>NW_006787698.1:4600388-4603641 GCF_000442215.2 Lipotes vexillifer | reverse complement strand
GACCAACCAGGGGTGGGGGGGGGGGGCCCTGTGGGAGCGTGGCGGGAAATACCACTGTGCGCGTGCGCGGGGGGAACCGGGCGACGCCAACGCTCTGGCGGGGGGCGTAGGCTGAGTCCAAGCGCGGGATCCACGCGGGGTCGGGAGAGACCAAGAGCGGGATGTGGGGGGTCGGAGATGGAGGGTGAAACCATCTTGATTGAGGGGACGTTGTTAGGGGCGACCACAGGCTTGGACGAAACCAAGTGATTGAAGGGGGCGGGGAATGGAAGGGGGCGGGCAGCTTTGGCCACGTTGGGGGATTGTGAATGGGCAGCCAGATTGGGACTGTGGAAACCGGGACGCCAGTTTCTTCCTGCTCTACCATGGAGTGGTGGGACCTCATATCCATAAGTTTCACGGTTGACTAGACTATGCCTTTTCCTAGCAAGCGTTTATTAACTCCTTTTAGAGGTAGATCCAGAAGTTGTAGCAGCTTCTGGGGTCTTTTTTCCCCAAAAGCCTCGGGATTAATTTGGAAAAATGGAGTCTCCTCCTGTCTCCATGCCACAGACCTGCAGAAAGGTGGGGGGGAGCGTTGTTCCACGTAGGCCCCCACCCCCCCCCGGCTGATCTGGCCAAGGGTGCTCTTCTGTTGGAGCCAAATGGGGCAGGACTTCCTAGTGCTCTTTGAACCCAGGAAAATTGCATCTGGTCTGCCCTGCCCATCAGCGATGGAATGGGTTCTTTGTCCCTGCTGTGGAGAATCTCTGGTCTCTGGCCCACCAACACACCTGCCATTGGCTCTCTCTGCCCATGGGTGGTCACATGGCTGGTGGGGCCCTAGGAGTGTTGGGAGGATTGTGACTTGGGGACAGACCTGGGGCAGGCACCCCTAAGCATAGTCTGGTTTGTTTCTAGAGTCAGCCATCCTCCTAGTGCCCACCATCTCTCAGCTGGGAACACGCTGTCTCTCCTGCAGGGTGCACAGTGTGTCTGGCACAAGCAGGCCCCAGAGCCTCACCTCCATAAGCTGGCTTGCAAGAAGGCAGCCCTGCCAGTAGGAGGGAATGGGGAGGCACGTGAAGCCACACAATGTGGGCTTATTAAGTACACAGGGTCCCCAGTCAGGTACCCATGGGTGGCATTCCCACTGCTGCCCTGACCAACTGCATGACCTGTGAGAATTTTCTTCACCTTCCTGAGCCTCAGTTTCCACACGTACAAAATGGATTTGTTAATACTTGATTTGCAGGTTTGTTGGAAAGAGTCAGTCTTGAAAGCCGAGGTTCAGATGGGTTAAACAACTTCCCTGTGGGTGTACGCAGAGCTGAGACTTGAACTCAGACACACCTGACTCTCTAATAAGAGTGTGTTTTGTTGGTTAAAAGCATGGGATCTGCAGCTAACCTCCGAATCCCAGCTCTGCCAGGTATGGCCTCAATGGCCTTGGGCAAGTAGATGCTCTGAGACTCAGTTTCCTCCTTTGTAAAATGGGGATGGTAATTGACCTGCCCTCATAGCTGGTCCACGTGAAGGTGGCACTGGGTTGCTCCCTTCAGCCTTCGGTGATTCCCTGTCCTTTGGCTTCTTTCTCCACAGGAGGTGCACGACCTGCTCGGTGACTATGAGCTCAAGTATTGCTTTGTGGACAAATACAAAGGGACAGGTTTGTGGGACTGTGGGGTGGGCTAGGGGCAGGGGATGACAGCCCCTGAAGCTGGGAGAATCTTGGCCCAGTGTCTCATGAACTTCAGGCCCAACATTCAGCAGTGATGGAGGGGATGTGGACCAGAAGGAAGCCAAGAGAATGGAGGGGCACCAGTTGTTCTGGAGGACTTGCAGGAGAAGACCAGACAGGCGTGGGTGACTGGCCGGCCAGGGGGATGGCTTGGGAATGGGTACCCAGTGCCCAGGTATCTGCTGGGTAGCCTGGAAGAGGAACATCAAGGATGCCCCACGATGGGCGCCCAAGATGAGGGACAGATTGGGGCAACAGTCTGTCCTGTGCTGGACCTAGGGTACATCTCTGCTGAAATGGCAGCCTCCCTCTGGCCTCTCTGCCTCCACGATTTTACTCCCCTGCTTGCCTTCCCCCAGACCGCCAGCTCTGATCTGACTGCAAATCTGATCATACTTGGTCCTAACCCTGATCATTCTTCTCTCTCCTCAAAACCTTTCTGAGGCTCCTCCTGATACTACCTTGCAAGGATGTGCCTCAGCCTCATCGTCTCCTCAGGTGCCTAAGGTTCCAGGCTGTTCCCTCTGCCACTGTTCTTAACTGTCTCCTCTTCCATCCAGCTGGCGTCAGGCAGCTCCTCACAATGCCCTGAGCGCACCCTCCCCCCGCCCCCTCATAGCACCGACCACCCTAGGCTGTCGCTGCCAGCCCACTCGCCTGCCTCCTGCACGTGGTGGTCAGTTCTATGAGAGCGGGGACAGGTCTTGTCAGCCTTGGCCCCCTACATGGGAGGCTCTCCGTGGGTGTCTGTGCCCACAAGGCATTGGGCCAGGTGTTAAACCAGCCAGGGCCTTTGCCTGTGAACTATAACATGGGTGAGAAGGAACTGAGGACTGGTGAGCCCTCAAAACCTAGTTGGTGGGCTGGAGTAGTGCGTAAGACCTTGGGCCCTGGAGGCAAATGGACCCGGGTTCTAGTCCTGGTCTGTCCTCACTCTGTGGCCATAGGCAAGTGATTTACCCTCCTCAGCTTTGGTTTTCTCACCAGCAAATTGGACATGAGCTGTAGGAGGTGGCCGTGAAGCCAAACGTGTTAAAACACCTGAAAAGCTGTGGGTGCCTGGGAGCCGGCCTGCCAGGCTTCAAGTCCAGGCACTTGGGCAGGGCACTGCTCTGGGCCCATTTCATTGCTGGAAAATTAGTGTTTGTGAGGAGTAAGTTATTCCCGTTTGACAGATGAGGAAATAGACCTCAAAGCCACTCAGGGGCTAGAGTTGAAACCCAGGCTCCAGTGACCACATGCTTAACCACTACCCTGTGTGTCACCCGAGTTCCACATGTAGTTCTTAGGATGGGGCCAGGCTCCCAGTAGGTGAGCGTCACTGTGGGTTGCAAGGAGGTGCTGGCTATTGTTGCTCAAGGCTGGCGACTGTTCCATTCAGCTGGTGCCTGCGATGCCCTGGCTGTTCAGTGTTCTGAGGTCACATGTGGTTTGGAGGGAGGTAGGTGCAGGCGACCATGGGGTGGAGGGGCAGGCCCTCGGGGGCCCCACTGACCCACACTCCCTCCCCCCACAGCTTTCGTGACCCTGCTG
>NW_006787698.1:4597936-4600295 GCF_000442215.2 Lipotes vexillifer | reverse complement strand
AACGGGGAGCAGGCCGAGGCTGCCATCAGCGCCTTCCACCGGAGCCGCCTGCGGGAGCGCGAGCTGTCGGTGCAGCTGCAGCCCACGGACGCCCTGCTGTGCGTGGCCACCCTGCCCCCCAGCCTCACGCAGCAGCAGTTCGAGGAGCTGGTGCGGCCCTTTGGCAGCCTGGAGCGCTGCTTCCTGGTCTACAGCGAGCGCACTGGCCACTCCAAGGGCTACGGCTTCGCCGAGTACATGAAGAAGGACTCGGCCGCTCGCGCCAAGTCGGACCTGCTGGGCAAGCCGCTGGGCCCACGCACCCTCTATGTGCACTGGACAGACGCCGGGCAGCTGACGCCCTCCCTGCTCCACTCCCACTGCCTCTGTGTTGACCGCCTGCCGCCCGGCTTCAGTGATGTGGATGCCCTGCGCCGGGCGCTCTCGGCCGTCCACACACCCACCTTCTGCCAGGTGAGCCCTGTGCCCAGTGCGGGGATCTCGGGGAGCAGATGCGAAGCCCAGAGCACCTCAGGGGGCCCTTTGAGTCACCTGCTCTCTCCGGGCTCCTGGGTCCCATTTCAGTAAGGCAGCAGCGATGGCACTGTGAAGGGGCTTCTTGTTAGAAAGGCCACATGGTGCAGTGTGTGACAGCCCACCGAGGAGCCAGGTGGCTGGGCTTCAGATCCCCGCACACCCTCTGGCAACTTGCTTAACCTCCCCACTGTAAAATGTACGCGAGGGGCTTCCCGGGTGGCGCAGTGGTTGAGAGTCCGCCTGCCGATGCAGGGGACGCGGGTTCGTGCCCCGGTCCGGGAGGATCCCACATGCCGCAGAGCGGCTGGGCCCGTGAGCCATGGCCGCTGAGCCTGCGCGTCCGGAGCCTGTGCTCCGCAACGGGAGAGGCCACAACGGTGAGAGGCCTGCATACAGCAAAAAAAGAAAAAAAAAGTCTCTTATAGACAGCAAATTTTTGAATCATTTTCCCCTTCTCTTTATTTCATTCTCTCATTATTTGCCTTTTAACTGGAATTTTAATTGATTTTACATTTGATGTAATTAAATAAGGTAGAGTTTAAATAATGTAATTAAATAAGGTAAATTTGGTAAGATTTACAACTGGCATTTTCTATTTTTTTCCTATAAATTTAATGTCACTTTTTTTTCTCTATTTCACCATACTGTCATCATTTGTGTTAAATATGCATATTCTATTGTACCACCCTCTCTTCTGCATTTTAAAAGGCAGTGTTAAATGTTAGTGTTTTCCTGGAAATTATTATACAGTTAGCATCTTAAAACAATCTAGTTTAAATTAATACTAATTTAATTTATATCCTTTACAGAGATTGTGCTTTGGAGTTTCTGTAATATATAGCTCCTTTCTTTCCCCCTCATTATTATTTTTGTATAATTATTGTCTTCTTTATTCATTATAAGCTCATGAACACAATTTAATAAATTTTGATTTATGTAGCTCTTTTCCAAATCATAAGAGAGTGGAAAAATTATATGAAAATACATTTATACTGTTTTACCTTTACCTATATAGTTACATTTACCATGGATCTTTACTTGTTTGTGTGGTTTATTTACTTTGTCTTTTCACTTCAGCCTGAAAGCACTTTGGAATTTCCTGAGAGGTAGGTGTGCTAATGACTGATCCTCTCAATTTTTAATATCTTGGAATGTCTTTGTTCTTTTTTTTTTTCCTTTGTGGTACACGGGCCTCTCACTGCTGTGGACTCTCCCGTTGTGGAGCACAGCCTCCAGATGCACAGGCTCAGCAGCTATGGTTCACAGGCCCAGCCGCTCTGCTTCATGTGGGATCTTCCCGGACTGGGGCACGAACACGTGTCCCCTGCATCGGCAGGTGGACGCCCAACCACTGTGCCACCAGGGAAGCCCCTGTTTCTTCTTAATTTTTAAAGGACAGTTTTGCTGACTACAGAGTTCTTGGTTGACAATATACTTCTTATGACAATGTCAAATATGTCTTCCCAATGCCTTCTGACCTCCATTAATTCTCATGAGAAGTCAACTTTCTTCTTATTGTTAATCCCTTGTACATTATGAAACTTGTGGCTCTTGTTGCTTTGAAGATTATTCTTTTGTCAGTGTCTTTTGCCAGTGTGACTATGATATGTTTAGGTGTGGAAAATCACTGAGTTTATTCTGCTTGGAATTTATTGAGCTTCTTATATAGAGAGCTTAATGTTTTAAATTGTATTTGTGGAGTCTGGGGAAAGTATTTCTTCAAATTAGCTTTTTGTCCCTTTCTCTCTTCCCTTTCCTTCTGGAGCTTCCATTACACAAATATTGATACATTGATGACATCTCATCTCTGAGGCTCTGTTCATTTTTCTTCATTCTTTTTTTT
>NW_006787698.1:4590180-4597861 GCF_000442215.2 Lipotes vexillifer | reverse complement strand
AGCGGCTGGGCCCGTGAGCCATGGCCGCTGAGCCTGCGCGTCCGGAGCCTGTGCTCCGCAACGGGAGAGGCCACAACGGTGAGAGGCCTGCATACAGCAAAAAAAAAAAAAAAAAATGTAGGTGAGGCTACCTTTGTTAAAAAAAAAAAAAAGTGGCTGTGAGGCCTGCTCACCCTGTGTTCACATCCACTTCTGTGCTCACGCCTCCTGGGTCCCAGGCCCCGGGCCCAGCATCAAGGAGGCTACTCTGCAGGAGCCCACAGTCCATTTAAGCCTTGAGGTCAGGAAGTTGGACGTGGGCAGATCCCAGCCCTGCTCTGTGGCAAGTCACTCACTCTCTGAGTCTTGGTTTCCCTCCTCTGTAAGAAGCGGTTCAATACTCATGCGTTGGTTTAGCAAAACAATCCCTGGTTCATTCTGGTCTCACTTTTTGGGCCCTTCTGTGAGGGTGTCTAGCCCCGTGACAGGCGCGGTGGGGCGAGAATAGGCCAGACTCAGCTCTCGGAGAGCTCCCAGGTGGTTGTGCCCACAGACCCCCAGGGTGGACATTCCTTCAGCACTCACTGGGCTTACCTGCAACCCCTCCATCCTGTAACAGCCTGGAGAGGCAGGTGTCATCCGCTTCTTCAGGTGGGGACACTGAGGCATGGAGAAGTCAGTTGACATCCCCAGGACATGCAGCCAGGGTGTGGCAGAGCCAGCATTGGAACCCCAGGCCACCCTGGAGGAGGCTGGTACTGGGCTCAGACCCCAGCTCTGTGGCCTTGGGTGTTGGTGCTGGGGAATTGGCGTTGGTAGGAGCCCCTCTCTTTACTCACTGCTGCCTCTGCTGTGCACCTACTGTGTGCCAGGCCCTGGATGAGACTCAGAACACAGATGACATATACATATAGCTTAGCAGCCACCTCTTCTCGTGTGGAGATTGTAGGGCTGTGGCCAACTACAGGTTCTCTCTCTGGGCCTTGCTTTCTCCATCTCAAAATGGGTCTGGCCGTGCTCTGTGACTAGGTTATTGCAAACGGCTACTCACGCATTCCTCCACTTATGCATTCACCAGATGTCTGCTGAGCACCTGCTGAGTCCCAGCCCTTGAGGTGACTGCCTCCGAGGAGCCCAGTCATGCTAGACATCCTGGTTGAACGGAGGTTGGGCTTGGGAGTCAGGCAGGTTGAGGTGTGAGCCTCGGTCCCCCTATTTAGGAACCTTGTGGCCTTGGTTGCTCTTTTTTTTTTTTTTTTTTTTTTTTTTTTGTGAGTGTGCGTGTGTATGTTCCTTTGTATAATTTTGCTGGTTTATGTTTGGTTTTACCATTTGTCCTAGGGTTCTGTCTGTTCATTTGTTTTGTTCTGTTTTGTATTTTTAAAATTTTTTTTGTTTTTTGTTTTTATTTGTTCTTCTTTGGTAAAGGTAAAAACCCACCAGAACAAACAAATGAAGAGGAAATAGGCAGTCTACCTGAAAAAGAATTCAGAGTAATGATGGGGCACGAACCCGTGTCCCCTGCATCGGCAGGCGGACTCACAACCACTGCGCCACCAGGGAAGCCCCCTTGGTTGCTCTTTGACCCCTTTCTCTATTTGTCTGATGAGACGAGCGTGACTGTGAGAAGAAGCACATCCATGCCTTGGTGCCAGGCCTGGCCAGAGGCGAAGGTGAAGTGCTCTCTAGAGGTGGACTGAAGGCCCGAGCCTGCTCTGCCTGGGCACTCAGAGTGGGCGCTGGGCCCACGCCCACAGCCTCCCCGCCCCTGCTGAGCACACTGTTGAATCCCCACCGCTACCCTGCCAGATGGGTCTAGTGGCTGGGCCCATCTTACAGATGAGGAAACCGAGGGCCATGGACGGGCACGTGCAGTGGCTTCCGCAGGCTGGCCTGCCAGTAAGCGGTGGGCTGGGAGCCAAGATCAGGCAGCTGACCCTGGGGCCCCCGCTCTCAACTGGGTGCCCCCGCCTCCCACAACGGGAGTTTGCTGCCCATGCTGGGGGTGTTTTATTTTTGACATAATCAAGAGGAGATCGTGAAGGAAAGCCCACAGCAACCCAGTCCGGTTCACTTTGCCAGTTATCCACAGGCCAATTGACGTATCTTTTTTTTATACGTATATATAATTTTTATTTTTGTATTTACTGCCGCGCGGCATGTGGGATCCTAGTTCCCTAACCAGGGATTGAATCCGTGCCCCCTGGAGAGGAAGCACAGAGCCGCAACTGCTGGACCACAGGGAAGTCCCTGTGTATCTTAATTGCTTCATTTTATTGCAGAGTTGCTTAAAAATGTTTGAATGCTATGGATGTGTATAAAGCAGGTGTCCCAAGACCCTGGGGTGTTATAAAAAGCCTTTTCAACTTGATTCGTTTTTATGAGTGGGCAGTCCAGGCCCATTTTGAAATTTAGCATGTCCACAAGGGCCCTGCAGTAAAGACTCCCTCCTGGCTCCGCAGGGTCTTTTCCTACAACCGCTTCTCAGAGCAGTTTGTGTGTGTCCTTCCAGTGAGATTTTATTATGCATTTCAAATGGATATGTATATATGTTCCTGCATTCCCCTTTTCTTGACTCAAATATTGCCATGCCTGCATTGGTTTGACTTTATCTTGGGCGTCTTTCCATGTTCAGAAATGAGAGCTTTCTCATTTCTCCTGTAGCTGCGCCATATTCCATTTTATGGACTCTGTGCTATGTCCTACTGGCGGGTAGTGCGTTGCTCCAAACCACACTGCAGTCATCCGTGCAGCATTCTGGACCCAAGAGGAACAGCACTGGTTCTCAGGACAGCTATTGCCGCGCCAAGGTGCCCAGTCCTGTTGAGGGCTTCTGCGTGGCCTTGTCTGACCCCAGCTCCAGCTCTGTGGCCTGGGCAAGGGACTGCCCCTCTCTGAGCCTCAGTTACTTCACCTACAAAGCGGGAGTGCTGAAACAGCGCCTGTGGCACCTGGCCCATGGGCATGCAGGGCCCAGCTGAGTGCTCTCACAGTATCTGCTCGCCCTGGGACAGCCCCGGCCCACAATTCCAGCACCTACAACACCCTGAAAACCAAGAGTTTTGTTCCGAGTTGGGCAGGCTCACTGGGCAGCAAAGCCTGAGTTGAACTGACGTGGGGTCGTCTGTGGCCTTTGTCTTTGCATCTTGCTGCCGGGCTGTTCACAAGCTTGATTTCCAGGGCGCCTCAGAACCCACCGGGGGTGACTGATACATAATACAGGGTGTGTGCGGCACCCTCCTTTCTCATCTCCCAAACAGCCTCAATCCTGGAACATATCTGGCTCCAGGGTCTGGAGAGGGGGCTGTGGGCCGGAAGTATCAAATGACTGCATCAAGGGTGGGGTGAAGGGGCCTCTCTGGCCTGCTCGTGACCACATCCCTGTTCCCGCCACTCACTGGCTGTGTGACTCCACCCTCCAGCCCAGCACCACCAGCCTCAAACCCAAGCTTGGTGGCCACCTGCCTCACCGCCAGGCTGTGTGCCCTTCCCAGCCCCACCTGCATCCTCGGCCTGAGGTCTGTGGCAGGGCTGCACTTCCGAGCCACCTGCTTCTTCCGCTGGCCCCTCCTCTTTGAGCCCTGCAGCTTGTGCTTGGGAATCCCAGGCAAAGTCCCAAAGTGGCACTGGAGCGAGGCCTGGGGGAGTTGACCCATATGGAGTGGGTCGTGGCTCTGCCCTCCCACCAACAGTATGACCTTGGGCATGCTGACCTCTCTGAGCCTCAATTGCCCCCTCTGAAAAATGGGCAGAATGTAGCATCCTGGGGCCATTCAGAAGATTCGATGAGCTAACGCTGAAACCAGGCACAGGACAGTGCAGGGCCCCGAGTCCATCCTCTCTGGGGGTCACTGTCATCGGGATCCTCATCTGGTCACCGTTGTCACTTCACGTGACGGTGGTCACTGCCACCCAGGTGCTTATGACTGCCTCTGCCCCCACCCCCCAGCTGGCGTACGGCCAGGACGGGCAGCTGAAGGGCTTCGCTGTGCTGGAGTACGAGACGGCGGAGATGGCGGAAGAGGCACAGCAGCGGGCAGACGGCCTGGCCCTGGGGGGCAGCCACCTGCGCGTCTCCTTCTGCGCCCCTGGGCCCCCTGGCCGCAGCATGCTGGCTGCGCTCATTGCTGCCCAGGCCACGGTGAGCGTGTGCCAGAGGGAGGGTGCCCCAGAGGGTGGAGATGGGGGAGCCAAGGGACCAGGCGGGCACCCTCTGTGGCCAGGCAGGACCCTGAGCTGCTCCTCTTCCTTTCTGCAGGCCCTCAATCGGGGCAAAGGGCTCCTGCCCGAGCCCAACATCCTGCAGCTGCTCAACAACCTGGGGCCCTCCGCTTCCCTCCAGCTGCTGCTCAACCCCCTGCTCCACGGTGGCGCGGGTGGCAAGCAGGGTAAGGCAAGCAGGGGCCAAGCGCTCTCAGAACCGGGCACCTCCTGCAACCGTTCCCACCTGAGCTTCGAGTGACATGAGCCCATGAGCGGGGGCTGGGATGAGAGTGATGCTCCCCCAAGGGAGCTGGTGCCCTGAGCCCCTTGCAGGGGGAGCAGGGCAGCCTGCAGGGAGGCAGGGTGGTGGAGGGAGGGACCGTCCCCTCCTGGGGGGACTTATCTCCCAGGCCCTTTTCTTTGGTTGTCAGTTGCCCTCTGGCAGCTTCAGTTTCCTGCTCTCCACAGGCCTGGGGCTGTGTTTAATTGATGGGGGGGTTCCACCCGGGGCCTGCCTCCCATTTTCTGGGTCTCCCCACAGGCCTCCTGGGCGCACCCCCGGCCATGCCGCTGCTCAACGGGCCCGCCCTGTCCACAGCGCTGCTGCAGCTCGCCCTGCAGACCCAGAGTCAGAAGGTAACGGCAGGCCGTGGGCCACGGGCTCCCTCCTCACTCACATCCCGCAGCCCCTTGTCATTCCGTTTCCAACACCAGTTGTACCCACCAACGGGTGGTTCACTATCAGTGGGGCTGTGGACCATCAGACTGTGTCCCTGGGGCCCATTATGGGGCCCGGCCTGTCGCAGGTGCTCAGGACTCAGGAAGTGACTCAGTCAAAGCTGAGGCCGCACAGGGGAGTAGAGGGGCCTCTCATCCCCTCCCCCTCAACACACACACACACACACTCACACTCACACTCACACTCACTCACTCACTCTCTCACTGCCCTGGGTGGTTTGATTCACTGGGGCCAAGTCAGTGGTGCAGATGTGTCTGATGGTAACTGACAGAAGGTAAGGTTGTGTGTGGGCTTGGGCCCTGTGTGGCTAAGAGTGACTGAATCCACATGTGGCTGTCACACGCCATGTGCCTGAAGTCGACGTGGTGTTGTGTGTGTTAAGACGCTGTGCTTCCGTGATAATCAGCAAGCGGGCTGGGTGTGAGATGGTGGGTGCCAAAGAAGGACTGTCACAGTGTGGATATTTCACAGTAATTGACAGTGTGGGTGACAGGCTCTGACCCGCTGTGCATGGTCCGTGTTCCCTGGGTCTCCCCAGCACCTCGGGCAGGCCCTGGCATGCAGGAGGCCTCGGTCACCATCGGCTGGGTGGGTGATGGCCAGGCTATCACAGACATTGGGAGACACCCGGTGTGTCTGCCTGTGATTGGCTGTGGGCTGGAGTCTCGGTGTGCTGGGCATTGTGACCCACTGCCCTCGTCTCCAGCTGATTGTGCTCTGTCCCTAGAAACCTGGGATCCTGGGAGACTCTCCCCTAGGCACCCTCCAGTCTGGGGCCCAGCCGGCCAGCCCCCTCCTCGGGGAGCTGTCTGCAGGTAATGCAGACCCTGCTCCTTCCCATCTCTGTGGGCCCCACCCCACTTCCCCTCTGGGCCCCTCTCCTCACTGGGCGTGGTAAATTCCCAGCTCTGCAGCTTTGGGCAAGTGACCTAACCCCTCTGGGTCTCAGTGTCCTCGCCTGTCAGTTGAGTGTGTGGGTACGCACCTCCCTGGGGAGCCATGAACATCTGGGAGTTGATGCACTTTGAGGGCCCTGCTCAGTGTCCAACACGTAGTTGCCCCCCCCGCTGCTGGCCCTGGTCCAAGTGGAGGCTGTAGAGCCCTGGGAGGAGGTGGCCTGTGTGGTTGGGCTGCTGACACCCTCCTCTTCTCTGTAGGAGGGGGCCTGCCCCCGGAGCTGCCACCCCGGCGAGGGAAGCCACCACCCCTGCTGCCACCACTGCTTGGCCCCTCTGGGGGTGACCGGGAACCCATGGGCCTGGGTCCCCCAGCACCCCAACTCACTCCACCCCCTGCTCCTGTGGGGCTTCGAGGCACTGGTCTCAGAGGCCTGCAGAAGGACAGGGGGCCTTTGCCAACGCCCACTGGGGTAAGGCCCTGCCTGCACCCGGCACCATTCCAGCCCCCTGCCTTGCGAGGGCCCCCTTGCCAGGGGCCCTCGTGAACCCGGTCCTCCTGCCACAGGTCTCGCTGCTGGGGGAGCCTCCCAAGGACTTCCGGATCCCCCTGAATCCCTACCTGAACCTACACAGCCTGCTCCCAGCCAGCAATCTGGCGGGTAAGGAGGCCCGGGGCTGGGGAGGCGCTGGGAGAAGCCGCCGCCCAGCTGAGGGCCCCCTGCCTAACCCCCCAGCCCCTGGAGGTGGTGGCAGCAGCAAAGCTTTCCAGCTCAAGTCCCGCCTGCTCAGCCCCCTCACCAGCGCCCGCCTGCCCCCCGATCCAGGGCTGCCCGACAGCTATGGCTTCGACTACCCCTCAGTAAGTACCTGGCCGCCCTGGGGGCAGCCCTCCCAAAGGCCGGCTGCTGTGGCCCTTTGTCCCTTGGGAGCAAGTCACTCTCCAAACCGACATTTCTCTAGTACTGATGGTGACAGGCCAAGCATTAGGGAGACAGCGGGGAATGTGCTGGACACAGTCCCTGCCCTTAAGTCTCTTGTCTGTTTGTCTCTGCGCATCATCAAACCCTGCTTCCTGTCAGTCAGTTTTTCTCTCCCGAGAGGCCTGCAGCCACACTTCTGCTTCTCCTTAGAGACAGGGCTCAGCCTCCGCTCTGTCTCTCTGTCCTCCTCCCCCTCCTCCCCTCTGCGATTCATGTCTCTGTCCCTGGAGAGCTGCCCCTTCTGTGATTCCCTCTAGGCCAGACGTTGCAGACTGGCCACCTGTGTTGTGTTTGGCCCACAGTGGGTTTTTAAAAAAATAACCGAAATAAATGCCAGTGCCAACATAAAAAAACCACAGGAGTTCACACAACCTGGATGCCCCGCTTGCCTTGAAAACTCCAAAGCCCTGGCCCCATTGGGGCCACACACTCTCACAGCCCTCTGGGGTCCAGGTACAGTCACCCCCCTGGGACTGGGTACCTATTCTGTCTCATTGTCCCACCCTGCTGGCTGAGTTTGCCCCCATACACTAGAGTTTGCCCTCTCCTGGAGGGTGCTGACTTCCCCGGTGACAGCTGTGCCGTGGAATTGAATCAAGGGTGAGCTTGGTTACAGACCCCAACCCAACGTGCTTCTCCCACTTTCATTCAGGATGTGGGACCTCGGCGGCTCTTCTCTCACCCACGGGAGCCAACCCTCGGGCCTCATGGACTCAGCCGACACAAAGTAAGAGCTGCCCTGTCCACCCTACCTCCTGGGTGTATCAGTTAGCTTTTGCTGCATAACAAGCAATTCCACCACTTTGTGACTTAGAACAGCAAATATTTTATTTTCTCACCATTCTGTGGGGTGGTGGGTGGGCAGTTCTTTGCAGTCACCT
>NW_006787698.1:4581437-4589986 GCF_000442215.2 Lipotes vexillifer | reverse complement strand
GGGTTCAGCTGGGGCTCAGCAGTCCGTGGTGGCTTCCTTCATATAACTGGCAGTCAGTAGGCTGGGGAAGAGCCTCGGCTGTAGTGATTTACCTGCTCCACATGGAGCTCATCCTCCAGCAGGCCCCCCTGTGCTCATGCATGTGGTTCCCTGGAGGAGGGTTCCCCAGAGGAGGAAGGGAGGGCAGGCCCCTCTGCTGGCATTGTCACACCACTGTCGTATTGGCCAAAGCCCAGAGTTGTTTGGGGGACAGAAGGGGTGATACTGCAATGATCCATCTTACTCAGCCAGCCCCCTTTCTGCAGATGTCCCCCCCACCCAGTGGCTTTGGCGAGCGGGGTGGCGGAGGTGGCAGTGGGCCCCTCTCCCACTTCTATTCGGGCTCACCCACTTCCTACTTCACCAGCGGCCTGCAGGCTGGCCTCAAGCAGAGCCACCTTAACAAGGTGAGGAGCCTCCCTGACTGAGCACAGGTCCCCAGGGACAGCCAGGATGCACGGGGCCCTGTGACCTTCAGCACCAAGGCCAGGGTGGTGGCAGGGGTCAGTTTTGCTCAGGGCCGAGCTGAAACAAGCCATTCTCCCTGAGCCTGTGTGTCTTGTACCCAGTATTGCCCAGGCTTCTTGGCCTCTCACTTCCTCCCCCGGCAGTCCAGGGTGTGGGTGGTATAGCCTCAATCCACAGATGAAGAAACTGAGGCCCAGAGAGATGAAGTAATCTGACCCCAGTCTCATAGCTAGTAAGTGGCAGCAGCAAGATTTGAACCTGAAACCCTTGCCTCTGCTCTGGGGGCTGCTTGCTTTCCCATCCCACATCTCTCCCATTTCTCCCAGGTGGTCGGCTCCTCCCCACTGGGCTCTGGAGAAGGGCTCCTGGGCCTCGGCCCTGGGCCCAATGGCCACAGCCACTTGCTGAAGGTACGGGCGAGGGGTGGGGACACTCGGCTGGGGAGTGGTGGCCCCTGGGTGGCCCCTGACCTGCCACCCCTTCCCCTCTGTCTCCAGACCCCGCTGGGTGGCCAGAAACGCAGCTTCGCCCACCTGCTGCCCTCACCCGAGCCTAGCCCAGAAGGCAGCTATGTGGGCCAGCACTCCCAGGGCCTTGGAGGCCACTACGCAGATTCCTACCTGAAGCGCAAGAGGATTTTCTAAGGGGCCAGTGCTGGAGATGCTCAAGGGCCTGCACCAAATCGCTTTTGGGTTTTCTGGTGTTTTGTCTTGTGTTCTTTTTCTTTTTTTTTCTTTTTCCTTTCGGTAATAGAAAAATTTCTGAAAGACTTTGCTGACCGACCAGCAGGAGCCCAAGGAATGTAGGGGCGTCTGGGAGCCACTCTGCACCTCTGGCCTGCTCCCAGTGTGGAAACCCTGCAGCCTTAAGAGGGAGAGGCCATGGCCTGCTCTCTCTCCCCACCCCTGTGTCCGTCTGTGTTCGTCTTTCTGGGAGTTCTCTCCTGCCTCGTCGCTCCTGTATCTTGGCCTTTCGAGTGCCTTGGAGGTTTCCCTGACCTCCCGTGAGGATCAGAGACTGTCCCCCTTTTTTAACTTTGACAGCTGACTTTGGTTTCCTTTTCTAATTTTTATTATTTTTTAAACAATCCAGGACGACCCCTAGCTCTGATTCCTTCAAGGCCCAGCGTGTCTGGGCCTCCATTCCACACTTTTTGGTTTGAGATGGCTCAGCCCTTTTTTCTGTTTCCCACAACTGCTGCAGGCACGGCTGTCTCCTGCCCCTGCCTGCCCTCTCTGAGCTGTACTCCAGGTCCGGGTCCCCAGCCCCCTACCACAGCCCCCTCGCCTTCTGATGCCTTAAAAGCCAGGCTCCAGGCCCCAGGCCCCGCTGGCCAGAGCCTCTCAGATGCTGAGCTCCGGAAGCTTGACTCAGGACCAAATGGCTCTGGCCTGGGGATTGGGCCCCTCTACCCGCCGTCCCCCATCGTGGGGACAGTAGAAGGCCAAAGCCTTGGTCTTGGCAAACCAGTCCCACCAGCCCTCCTGCTCAGGCTTAGGTGCAGGGATGGGCTTTCTCTGCCAGCTTAAATTGGTCCCCCTGCTCTCCGTCTGTCAGGCACTGTGCATCTCACTGAGCCTCTGCTGTCTCCTCCGTGTTGAAGATGAGCTCCGCCTCTTCATCCCCAGGCCAGATCACCCGGAGCTGGCCTCCCTTTGGCCCAGTGCTAGAAAATTCAACAACATGCCAATAAGCTCTGCCCCTGCCCACCAGCAGGACATGTCAGCCTGAGGTGACCCTGGGCCCTGGTCCTGGCCGGCTGGGCCACCAGCTTCCCTCCCCTGACTCTGGGGGTCCACATCCACTCCGGGCCGGGGGCGGGGGGTGTGTCCTCTCCCCAGTCTTCTCACACAGACCTTTGCTGAATTAAAGTTTGTAAGTAAATGGTTTTAAAGAAAGCAGACCTGGCTGGTTCTTGGGATAACAGTGGGCCTGGTGGGAGGTCTGGGAAAGTCCTGCAGGTCTTGGTGCAGCCGAGCCTGCCCGGCTTCTCACTCTGGCAGCCTCCTCCTGGACTCACTTCTGTCACACGGCCCCACGCAAAAATGTCGGCGCTTATATTCGGGCAATTACGGGCCCGTCTCTCTCGTGTGCGCCACGGCGCCTGCTTAGTCTCCGGGTCACATGATGCCTGTCATGGCCGCCTCCGTGACCTGGGGAGGCGTGAATGCTGGGTTCCTGCTGCGGGCGGCCAGGGGTGCCCGGTGGTGCCGACCCGGGGGCTTTTGGGGGTCCGGGGAGGCGGCGGCTCCTGCGACAGCCAAGAAGTTCCGAGCGACAGGTACCTGGGGAGCTTCGGACGGGCAGCGTTAACCCATTGGACGCCGGCGGGGCGCGGCATGGCTGCTCACCCAACCGTGTTTTCTAGGCTCGCGCCCGGCGGTGGAGGAAGAAGCCGGCGGCCCCGAGCGGCCCGGGGACGTGTGAGTGTGGGAGCCAGGGCCCCATTACTAATTTCACGAGGTTTCTCCGGTCCTCACCTTGCCCTACAGCCTCATCCCTGGGTCCCCCTTCTTGTATCACCCTATTCCCCTGTCCATCAAGCCCCAAACGCGACTCCCTAATCCTAGATTACACCTGGTCCCTGTGCCCATCATCCAGTTCGTCATGTGCACCCCGATCTGTCCCCAGGGTGAACGTGGTGTTCGTAGACCGGTCAGGCCAACGGATTCCGGTGAGCGGCAGAGTCGGGGACAATGTTCTCTACCTGGCCCAGCGCCATGGGGTGGATCTGGAAGGTGGGAGCCGGGCACAGGGAATTCGGGAGGCCCGTATTCATTCGTTAAAAAAAACCCACTACTTAACCCTGCATGGCTTCCCACCAAACATGGGTAAACTTCAGCCTCCTCACCACAGCCTCATTCCCTGCCTCTTAACCTTCATTCATTCAGCAGTTATTTATTGAGCATTTGCTAGAGGTTACTAAAACTCCTGCCCTCCAGGAGCTTGTGTTCTCTTCCTTTTTCCTCCCTCTCTTCTAGCCACACTGGCTTTCTTGCTCTTCTTCAAACAGCCCAGTTCATGCCTGCCTCAAGGCCTTCGCATTTGCCGTTCCATCAGAAGTGCTTTCCCACCAGATCTTCTGGCTCCTTCTCATCCTTCAGGTCCCGATGTAAATGTCATCTTCCCGACAGTCTTGTCCCCCTCGGTCCAACTAAAGTCCCCATGCCCCGATAACTGTCATCTCGGTGTGTTTTATTCTCTGTGTAGCACTTCTCATTGTTTTGTTTCCTTCTTTGTCATCTCTCCCCAGAATCAGATCAGAAACCCTGTTTGCCTTGTTCACACTTATCTGTTGCCTGTCATGGTATTTAGATGTAACAGGTATTAAATCAGTATTTGTTAGAGGAAATACAATAATAGCAGACATTACTTTAAGCCTGTTAACACATATTAACTGATTGAATCTATTCCATGAAAACTTTATGCAGGACGGGAGAATATTATCCTATCTTATAGGTGAGGAAACTGAGCCCCAGGTTGAGCAGACCTGGTCCAAGTTCAAGTAAGTGGCAAAACTAGATTCAAGCAAACCCAGCCTATTTTAGCCACTAATCTGTGCTGCTCTTCTATGAATATTGAACACTTACTGTGTGCCAGGTAGCAATGTAAAAAACAGATAAGGTCCATGTCATTTCACACCAATTTCAACCTAATAGGGACAATAATCCCATGCATAAACATGTAATTATATCATGAGCAACTGGGAAGAGCAGTCTTTTAAAAAGTGTACAGAAGATATACAGATTGCCAACAAACACATGAAAAGATGCTCAACATCACTAATCATTAGAGAAACACAAATCAAAACTACAGTGAGGTATCACCTCACACTGGTCAGAATGGCCATCATCAAAAAATCTATAAACAATAAATGCTAGAGAGGGTGTGGAGAAAAAGGAACCCTCCTACACGGTTGGCGGGAATGTACATTGATTCAGCCACTGTGGAGAACAGTATGGAGGTTCCTTAAAAAACTAAAAATAGGGCTTCCCTGGTGGCGCAGTGGTTGAGAGTCCGCCTGCCGATGCAGGGGACGCGGGTTCGTGCCCCGGTCCGGGAGGATCCCACATGCTGCAGAGCCGCTGGGCCCGTGAGCCATGGCCCTGGGCCTGCGCGTCCGGAGCCTGTTCTCCGCAACAGGAGAGGCCACAGCAGTGAGAGGCCCGTGTACCGCAAAAACAAACAAACAAAAAGTGTACAGGGTTAGCTGTTGGGTGTATGTAATAGGGAGCTGATTTAATCATTAGACGGGGAGAGTTGTAGGAATGTGTGTGTGGGGTGTGGGGGTCATAGCAAAGCTACCTCAAGTTCTGTTCTGGAATCCAGTGATTGGCAGTTCACGACAGAGATTAGAACATGAATTTTCAAGGCAAGTGGCCTGTGTTCAGATTTTGCTGTTGCCAACTGTGTGGCTGTGAGCAAGGTCCTTAGCATCTCTCGGCCTCATCTATAAAATGGGATAATTTAGTTCCTATCTCACCAGGTTGCTGTGAGGATTAAACAGATCTCATGTGTAGTGTGTAGAACCTGGCATCTAGTTGGTGTGCAGTGAGTAGTTGGGACGATTACATTAGATAATCTCTGTCTCATGGGGTAGGGACGCTAACGAGTTGGGAAAGAGGGCTGAGGAAGAGATGCCTGGGAACTACTGGCAGTTTCGAGGCCCGGACAGTTTCTTCCCCAGAGACTGGAAGGGTGGGCAAATTAGTCACCATAGCCCACAGGGATGGTCTGCTGGTTCAGGAGGCTGCCTTGCAGCACCACCCTTATTGTCCGACATGTCTGGAAGAGAAAAGAGAATTCTGTCCCGTTCACTTATAACAAGTATCTCTCGAGCATCTACAACCTGCCAGGCTCAGTGCTGAGTACAGAGAGAAGAGGGCAGGTTGACAGAGCACAGATAAACGCAGAAATTATGATGGTAATTTCACACTGTGATAAATACTGTCCAGAAATTATTAAAGAGATAACAAGGGTCAGGGGAAGGACAAGAAATGGGGCACTTGGAGGACAGTTGAGTCCCCAAAGACAACAAGGACGTAGCCATGGAAAAGTGGAGAGAAGAGCATTCCAGATCAAGAGCATGGAAGATGCAGAGGTCCGGTGGTGGGGATGAGCTTGGCATGGAGGAGTTGAGTGAGGAGGCCGGTGTGGCTGAAGTGGGTGAGTGGGTGGGAGCATCTCAAGGACTGAGTGGAGGAGTTTGGGTTTTATTCTAGCTATAAAAACCCTTTGGGGAAAAAAAAACAAAAAACAAATAAAAAACAACCCTTTGGAAGGCTTTAGGCCAGGAGGAACATTATTCTGGAGCACAGTTCCCAGTGATCAATCAGAAGGTTGGGAATGTGTCCAGGGGCAAGCAGGAAATCCCAGACTCTCCATCTTCCAACCCTTATTCCCTAACCCCTTCCCCTGCCGCAGCATTAGATGCTGAGTGAGCCGGTCCCTCCTTCAGCAGCAGCAGGGAAGCCCAGCACAGTGGCAGGGTCGCAGCAAGGGCCCACAGGCTACAGGAAACCTGCCTGGCCTGTCCCCTCTCAGCTACACTGAAGTCAGGTCCACGCTCATTAACGGTTCCAGGTATCCAGCCTGATCCTCAGCCTGCTGGGGAGTTTGGGGGAAACCCCGGGCGTCCTTTTGCAAAAACTATGTGCAGGTCGGGAACAGCCAGCTAAGTCAGTGACAGGGTGGAGGGTGCCCACAGTGGGCGTGCAGGCCCGGGAGGGAGAAATGAGGGTCGAGTGGTGAAACGAAGGGATTCTTGGGAATTCCCTGGTGGTCCAGGGGTTAAGACTTGGGTCTCACTGCCGTGGACCTGGGTTTGATCCCTGGTCGGGGAAATAAGATCCCCAAGCCATGTGGTGTGGCCAAAATAATAATAATAATAATAATAATAATAATAAACAAAGGGATTCTCCTTTATGTCCTTCACTGAATGGCACCTGCCTGACTACTCCCCTTACCAATGCTCCCTCACTTGCTGCCCCCAGGAGCCTGTGAAGCCTCCCTGGCGTGCTCCACCTGCCACGTGTATGTGAGCGAGGACCAGCTGGACCTTCTGCCTCCTCCTGACGAGAGGTGAGCAGGGTGGCCCCTCCCAGCCCTGAGCTGCAGGGCTTGGTTGCTGAGCCTTTGCGTTCCGGGTGTCCAGAGTTCCACCCCGTCAGCAGCAGAGGGCAGCCCCAGCTTTTCTCCCTGCTCCGGCTGCTGGCCGGAGAGCTTCCTTTCTGGCCACTCCCCCAGGCCCATTAATAATCGCTGCCCCCCTTGCCCCAGGGAGGACGACATGCTGGACATGGCCCCCCTCCTCCAAGAGAACTCCCGGCTGGGCTGCCAGATTGTGCTGACACCTGAGTTGGAAGGGACTGAATTCACCCTGCCCAAGATCACCAGGAACTTCTACGTGGACGGCCACGTCCCCAAGCCCCACTGACACAGGCAGCTGGATGGTCCCAGACACTCACGGCCCCAGGGCCAAGACTGGAGGAATAGCCAAGTTGCCAGCCCCGCCCAGAGCACGGGACAGACCCGGGAGAGATGGCGGAAGCAACCGGAAGGCCAGAACCCCTGCTTCAGAGAGATCCCACGTCCAGGCTCTGGTGGGGACAGGGCCCCTGTTGGGGCAGCCTCCCCCAAACCCCTGAGAATGGGGGTGTGGATAAAGGGTGGAATCCAATCAGAGAGATAATAAAACCGTCTCACAGACTTCCGGTATCTTGAGTGTCCTTGCGGGGGGGTGCGGGTGGGAGTACAGGCCCTGGGGGTCTACAACTGCAACTTCCAGGCCTCCAGCTTTCCCCTCCCACGGTGGTGATGGGCCAGCGGGAAACTGAGAAAGAGGCCTCACAGTGAGGGTCCGCGAGCCCGAGGATCAGCGTGGCAAGGCCCCGCCCCTCAGCCGCGGAGGGATTTGGAGGGGTCCAGGCTGCTCTTGGCCGAAAGGGGTGATCAGGCCATCTGAGCAGGGTTGGAAGGGAGAGAGGGACGGAGGCTGGCCTGAGGGTGAAGGCTTCGAAGCCCGTGCCCAATATCGCAGGCCAGAGGCGCCCGATCCCACTGGCCCCGCCTCCCTCAGGTGGAGCTCCTTGCACCCAGGGCCAGAAGCGCCCCCGCCCCAAGCAGGTGGGGCTCATCGGGTGGGCCCGGCGTGGGCGGGGCCGGGCGAGATTTGGGAAGTGGGTAAGGGCTGGGGCACAATGGAGGCCGAGCCAGCTCCGGACTTGTCGATGCTTCGAGAGCTGCTGACGCCGCCCTGTCTGGACCCCGAACCGCCCCCGGAACTCGCCACCCAGCAGGCACCAAGGACCCCAGGATGCCTCAGACCCAGTGGCAGGTGCGTTAAGGAGCGGCCCTTCCCCCAACCTGGCCCAGTGGTCAAGGGATCATGACCTCTGGTTCCTGGGGTTACTCAGGGGTCAAAATGTTAGTTGCTGGTACTTACAAGGAAGAGGTCCCGGTCCCCAGGGATACTTGGAGTCATATGGGGGTCAGAGGCTATACAGTTCTCCTTGCCCCCTGTGCCTGAGACTCATGTAGGTACCGCCCAGGGAGTGGGGTGACCACACTGCCCCTTGTCCGCAGGTCCTTCTGGCCTGCACACCAGGACTCGGTCACCGCCCTTCACTTCCTCCAAGAGACAGCAGAGGGGCTGGCCCAGCCCACCACCTGGGACACCCAGGCCCTAGGGCCCTGCTGGGAGCCGAAGGCCCTGGAGACTCTGGGAGCCCTCCCTCTGGCCAAGGATACCAAGAACATGCTGACCCCAATCAGCCAGCAGAGCCCCAGCCTGGGGCCCCGAGTGGCTCCCCCGGCCTCTTCAGCCCAGCCACAGAGGAGACCCCGGAAGCAGTCGAACCCCCAGCGGGGCGCCGAGAAAGTGGACCCCCGGTTCGAGGGGGTGACCCTGAAGTTTCAGATAAAGCCAGATTCCAGCCTACAGATCATACCCACCTACAGGTAGGGGCTGGCCTGGGCAAGGGCACCCTTTATGCAAGTAATAGTGGTAACAGTGCAGAGGCCCGGGGGCAGGTGCTCCCAGG
>NW_006787698.1:4521660-4581372 GCF_000442215.2 Lipotes vexillifer | reverse complement strand
GCAGGTGCTCCCGGGAATGCCGTCATGGACTCCCACCTCAGCCGTGCCTTACAAATGGCCCCATCTCTGAGCGAGACCTCAGGCTGGTGTCAGTCCCTGTCCCTGCTGCTATGAGCCAGTCACATCCAGGTCTGAGCCTGGGTCTCCTCCTAAGAGGCCTGACCACATCCGCAGCTGCTGCTTCTGTTAGTTTTTCCAGCAATGATAATAGCTACCGTTTGTCAGACATGACAACAGTAATAGAGGTAACAGGTAGCACTTGGTGTGTATGGGCTCTCTGAACCCCGCGAGGCCCACTTTACAGATGCAGAAACTAAGGCGCAGAGGATGAGATCTCTTGTCCTTGGTCACACGGCAAAGACGTGGGAGAGCTGAGCTTTCAACCTGGCAGGCTGGGGAATTCCCTGGCCGTCCAGTGGTTAAGACGTGGACTTTCACTGCCGTGGGCCAGGATTCAATCCACGGTCGGGGAACTAAATTCCCACAAGCTGCTTGTTGGAGCCAAAAAAAAATAGCAAAACAAAACAAAAACAAACCTGACAGGCTGGCCCCAGGCTTACTGTCTTTTCAAATGATTATGTCTGTGATATTAATGAGGTGGAAGGCCAGGCCTTTCAGACATCAGATGCCTCCTTGGGGGTTGCCTGATTGTAAATCTTCAATTGGGGGCTATCTGGGACAGCATACAGACAGACCCTCGGTGCTAACACCTTGTCTACTCCCCAGCCTGGCCTGCGGCACCCGCTCTCAGGGTCCCCCACCAGGCCCTGCCAGAGGCCCAGAGGCCAACGCAAGAGGCAGCGATGCTCTGGGTGAGTCCTGGAGACTTGAGAGCTATAAATACTTGGGGGGGGGGTACAGTTTCATTTCTTCCTTGTCTTTCTCCCCATCCCGCTTCCCTATTTAGACCCATCCAGGAGGAGTCTCAGCATCCCCCTCCACTCAGGCTGAGTCACCCACACCCCCGGCTTCTTCCTCTGCTGAGCTTTGCCATCTGTCTCCCTTCTTGGCTTTCCCTCTGTCTTAGATCTGGCAACACCGGGGCTGGCCTGGAGCTGGGTGGGGCCTTCACAGAGACCCCACCCCCCCAAAATGCCCACCCCACACAGGCCTCCTGAACTCGGACTCTTGGCCTCTGACCCTTGCCCTTTGGCCTCTTCCCTTTCAGGGCCCCGACGCTGTGCTTCCTGTAGGACCCAGAGGACCCCACTCTGGAGAGATGCCGAAGATGGGACCCCCCTCTGCAATGCCTGTGGTATCAGGTCCTCAGAATGGAGGAGGGATTTGGGGTGGGGTCCTCGCATCAGTCCACGCGTAGCCAGTGTGGGGTTTGGGGAAGAGAAAACACCCACCTCTTGGGGAACGTGGCTCACTCGTGGTGATTTTTGGGCCCCTGCTGCCTGCTGAATGTTGGTTTCTTGCACCCCCATCCCAGGTACAAGAAATATGGCACCCGGTGCTCCAGCTGCTGGCTGGTGCCCAGGAAAAGTGTCCAGCCCAAGAGGCTGTGTGGCAGATGTGGGGTGCTGCTGGGTCCCCACCCAGTCCCACCTCAGGAAGGGTAAGCCCTTCCTCACCCAGCCGAGCCTGTCCTGCCTCAGTTTCTCCAGGGGAAGAATGGGCTGAAGGCCTCCTAGGGGAAAGAGCTTGGGTCTTGAGGGGTCCAGCCTGCCTCCTCTCTGCCCCTCCCCATTCAGAGACCCCAGGTGGAAGACCCAGGACTCAGGCCCCAGAGCTCCTGGCTCACGGGGTCACTGGCCCCCTCCTTGGCCCCTGCTTCAGCCAGGCTTGGCTGAGCACCTTACTCCCTCAGGAAATGCTCATGGCTGTGAAACTCATATTGTTAATAGCAGTGACAATAAAGAGCAGAACTTCTCAGATAAGGGGCACTGTGGCTTCAGGGTCCCACCTTGCGTGCCCTCACCCGCCTCTCCCCCGGCCCAGGAATGTGGGGGAGGGGTTTTCTCGGTGGGGTTCTGAGGGACACACACAGGCACCACCTGGGAATTAGCAACATTCATTACAGCACCCCATACAGGGTGACAGCCACCACACGCAGAGACAGACAACACGTTCAGAAAGATACACACAGTGGGGCTTCCCCGGGGGTCCAGTGGTTAAGACTCCACGCTTCCACTGTAGGGGGCACAGGTTCAATCCCTGGTCAGGGAACTAAGATCCCACATGCCTCGCGGCACGGCCAGAGACGCATCAGCAGACACATATGTGCCGACAATCACGAGACACACAGACCACACACAAGACAGCAAGACATTGACAGACGCACATCCACCAATAGACACACGTGTTGATGTACACACAGGACACATGCACATGCACGATACAGACACACATGAAAGACACATAGGTGGCACAAGTTGGCCCACGGTGATACACACACTAGTGGGCCCTTTATCTGGCAGCTCCACCCTTGCCTACAGGATGTCCCCGTCCTGCATCCTTCCACACACCAGTCCCTACTGTGTCCTCCCCCCTCCCTTTCAAGATCTCTCTAACCCACCAAAGTGTGTCCCCAACCTGAAGCCAAAAGCCACATGGGAGACGCTGAGCTCTACCCCTCTTGCCAGGACACACAGGCCACCAGTACTCACTGGGAGGGAGGGAGTGAGGGAGGGAGGGAGGAGGGGGGGCATCAAGGATGGGTGAGATGCAGAGTGGGCAGGGGTGGTCCCTGCTGTGAGGGGTGAGTGAGGCCTGCAGGTCCACTGGCCCTGGGAAGGCGAGCCCCTCTGAGACCCCCTTTGACTCTCCTGAGTGAGCCTGTGGGGAAGGCTTGGGTCCAGATTCCTCAGCCCTCGGATCCCTGACTCATTCAGTACCCCCCTTGCTTGGCTCAGAACACCCTCTCCCAGGTCTCCCATAGCTGCTGCCTTCACATCACTGGAGTCGGGGTGGGCTCTGCCCCAACACCACATCTTCAGAGACCCCTTCCTTGACCACCCAGCCTAAAATGGACACCCCCCCCCACCCCACGTCAGGCTCTAGTTCAGCTCTTTGCTCATCTCTCTCTTAGAACCTACCAGAAGTTTCACCTCTCTACTGGTCCAGGGTTATTTCATTCACATTCATCTCCCCTACTGGACCATGACTTCAGAGGTCCAAGGTCACCACCTCTCTGTTCTTGACCGTGATACGCGCCCCCCCCCCCACCACCACCAGTGCCCAACATGGAGAAGCTCTTCGGGGAGAGACACAGCACATGAGGGTCTCAGACTGTGTGTCTACAAACCCCTGGCTGTTTTTATCGACGTAGTCAACATTTATTGACCAACTATTGTGTGCCAGGTCCCAATGAGGCACTCAGTTATGAATAGAACAAAGATCCCTAGCAAAGCCAATATTCGAGAGTGACAGGAAACAGATATTCAATAAGTATCTAATAGAATGTTAAGTAGTGATCATGCTACAGAGAAAATAAAGTATGTAAGGAGGTGAGGAGTTGGGCTGCTACCGTGTTCTCAGGTAAAGCCTCTCTGATCAGGTGTGACCTTTGTGTAGAGACCTGACAATAAGGAACTAGCTGGGAATTCCCTGGCGGTCCAGGGGTTAGGAATCCGCGCTTCCACTGCAGGGGCACGGGTTCGATCCCTGGTCAGGGAACTAAGATCCCACATGCTGGCAGTGCGGCTAGAAAAAACAAAGGAACTAGCTATGGGACTATTTGAAGTGAGGACACCTGGGACAGAGGTAATGGCAAGAGCAAAGGCCTTGTGGCAGGCAGGAGTTTGGGATTCACGGAACCTCAAGGATGCGGGTGGGCAAGGAGAGAGGTGACGGAGGCCGGACAGCAGGGGCTGCACCACGTTTGGGCCTTGTGGCCTTTTGTACCTGGCACCTGGCACCCGGCACTGGCTTAGCCTCTAGTGCCCCAGTTTCCTGCTCTCACTTTTGCTCCCGAGATGTTTGTGGGGGGCAGCCGGTGGAGCTGGAGCAGTCCAGGCCCGCTTCCTTCTGGCAGCTCTGTGTTCCTGCTTTTGAGGGAGGAGGAAACTGGGGGTGGAGGAGGCCCAGCTGTTCCCTCCTTCTGCTGTGGGGGGTGAGGGGGTTGACTGGTGGTGAGCAGGGGGCGGGGATGAGGCTGATACCCTATGTGTCTCTTCTGAATCGTGATGGGCCAAGTCAAAAGGCAGCTTGCGGGTAAACTGAGGCACCGCGGATGGACACAGGATGGAGGAGGCCTTGAGGGTGGGGCAGGGTTGCACCCTGTAATAGGAGGGACATCCGCAGCGGCTGACACTTGGAGCTGCAGCTTCGTTTACCCATCCCTGCAAGGCCTCAGGGCTGGGGCGATGCCCAGAACCCTAGGAAAGGGCCTCCACCCATCCAGGGAAGGCAGCCTCAGCTCCTCCTGGAAGCAGGCCTGGGGAAAGCACCCAGCTCCCACCCCCAACATTAGCCGGATTAGAGGGCAGCGCTGGGTGGAAGAGATAAGCATAGAGAGGGAGGAAGGAGCCAGGTCCCCACCCCCGCCCAAGGGTTCAGGGAGAGCACGAAACAGGGCACGGAGAGCGCAAACTCCCGGTCACATCGCGAAATGGCGGCTTGGACTGTGCCTGACACATAGTAGGCCCTCAAAAGCAAAAAGGGTTTTTTGAATAAATACCCACAGGGTTGGGATTCGAACCCTGCGTTGCTTCTGCATCGCAGACTGAAACAGATGGAGCCGAAGTCCTTTATAAAAACTTTATTGGGGAAGGGGGGTAGAAAATGGGGGGTGACGCCCCTGGAATTGAATTAATTAATTAAATAAATAAATAAATAAATAAATAAATAAATAGAACAATAAATAAGCCCCCGTGTTAGTCTGGGGGGCGTCCCCCGGCCCGCGGGGAGAGGGGAGCAGGCTCACGCTGACGTCAGCTGGATGGCAAAGACCTCGCCCCCCGCCGGCGCCTCTGCGGTGCCCGCAGCTTCAGTTGCACCTTCGGCGCCCCCGCCCCCGCCGGCGCCAGCACCCGCACCCGCGCCGTTGAGACACACGGCCTCACCCGAGCTCTCGGCCTCCTGCACGTTATATTCGCCCTTCTTGCAGGCGGTGGACTGCACGTAGAAGGCCAGGCCGGCCCCCGCGGCCAGCAGCGCCGCGCCCCCAGCCGCGCCGCTCACAGCGACCCATAGCCACGGACCTGCGGGGTACAGACGCTCAAAGAAGGTGGTCGAGCTCCCCCCACCCGTCCAACAAGCCAAGCCGGGGCCACTTCTGCCCCTCCCCACAGGCATGAGGTCAGCTCTCGCGCTTGGCAGGGACCCCCAGGGAACCCAGCCTTGGAGGAAAGGAGAGACCCCAGTAAGGCCACCCCCAGCTCGGGTGAGGCCCTAGACCCATTTTATGGGCCACCCCATCACAGGGAGGACTTAAGCCCCTAGCCCCAGAGACACCCAGGAAGTCAAGCAACTCTCCTCACCCTCAAAAGGATGGTGGGGCCGGGGGGGAAGCCAGTCATTCCTCCACCCCAGAAAGACCCCAGCCCCAGAGATACGCAAAGCGGCAGCAGGATCCTGCTGGGCCCCCACCTCTATCCTCTGCCTCTGCCCCTCTCCAGACCCCCTTCCCCACAGCCGCACGCTGGAGGTTGAACTGGATCAAGCCTTCACCACGCAGAACCCACCCAGAGTTAAGTCCTTCCTCACGGCAGTCACAGCCCCGAAGGTTCCCTTCCCTTGGGCTCGTCAGCTCCCTCTCCTTCCACTTGCCGCCCCCACTGCTCCATCAAAGCCCCACCCGCCAGGGCGCCCCTAATTTCCACCCTGGCTCACTTCTGGCTCATCTGTGGGGACTGAGAGGGAGGCAGGGACGGGGTCAAGAGTCCCAAGGCGCAGGTCACAGCCCCCTGTAGATCCCTCGCCCAGCCCCCCCCCCCACCAGCTGCTACTTACCAGCCACGCGCACAGTGATGCGCCGGGTGTGGCGCCCATGCGCGTTGGTGGCTGCGCACTCATACTCGCCGCCGTGGCTGCCCATAGCGCCCGCCACGCTCAGCGTGCTGTTGTTGCTGGACAGGCCGATGTTGAGCGCCCCCGGGGGCGCACGCCAGCTGATCTGGGCTGGGGGCCAAGCCTCGGCTCGGCAGGTCAGCGTGAAGTTCCCGCCTGGCCGCACGCCTCCTGGAGGCGAGGCAGCCAGCTCGGCCACGACGGGGCGGTCTACAGGGGACAGGAGGTTGAAGGGGCCAGCCGATGACCGAGCGCCCCCTTCTGAGACCACCCCTCCTGAGATGAGCAGGCGAAGATCCTGCCTCACTTCAGAGCCCCCTCCCCCTACAACTGGACTGCTGTCGGGACTAAAATCCTTAGCCCTGCTTCACTGAATGGAAGGAGGTGGGGACCCACGCCAGAGCCCTTCAGACCCAGAACTTGAGGGGGCGGGGGCGGGCTCGGGCTCTTGTTCCCTAGAGTTTTCATTACCCTTAACATTTCATGTTAAGGCCAGGATTCCTTGTCCCCAGAAATAGGACTGGGGAGGTGCCCTTGAACTCCCCCGGGGAATCCCACCTCTTTTAGTCACTGTGCCCGAGACCGGATGCCCTGGATCTGGTGCTGCCCGCAACTCACATTCCACGCCCACGGTGACGATCCGGGCATCAGTGCCGTGCGCGTTGGTGGCCAGGCAGCGGTAGATGCCTGCATCCTGTCGGGACACGCGCAGCCGCTGCGGCCGGGGCGCGCCCTCCCGGGAACAACGCACTTGTGGGGAGGGGCGACCCCGGGCGGAGCAGGCCAGCGCAGCAGCGTCGGCGCCTTCCAGCCATGTCTGGTGACTTGGGCAGGTAGATTCATCCATTTGCGGTGGCGCTGCAAAACAGCCATGGGGTGGGGGCGGGGGGGCTCGTTGTTCAGGGAGAAGCCGGGACCTGGAACACCCCCTACTCCCCGCCCGCCTGGGCCTCGCTCACACTCCGCGCTCACGGTGACCATCTTGACCATGGAACCGTGCTGATTGGTGGCGTTGCAGATGTAGGTTCCGGGTGCCAGTTCTCTAGGGATTTGAGGGGCTCTGGGACCAGGGTCTGGGGGTGCCAGCGGCAGCAGCACCCCCTCACTGGTGCCTCCGGAGCCAACGCACTCCACGCTTGGCTCTGGCTTCCCATCCACCTCACAGGAAAACAGTTGCCCAGATCCTTCCACCCATGTCCAATTGCTAGGGCAGCTCACCTCCTCAAAACTGGGGCCATCTGGGGGGGCAGAGGGACTGGAAGTCAGGACAGGGTTATTCTGACGTACCCCATCTTGCCCTGTGTTGCCCCCACTCACATTCCACTGTGACAGCTACATTTTTGGCTGCAGACCCTCGAGCATTAGTGGCTTCGCAGCGGTAGGTGCCCGCGTGCTCCCGGACCACACGCAGCATGCCCTCGACGACCCTGGCTTCCCCAGAGCGCACACAGTTCACGTTGGGTGGCGGGACCCCATGGGCCACACAGCTCAGGGAGGCCTCTGTTCCTTCCAGCCAGGTAATGCGTTCAGGGCAGCCCACACTGTCCAGCGCTGGTGCGTCTAGAGAGGAGGGTGTTGTTGAGTTTTGGGGTTTAGGGACAGGTCTAATGTCCCTAGACCCTTTTTCCCATCCCAGGCGGGTAGGCTACGCTCTGCACAGGGACAGCAAAGCAAAGGAGTTTCTCTCCAGTCAAGCCGTGCACTGTTTTGGGACTTCCTGAGCCCTGAAGTGTGCTTTTTTCCTGATTCCTACAAAGTGCCCACAGGACCCTCCCCAGTCTTTAGCTTAAAAACTGTTAGCCGGTTTGGAGCACCCATGTTTCCAAGACTCAGCTCAAACGCCAGGCCCCAGGCCCCTGTGGACACATCCACCCCTTCCCCTCCATCCTTCTCTAAGATATTCCCCCAGTCCGGCTCACCAGCCTCTTGCCTTTCTCAAAATCCTGCTCAAAGGCACGCCTCAGACCCTGTTTCCACCTTCCTCTGTAGTCAGGCCACCCCTAGACCCTGAGAACCAGACAGAGGTGCGCCCTATGCACCTCCACTCACACTCCACCGTCAGAGTCACGTCTTTGACCGCCTGGCCCTGGACGTTGGTCGCGGTGCAGCGGTAAGTTCCAGCGAGCACGCGAGTGACCGGACCCAGCAGGCCCAGGGCCAGCACCGCCCCGCCGTCGGGCCGCGCACAGTGCACCGAGGGCTCTGGGTTTCCACGGGCCTCGCAGCGCAGCGTCTGCTCTGGTCCCTCCGGCCACGTCCAGCTCCTGGGACAGTCCGAATCGTCCAGCCGGGGGGCGTCTGCGGGCAGGGGCATGGGATACAAGAGGCTAGACGTGGACCGTGGGGAAATCCTCCACTTCCATGACACGGCCGGAGACCAGGCAGGCGGAGGTGGGCGAGAGGTTAAAGGCCAACTCACACAGGACGCGCAGCTCGGCGCTCTCGTTCTTTCTCAGGGTCTCCCCGTCAACTTCGAGGGTGGCGTTGCAGAAGAAGCCACGCCTGTCGTCCTTCTCGGTGGCGTTCAGCTGGAGCTGGGCGGACTGTCCCGGGACCGCGGCTGGAATTCCGTCTAGCGTGACTAGGGCTCGGGCCCCGGCTGCGCAGGTTACTGTCACCATCTTCCCCTCGGGGGCGTTGGGCTCGCTCAGGGTCAGGAGGGGTTCCGGGAAGCCTGGGGGCGGGGCATTGGCCGGGAGACCACTGACCATGCCCCTCCTGCGGTTCAAGGCTGCCCCTCTTCAGCCCGAACCTTCCTCACTTCAGCCAAACCGTGGGTACCGTGCCCCGCCCCTCGGGCTGTTCAGGCTCCTCTCCCTTCTCGCCCCGCCCCCTTGAGGTGGTCAGGCCACACCTCTAGGGATCCTCGTCGGATCTGCGACCTTCCCCTTTGGGCAGCTCAGACTCCGCTTCTCCAGCTACTATTGAGTCTTCCGTCTGCCCCGCCCCTTCGGGACTCTCGAGCCACGCCCATTCCGATACCAGGGCCCCACCCACTATTTGCCCCGCCTTCGCCTTCCTCTGGCTCCACCCCCGAGCCGCCGAGGCCCCACTTCCCTCGCTCTTACTGTAGACAGTCACGTTCTCTTGGGTCTCTCGACTCTCGCCCCCCAGGGTCACGTTGCAGACCAGCTGCCTGGCGCCCTCCTGCTCTGCGCTAGCTGTGGCTGTGGCAGTGGCCATGAGAGCGTCCCCCTCGAGGGTGACAACGGGACTCAGCCTCTGGTCCCCCAGCGCCAGGTAGACCTCAGCCTCCGAGGCTGGAAACAGCCCGTCCATGGCGCAGCTTACAGGCCCTTCTGAGCCCACTTCCAAGAGCCGGGGGGCAGCGAGGCGAGGGGGTTCCGGAGGCAGGGCTGGGAGTAGAAGAACAGAGCTTGAACTTATGTATTGAACGCTCAATATGTTCTAAGCGCTTTACAGGCACTCTATTATGGTGTTATCCTCAACACACAGAGGGGAAAATAACTTTCAGCTGGTGAGTGTTAGGGTAAGAATTAGAATTCAGATTTCTCTGCCTCCAAGCTTCTTAAACATCGGCCCGACCCCCCTTGGTCCCCTTCTCACACCCACTCACCGAAGGTTCGGAGCTCTCTGGGGGCTGAGCTGTTTTCAAACAGCCCCAGGCCATGCGGCCGAAGGTCCAGCTCCGCACGGCACGAGAAGTTGGCCCTATGGTCCTCCCTCCGAGCCAGTACCGTGGCTGTGAGCACCGCACCCCGCGCTCGGGGTGGCTCCCCGGAGAAGCTGCGGCGAATCAGCTCCCGGGCGCCCCGCAACAGGGTCAATGTGAGACTCCCACGAGGCCCAGCGCCGGGGACCCTACAGCTCAGGGTGAAGTTCTCGCCCACTGGCTGCCAGGCAGGCAGCGGCACCAGTTCCACACGATCCGGCCGTTCTGCAACGGGGGAACCACGGCTGTTGGAAATGCCAGGGCTCAGCAGGACGTGGCTTGGAACCCAGGGGCCAAGAGGGGGAGGGCGTGCTGATCCTGAGGGTGGGGCCTATAGGAGAGGACCCCGTGACCCAGGGGGCGGGGCCTGGGAGGGAGGGAAAGTAGCTTGGCCTCTGAGAACTCACGGAAAGTGCGAATGAGCCCACGAGCCTGCAGTGTGCGTCGCGCGCAGCGGAAGAAGCAGACGGGCTGGGTCTCCGGCTCTCGGATGTCCACCAACTGCCGCGCCAGCCAGCGCAAACCCCTCTGGGTCCCATTCCGGCGCAGCGAGGTCTCCAGGCCACCGCGCTCGGGCCGTGGGCAGTTGGTGCTGCAATTCAGCCACAGCGATCCCCCGCGCTCCACGAGCGCCACGCGGGGCTGTAGGTCCGCCCAGAAAGGCTCTTGCGCGACCACTGCCCGGAGAAACGCGAGCTCAGCCTGGGAGCCACCTCCCTGGGATCTAAGAGCCCCTGTGCAGACTCAGGATTCCCAGGGAATGAGCAGAGGCCACAGCCAGGAGTCCCAAGTCCTGCCCAGGTTTCAGGTTTACAAGCGCGCTCCCACGGTCCAGACCTCGAGGGTGTCTCCGGTACATTGCAGCGGAGAGCCCTTCTCTCCAAGGTGCGGATGGAGTGACGGGGAAGAATGGGGGGGAGGGGAGAGATGAGAGGAAACATGGGGTTTTCAACGCACACAGCAATGCTGGGAAGAGGGGACCCCGGGTGGGGGAAGGGAAGCAGACTGGTTCTCACGGTTCTCGCCAGGAGAGGGGGAGACTGGTTGAAGCGAGGGCGAAAGAGAGATGAGGCTGAGTCAAGCGAGGCTAAGGGAGGATTCCAAACCCGGGTGAAGAGTACGGAAAGAGGACGCGGGGCTGGGCTCATGAAAGGAACCGCGGGAACAGCCGATGGACTCTGTTGCCAGGGCTCCGGGTGGAGCGGGAACAGTGCCTCGGAGTCACGGCAGTTGGTGAGATTTGGGTCTTCGTGGCTTTCGAGTGGTGAAGATGCCAGTCCGTGGACCATGGTGCATAGCAGAGCGTGAGGAGGTACCCCGGGAGGGGACAGGGGAGATAATGGAGTCTCCAGAGCTCGAGGCTGGGTGCAGAAGAGCACCCAGGATCTCGGAGAAGGTAGGGTAGAGACTTGAGTGAGCGAGGAGTCCGGAAGCGTGGTGTCCAGTGTGTGTTGGGGGGTAGAGGGATAGAGAAGGCCCTGGGCTCGAGGTGGGGGCAGAAGCGTGGGAGCGAGGCGAGGGAGGAGCGGGGAGGGGCTTGTGGCCGCTTCTCAGGTCCAGAAACTACGACCCCGCCCTGTCCAGCCTGAGCCGGACCGGCTCTTACCTGAGAGACCGAAGAGCCCCAGGCCCAGGGCAGCCCAGAGGCCGAGCAGCGCCCGGTGCAGCCCTGGCGAGGGTCCTGGCATCGCCGCCGCGGGGGAAGCGCAGGAGGCGAGGGGAGCGCGAGCGCTGAGCTGGGCTAGAGGACTGCGCGGCGCGGCGGGTGGGGTGTGGAGGAGGCTGAGTTGCGCTTGGGGATTGGTTTAACGTTGGTAACTTGGTTTCCAAGGAGGGGGCGGCAGCAGAGGCGGCGCGGGGAGGGCGGGAAGGCGAGCGTGCACCAGGCTACCGGCCTTGATGAAGGCGTGCTGGCAGGAGCGAGCGACCCCCAGGGTCTACATGGAGGCCGGCCCCATTGCCCGGAGCCTTCTGGGGGCAGCTGCGCACTCCAGCGTCGTCCCCGGCGGCGACGCTGAGGTGGTGGGGATGCAGGGTTGCCCTTCTCAAACCCCCACCCCACCCCTTGCTTAGATGCTATGATAATGAGCTGGACTCCGAGCTCCGCCTCCACATTTAGCCCCTCCCACCAGCCCCCCCCTTGGAGCGGAGTTGGGTTGGGGTCTAGGAGAGATTTGAGACGCGCAGGCTGGGGATGAGAAGGCTCTAGGGGAGGATGTGGGGATGCCTCCCTCACTGATCCTTCACCTTTTAACCCCTGGGAGCTGAGGGTTACAGCTACGCCTCTAGTCTTTCTCTGGCTCCGCCCCCGCACGCGACAGAAGGGGCGGGGACGAAAGTGACAGCGAGTTGGGAACGTGTGTGCTTGCGCGCAGCGTTCTCGGGCGTCTAAATTAGGGTCGGCTCGGCTCTGGGTCTGTATTTACCCAGCGTGCAGCGGGCACGTGTCTACGCGATTTGTGTGAGCAGGAGCCGCCAAAGAGCGCCTCTGAATCCTCTTTCTGCTCGGCGGGCGGGGCCCTGGGCCACGCGGGCCTTGCCAGGCATCCACTGCAGGCCCCGATTCTGCGTCCACGAGAGACCAAGAGACCAACTGTGATACTTTTGACTCCGCACCTGGGTTCCAGGTTTGGACACCCTCCATGTGCTCACCAGGCCCGGTGACTAACAGGACGTTTCCAGGATGCGAATCTGTGACATACACCACCGCCCCCCCCCCCACCATCTGGTTGCTCCTTCCCCGCAGTCAACACATGGGTATCTTTTCTGCGTATCCACGTCCCTCACAAAGTACATTTGACCCAGCCCACCTGTGCTCTCACTCCCAGAGCTAATGGTGAACTTACGGGGATTAGTTCTCTCCCCACCCCTGCCCTCCAGGAAAGTGCAGGGTCTAAAGGGCGAGGGGGGGTGGGTAGGAAACTTAACATCCAATCAGAGCTTCTGCGTGGCAGCGCTGGAGCCAATCAGGAGAAGCCATACCATGAACCAGCCTTCCCACAGCCTAAACCCGCCCTGGGCCCATGCCTTGCCCCTCTGCGCCGCACTGATAATGCCCGCGGGAGAGGTTTTTACTAAGTCGGCTGGGAATGCAGAGGGAATGGGGCTCCGGTATGGGAGACCAGAGTGAAAAGCCTCAGGTACCCTCAGGGAGACAGGAATTTGGAGAAAATGATAGAGGCAAGGCCAAAAAAGAAGACCACTTCAGTCAGAGGAGGTGCACTAATGGGGGACCTTTATGCCCAGGGGCAGAAGCTGGCTGAGGAAGGCTTTATTGATCCAGGCAAGGTTCCCCCAAATGTTCCAGATTCCTTTTTCCTCCAGCTCAGCCAGCATGGAACACTGCCTCTATGCCCGAGACTTCATCGATAGGTACTTTCTCAGGCAGAGGGCCCCCACTACAAGAAGGATCCCCACAAGGGCTGCGATGGAGGTGGAGGCCAAGGCTTTGGACGCAGGGCTCCAAGCTGGAGACAAGAGGGGAGAATTAGGAACAGAGCACTTGGAGGTGTGACAACCCGCATGGACATGCTCTGGCTTGGCCCACATAACCCTTCCCCACTCTTCCCAGGGTTGTAAGGGCGCCTCACCGAGGACTGGCAGCGTCATGGGTGCCGAGCTACTGAGGACCACCAGACCATCGAGATTGAGGCGGGCGTAGCAGGTAACGGGCTGCCCGAAGTCACTGGGCCTGGCGCGTAATGCGTAAGTCAGCGTCACGTTGGCCAGATCCCGGCCGGTGAAGCGCTCCAGGCTCTCGGAGTAGATGACCCGGCCACCGCGCCTCAGAATCACCACCAGGAAGCCCACGGGGAACACGTGCGTCACATGGCAGCGCAGAGTGTACTCACTGCCCATTAAGACCGGAGGCTCCAGGATCACGCTGCGTGGCTGTTCTAAGGCAAGAGGGGGCCGCTGGGCAAGGTCCGAGGGCTCCCCCTAGCGCGACCGTCCGTTACCCCCGCTCCGTCCTCCTCCCCGCACCCCAGCCAGGCCTGAGCCCCTGTCCCTCACTGTAGGCGGTAATCCTGGCGGCGGCCCCCCGCGTTTCTCCCGCGCAGGTGACAAAGCAGTGCACATCGGAGCTCCAGGCCCTCACATCCAGCAGCTGGTAGGATACCCAACCGGGCCCACTGAGCGTGTCGCCTCGCCGCAGCTCGGTGCGGAGGCTGGAACCCTCCGGTAGGGGGCAGCTGCTGCTGCAGTTGAGCCACACTGAGCCCCCCGGCGGCACGGCCTTGAACTCGGGGCTTATGCGCACCCAGAAGGGTGCTGAGGTCTCCGGGGGCGCGGGAGAGGGGCCTCCCAGGCCTTGCGTCCGCGCACCTCGGCGCCTCCGCGCGCTCCCGCCTCGCGGGTAGGAGGGCGACAGCAAAAGCGGCAGCAAGAGGAGGAGCAGAGACCCCATGGCAAAAAGCCCGGACTGAGGTGGCCCCGCGCCAGGGAGCCAAGGCTGGCTCTGGAGATAAGGAGGCCCGCAGCACCGCCTCCTCAGCCCCACCCCGGGGAAAGAGAGACAGAGGCTCCGCGGGGGGGGCCCCGGAGCCCTGCGGTATACAGCCCACTCCCACAGCTTAAGAATGGGATTCTCCACCCCATTCTAAACCAAATGTCATCGTGTTCTTCTGGAGAGGGATCTTTAATTTTCACTAAAGTCTCAAAAGGCCCCAATAAACCCCAGATTTGGACTAGAGCCTGAGGGCTGGGCCTTGAACTGGCAGCCTTCTCTTGGGGCAGGAAGTGGGAGGACAGGCCAGAAAAGGCTCCAGCTGGACACGACACCTCCCCTCAACTCACACAAGGCTGGAAGGATGAAATAGTTTTATTAGCACAAGGGAGAGGCTTCCGCAGTTGGGAGGGGATTCTCCCAGGCCTCTCGTCCGCACTGCCTGCAGTACCCTCATCGCTGCAGGGATTTGGAGCTGCAGACTGTTCTGTTCTTGCATGGTCCCACTGAGATGGAAACAGGTAGGACAAGGCAGGGACACACAAGGGTTGGGCACAGTTTCATGGGACTCCATGGTTTAGCTATCAAGGAGTGAACACCCACGTTTAGGCATGCCACCAAGTGTCATTGTGAGCACTAGCAGACATGGGTATAGGTGGAGAGGTGGATTATCAGAGGTCAGTGCCAGTGCTGGGGTGTATGGGCTCAGTGGGTCATCTCTGGGCATGTCACCAGCTATACCTCGTCACCATTACTAATCCCTTTCTGGGAGAAAGCAGCTTGGCCAGTGGAGTGGGAAATTCTAGCCCCACTTAATCTTTTTGCCAGGCACTCTTGTGCAGTGCTCAACCAGTACAACTGTAGCTGGCGACCCTGAATGAGATTAGACTGAGAGCTCCCTGAGGGTGGGAATCTTCTTGTTTACCATTCTAGCCCACATAAAAGGCACTCAATAAATAGCTAGTAAGAGAACAAATGAATAAATAGGTCATCATCAAGAGTTGGGAACAGTCTGTGGACAGCAATGCTGGAGCTGGCTTCTGTCAGAGGACGTGTGGGGATTTGTGTTTCAGTGCTGCATGTGTCTGTGCAGGGCCACTTCTCTCTTAGGACTGTAAGGGCTCAGCACATGCAGTAGGGGGTGAGTTTCAACGTTTCGCAGTTGGGTGTCCCCATGCTGGAGGTCAGGGTCTCCATCATACACCCTCCGGCCAGGTCAGACTTTGACACCCCTCACATTGATGCCCTGAGCCTTGGTCCCTTCTTTTGTCTCAGTCCTGTGGCTCCACGTCAGGTGTGAGGCCTTGGGGTTATAAGTGTGCAGGGGCCATGACCCCAGATGCTGTCTGTATCCTGACTGAGGCCTCTCTCCTGTCCTCTGGCACCCTGGGAAGGTGGGTATAGCTGAATGGCATATGTCCACCATTGTTTGATGCATCCCTGCTTGTCACGGTTTGGGGGCTGAGGAGATCCTGTCCGGAGGGGGTCGGCTCAGGGCGGCGTGGCTGGTGTGGTCAGTTTCATGGCAGCCTCTTCCTGGGCCTTCCGGGTCTTCTGTAGCTCATATTTCTGGATCTTCCTCTGGTAGTTATAGAAGTAAGCGGCTGTGCCCACAGTGCTCAAGATGATCACAGATGCCACCGGAATGACGATGGCCAAGTTATTCTGGTGGTCTGTGGGGAGGACACAGGGGGCGGTGAGGGTTGAGCTGCCCTCACTGCCCCTGCCCTGCCCAGCCCTGAACTCCAGCACTTACAGATCACATTGATGACAACTTCACGGGTAACCTCACCGCGAGTGCTGGTGGCCCGACACTGGTAGGTGCCTGCCACCTCCCGCTTGACGGGTCTCAGGTCCCCAGTGGGTAGCAAAGCCCCGTCCTCTTTCCGGCTACAGTTCAGCTTGGGGGTTGGGTTCCCCCAGGCCTGGCACCTCAGGGTCTGCTGGGAGCCTTCCTGCCATGTCCAGTTTCCCAGGCAATCCCTCTCGTTTAGTCGGGGGCCATCTGAAGAAACACAGCAAGATGAGGGGAGGGGTCAGGGACCAGGACATCGCTCACCATCTAGGTCTAGGTAAGAAGACTCAGGTAGGAATCTGGGGAAGGGGCTCACTAGGGTGGGAGTGGGAGTGGGTGGAGGCAGGAGTTCTTGGGGTCTTAGGGGTTGGACCTTGGAGGTAAGGGATCACCGTCTAGCAGCCCCACTCACACAGGACACGGAGCTCCCGGGTCTGGTTCTTGTGTACCACCTGCTCAGCCACCGCCAGGGCAGCAGAGCAGAAGAAACTGCGCCCGTTGTCCTCGGCGCTGGCATTCAGCTGCAACTGGGCCCTCGGGCCCGGAGGCCTGGCTGGGGCCCCGTTCAGCGTCACCACAGCTCCAGCCTGGGCCTCGCACTCCACGTTCACCGTAGTCCATTCCGAGACCTCGGGCTGGCTCAGGGTCAGGTTGGGAGCCGGGAAGCCTGGAGGTGGGGCGCAAGGTGAGCCCCACCCATGGCATTAGCCCCACCCCCTCAGAAGCCCCACTTGGGTTTCTACTTACTGTAGATGGTCACGTTCTTCAGAGACCTCCGGCTCTGCCCTCCCAGATTCACCTCACACGTCAAGTACTGGACGCCTTCTTTCTCCACCTCTCCCTTGACCAAGGCTTTGGCCAAGAGTGAGTCATCATTGTACGTGATCGTGGTTTGCAGCCTCCTGTCCCCCAGCGCCAGGTGGACCTCCGCCTCCGAGACTGGGAACAGTCCACCCAGGGTGCAGTTCACCAGGCACCGTGTGCCCACTTCCAGTACCGCGTGGGTAGCAAGGTGCGGGTCGGTCGTTGGTAGGACTGGTGAGAGACAGTGGGTGTAAACAGAGAGGAGACAGACATCCTGAAGCCCTTTCCCGGGACATTTTCATTCCCCCACCTGGAACACCCTCTTCCCGGGAGACTGAGGCCTGGGTCACCCTTGTCCCAGGACACGTGTACCACTTGCCCTGGGTCACAGCCTTCTCAGAGGATCCTGCAGTCCAGGCACCACATCCCAGAACACTCCACCCTGGTGGCCGAGAAGATGCTCTTCCCAGAAGCCTTTGCAATCAAGGTTGCCACCTTCTCAATGCCCCCACGGCCAGGGGCCTCTCCTTCCCAGAGACCCCGCACCCCAAGCAGGAAATCCCTGTCATCCCATCCTCTCTGCTGGCTCCCCAGTGCCTCACCAAAGGTTCGGAGCTTCCTGGGGGCTGAGCTGTTCTGGAACAGTCCCAGCCCATGGGACCGCAGGTCCAGCTCCGTGCGGCAAGAGAAATTGGCGCCATGGTCATCTCTGCTCGCCGGCACCGTGACCTTGACCTCGGCAGGCTCCCCCTTTCCCGCTGGCTGACGGCCCAGCTCCTTCTCCTCACGAAGCAGCACCACGGTGAGGTGGTCCCGGGGGGCCCCACCGGACACCATGCAGCGCAGGGTGAGGTGCTCGCCCACGGGCTGCCAGCGGGGCAGGGGGGCCAGCTCCACGCGTTCCGGGAACCCTAGAGGGGAGGGGAGTATTGTTTGAACTGGCTGGCCGCCCGCCCAAAGGAACGCTGGGGCCCTGGCTACACCTGCTCGGGAAGTCTCACCACGCTCTCCCCAGAACACACCCCAAACCACCTAAGCTAGAGAGGAATGTTAAGAGCTTCAGAATAACCCAGTGAGTAGTCCCCAAGTGGTTGTGAAGGAGGCAAAATACATTTTTATTCACTGCAGCATCTGAGAGTGAAAAGTGGGAAAGAATTTTGAAGTTTATTGCCAGGAGTCCCCGCAAATGAATACAGTCCATTTAAGCTGTCCAGTATCTAGACGTTGTTGTAAAAAAACTGTTCTACCTTCTCCTCTTTTTGGCCTTAGCATTTTTCTCCATAGCATCCCTCACCTCTGAGGTAAAAGATCATCTACTCAGTTAATTTGCTTTTCCACTATTCCTGTCATGGAATGTCAGCCCAGGAGGGCAGGCATCTTTGTCTGTTTTGTTCCCTGTTGTATTCTTGACACCCGATAAGCACTCTATTTTTTTTTTTTTTTGGCCACGCCCCGCGGCTTGTGGGATCTTAGCTCCCCGACCAGGGATCGAACCCACGCCCTTGGCAGTGGAAGCACAGAGTCTTAACCACTGGACCGCCAGGGAAGTCCCTTAGGCACTCTATATCTGTAGAAAGAATAAGGTTGAGACACCCACACGGATTCGAGGCCTTTCAGGAGCTTGCTTTTAAGGGTTCCCGAATGAACCGTGTGATCCCCTGAAATGTTAAAAATCTAAGAACAACCCACAGACCCTCAAAACGAAACCCTGAATATCCCCTGAAAACACTACATGCGGGCTTGGTTGCCAGGGTCTCCATTCTGCATGAGGTAACAGAATTCCAAGCCTGGATCGCCAGTGGAAATTGCCAGCAGAGCCCTGGTGAGCTGTGGCTTAGCCTGAGACTCACTCCCCCACCCCAGGCTCCCTAGGGAGGGGTCTTGAAGCCTCCCACTTTTAGTCCCTTCTCAAGAGGCCCTGAAATGTCACTTAAACGGTAGTGATGTTGGGAGTTGATTTTTGGACATGAGTCCACCTTCTCCCCGGGTTGCCAGCCTCCTGAATAAAGCAACCTTTCCTTTTCCAACCTAAGGGGGGGAAAAAAAAAGCAGTGATGTTAAAATGTCAGGAGCCCGGAGTTGATTCCTAGCTTTGCTGGTTCTTTGCTATGGCCGGTGGGGGAGTGACTTTGCACACTGGAACAGTCCCAGCGCTCGGGGCTACAGAAATGCCTCAGTTTTCTAAGTTGTAACCTAGGGCTAATGAAGGTAGGACTATTATTATCGTTATTATTATTATTAGGACTATTATTAATCCACTTCAGAAGTTGAGAGTGACTGTACATGGGCATGAGGTTACTTTTTTTTTGACTTTTGATTAAATGTTTATTCATTTTAATTTTGCCTTAAAAAAATTTTTGAAGCCAATATATTGTGTTTTCCACATCTGAAATTTTTTTTTGTGGTTACTTTTTAAGGTGAGAGATATATTCTTAAACTAGACTGTGGTTGTACAACACTATAAATACTCCAAACTTCACTGCAGTGTATGCTAAAAGCTGTTAAAAAAAAAAAAAGAAAGAAACAAAAGGTTGAGAAAACCCTCAGACATCCAATTCTTACCTCTGACCATCTGTTGCAAACTCCAACTTGCAGAGCCGGCGGCCCCCTCCAGCCACAGCCTCCAAATGGAACTCACATCTTGGAGCCCAGATCCTTGCCCTGAAGGCCAGACTGGGAGAGGAGGTCTGTTCTGCCTGTACCTCTCCTTGACTCCCCATCTTTAGTCCCTCACTAAGTCCTGGTCACTCCACCCTTCAAATATTTGTCTGCCCCTCCCTTCCCGTATGCGAAACTGCCCTCAACATGCACGACCTGGACTGGGTCCACGGGCAGCTGCTCTCTGGCTTCCTGTAAGGTCAGCCCTCTGCTCTGGATCCCTGGTCTGCTCACACACCCTCCATGGCTCCCTGTCACCCTAAGAAGAAAGTCTCAGCTCCTCGGCCTGGCATTCAAGGTCCCGCCAAACTCAGCTCCAGCCACACAGATCTGTTGATATTCAATCCCTCTTGCCTCCCCAGCCCCAGGTCAGCATGTCTCCCCACTCCAAATCTTTGCCCAGGCTATTCCCTCTGTCTAGAATGCCTGTCTTTACCAACTCCTACTCATCCTTCAAGGCCAAGTTAGGGGTCACTTCCTGCAGGAATTACAACTCTTTCTAGAGAAAGCTCAGCCACCCAGAGATGCTCCCTCATCTTTACACTGGCAGTGGGGCAGGACCAAGCTCGAGTCTCTCCTAGGTGACCCCTTGCTACTGTGTGCAGCCGTCTGTTCCATTTCACAGAGGTGAAAACTAAGGCAAAGTCTGGCACCCAAAGAGGAAGAAATATATCAGGGCCAGGACTCAAACCTGGAGGATTGGGCTTTCAACTCTCAGGGTGAGATGCAGAAGGTCCTGTGAAGAGGTTTTCTGGGGGTTTTCAGAGGCCACCGGGAATGTTTGGGGACTTCCCTCACTTGGCCAGCAGCTGCTCAGACATCCTCCAAATCAGAAACAAAGCTGATGTTTGCCCCAAAGCTTCTTTTACGCAGGCACTGTGAAGGCGGAATGTCCTCCAGGCCTCACTGCATCATTAGACCCTTCCGAGGAGGTCTCATGTGAAAATCAACCAGGAAGCCACATATTCCCCCCTCCCCTGCTCCCCACATCAGAGTCACCCAGTTAGTGAGGCCCACGCTGGGACTAGAACCCAAGGCTGTCTGATCCCAAGTCCAGTTGGCCAGTTCTCTTTCTTTCTTCCTTTTTTATTTTGTTTTGTTTTCATTTGAATTTCATTTACCTATTTATTGCTTACAGTCATGCTAACTCACTGTCACACTTCAAAATGCCCAAAGTAAAAAAAAGGCACGTGGAGAAAACTCGCCCCCGTGCTCACCCAGAGCCCTGCACCTTCTCTCCTCACAGCCAGCTATATTGTCATCTGTTGTATTTCCTTTCTGGGCCCTTTAATGCAGAAACACAGCCTCCCTAACCCCGAGCCCATGGCTTCCTAACACTGTGGGTGGCATGCCACTCATTCTGGGCATACCTTACTTTTGAACTTGACAATACATCTTGGAGCATCTGTCTCATTCTTTTACACGGTTGCATACTATTCCATGGGATGACTGAACCACAGTTTCTCTCCCCAGGCCTCTACATTTGAGTGCCTTGCAAACTTTTACCCTTTCAGATCAAGCCACAGTGAATAACCCCACACTCCCTCAGTACCCTAGTGGCTGGGGACACCTATAGGCCCAATTCCCAGGAGTGGGTTTTCTGTGTCAAAGGACCCACACATGTGACATTTTGAGGACTGAGTCCGTACTTGGAAGTCACCCCCAAGGAAGTTCAAGGAAAGGTTCTAGATGACAATGAGTCTTTCAGAAGATGGGCCCCCTTGCCCTTCAGTGAGACCCTACCCCACCCCCACCCCCAAGTAACAAAGGCTGTTCCAACCTGCTGGGGACTCCCTTGTCCACCTCCCCAACCCAGGCTGCCTAGTCCAGCCCCTGGGCCCAGCCACTCACAGTATACGGTGAGGTTCATCAAAGCTGATGACTGGTTATTGAGACAGATTGAGTAGCATATTGGGAAGCTGTCTTTTTGCACGTCACTCAGTTCAAAAATCTTCCAGTTGTCCCCATGGCCTACTTCCCTCTTGGCCAGCTGAGTCTCTAGGCCCAACATTGTGTGTTGGTCACAGGAGGTACTGCAGTTCACCATTATGGAGGCTCCTCGGGATGTGATGGCGTTTTGAGGCTGCACTGATGTTTGAGCACCTCCAGGCCCTGGAACCAAAAGATGTGGAGGGGTCAGACATGACAAATCGGGCTCATTAACATTACTGCATCCAGCCTGTTCTGGGTGCTGGGGACACAGCCTTGAACAAGACAAAACTCTGCTTTCAGTGTGGGAGACAGAAAAATTCATGAGCACACAGCATAATTAATAACTGATGCTGACAAGAGCTTTGGCAAAAACAAAATGGGTTGATAGAACAGACAGTGCCTTGGTGACAGGGTAATGTGTGAGCAGAGATCTGGATGATGAGCAGGGGCTGGCCATCTAGAGAAAAGGGAAATGAGTTCCAGGCAAAAGGAGCAGCAAGTGCAAAGGTCCTGAGGCAGGGTGGCTGGAGCAGAGTCACAGGGATGAGTTGGGGGGAAATGAGGTCAGGAAGATCATGCAAAGCAGTGTTAAGCCACGCCAAGGAAGTGTTCTTCATTGTGAGGACAATGGGCAGCCATGGAGGATTTTAGCAAAAGAGGGGCATGAAGTCAGTGTTCTTCCCCCCCCCACACGAGGAGGTCAGGTGGAGGGAGTCAGTCCTCCAGGGATGAAGGGGTTCCAGTCAGGCTGGTTCCTTACCCACTTGCACAACTGGTTTCCCCTCTCAGGACCTCACTTTCCCCATCTGTAAATTGGGTGAATATAGTCACCCCAACCCCTGCTGATGCAAGTAACTCCTAGCACAGGGCAGGTAGCGCGTGGCTGCAGGTAAGAAGGAGGGGGCTTGTTGGGATTAGCTCCCGCAGACTGTTGGTGCCTCCAAAGCTGAAAAACAAAGTCTGTCTGAGCCCACCCATCTGAAAGCCGCCCCCCACCCCACCGAAGATCTCTGCCTTCAGCTTTGGGTCTACTCTGTCTGGGATGGAGGCGTGTGGAAACAGCAGCTCCATGAATTCTCAAGGGTGATTCTGGGGTTGCTTCCATTTCACAGAGGGAAATGGTGAGACCTGAAGGGAGGTCACTCAGCTAGAAAGTGGTAGAGTCCAGATTAGAGTCCGGATTAGAACGCTTCACTGAGCTGGTAACCGCGGTGTGGTCTCTGCTCATGAATTTTTCACTCTCCTGCTTCCCGACACTGACCACCATTTGAGACCAGCTGCCCCCCTTCTCCCCTCCCTCCTCCCAGCTGGAGTTGATGAAGGGCTGCTGGGGCATCCCATTCCTTATGCCTCTGCTCCCTTGGCAAGTCAGCCCTGGAATTCCCCTGAGCAGAGTCCTGGACTTCCCCCAAGGGCACGGGATGAGGAACAGAATGTCTGTGTGTGTGTGTGGGGGGGCCCAGTCTACCTAAGCTTGGCACGGGGCCACATCTCTACACGGTCTGACCACCTCCTGGGGCCAGGACACAACCGCTGCGACGTGAACACTATTAACTTCTCCATTTTACAGCTGAAAAACTGAAGCTCCTCTGGGAGGGGCAGCCCATAGTCCGAAGGCACACAGCAAGCCATGATGTAGGGTCTGGATTTGAACCCATGGCTGTTGACTTTCAATCGATGGCTCTAGCCCCAACTTCCCATAAACAGCTACCTAAGTACCAGTGTCCCCAGCCGGTGGGGAGCCGGTCCTCCTACCGCTCCCAGGGCGCAGCCCAGATCCCAAGAGCCAGCCCGACGGCAGCCCCCCAACCCCTGACTCACCTGGGAGCAGAGCCCCGAGCAGGGCCAGGAGCGCAAGCAGCGCGGGATGGGCAGCGCCGGGAACCATCGCAGGCAGAGGCAGGGCGGACGAGGTGGCGCAGAGTCGTGGGCGCGGACTGTGGAGCTGAGGACCTTGTAGGTCCTTTTATAGCGGCCCGCCAAGGGGGGCCGAGGGGGCGGGGCTGCCTTCCCGGAAACCTCGCGCTTTCCCCTCCGGAACGAGGGCTCTGGCATTTCCGGATTGAGAGGGTGCCGGGGCGAGCAGGGTTGTACCCTCTCGCTGGCCGCTCTCGCACCGGAATTTCCGAATTGAAGTGGTGAGGGCTGCCTGGCGGCAGCGGCCAGAAAACAGCCCGGACGCTGCTCCCGGAGCTAGGGGTCCCGTCCCCGGGCTCGGCTACCCTTGATTCTAAGTTTACACAGTGCTTTATTGGATACTGCCAACCGCCCTGGACGGTAGCGACTAAACTGAGGGGTAAACTGAGGCTCCAAGCTGCGAGGTCATTCGAACTCCAGTCTGACTCCCCAGCGCAAGCAGGCCTCTTTAACCGAGCGGACGGTCGGTCCCTCGTTTCGGTGGGGCCCCGGGAATCTTCCTGGGGCGCTCTCGATCAAGGGTGCCCCTCCCCAAAGGGGCATGTCCCCGCCCAGCTGACACCGAGATTTCCTGAGAAGCGGCCGCAGAAAGCCCAGGCACTTTCAGGCGCCTGTGAACCCTGGGGGAGAGGACGTAAGGCGCATCACGTCCGGGGCTCCGCGTCCCCCACCGATGGGCGCTCTCACTCCCCCGCGGCCTCGCTTCCCCTTTCGGCGGAGGCGGCTTTACAGCTTCCAGAAAAAGGGAGGAAGCCGCGTGGTCCTGACGTGCCGAGCCCCTCCGTTGCAGTCCCCAGGCTCCGCGGGGAAACTGAGGCCGCAGACGTTGACGGGGGGGGGGGAGAGGGGGCGCTCGAATGCTTGCCTTCTGCAGGGAAACTGAGGCAGCTCCCAGGCCCCGGAATGGGGCGGGGAGAGGGGGCGCTCAAACCCCTGTCCTCTGCTCGCAGCTCCCGTAACTCGAATCCCGGGCGCCAGCACTAAATCTGTGCGGGTGTTTGCCCCGGCTTGTCCCATTAGGGTGTTTGGGGGACATTGTGAGGTCCCGCGCCGCGTCTATAGGCCGTCCCACGCCACCGCCTCCCCCCAAGCCACGCCTGCGCGTGTGACCGCCCAAGACTCGGCATCCACCACGTCAAGGCTGGGGATCCTGGAGTCTCCGAGCGCGGAACCCAGCCGCCTAAGGCTTCCTGTTGTGGCGCGCGCGCCGCGTCGCCAGGGAGACCTCAGAAGGGCCAAGAAGGTCGCGCAGCAGACGGGGAAGGGAGGGGGCTTCAAGGACGCTCGACCCCTTCCTCCCGGGGAAGGGGCAGCGAATTACTCGCCAGCCGGAAAAGAGCCCCTCGCTCCGCCCCGATTGTTCCTAAGGAATTTCCAAGGGGATCTTTCTTCTTGGAGTTTGGAAGGTGTTGAATTCCCGCCCCGAACGGACTGGGCAAAGGCGCAGAGCGGGGGCCGGGGACGTCCCTGGGAGGGTCTGGGAAAATCCTCCGTCAGGGGGTCACTTTCCGGAGAATTTTTACCAGGTTCGGATCACTGCTTACTTTGGCCTCTGTCCCAAGTGCGCGGGCGGCGAGCTCCCCCGCGCGGCTCTGGTCCCCCTTACAGCGGTAAAATCGTGCTGCTTCCTTCTGTCTCTCAACACTTGCTTCGCAGCGTTGATGGAGAGCCTGCTGTGTGCCAGGCATCGTTCCAGGTGCTGCGGACGCAGCAATGAACAGAATAGACCAAAATCCCTACCATCATGCAGAGATCATCTTAGTCCGGACGACAGAAACAAAAATAAGATATATGGAGACATAGCTTGTGATTAGTGCTAAGAGAAAGTAAAGCAGGGAAGGGAATAGGAAATGTGAAGGCTAATAAACCTTTAAATAGAGTATTCTGGGAAAGACTGAGAAGGTGACATTTGAGCAAAGAGCAGAGAGTCCTGACAATATCAGGGAAGGAATGTACCAAGCAGAGAGCACCGAATGTGCCAAGGCCCTGAGGTAGGAAGGAGCTGCCTTAAGGAACAGCCAGGAGGCTAATGTTGCTGGAATGCAGTAAGGGAGGGAGAGAATTGGAGGACAGGAGGCAAGGAGGGAGTGGGGTAGAGCGTGGCCTGGGGAGGACTTTGGCCTTTCCTCTCAGTGAGGTGGGAGCCATGGAGGGTTCTGAGCAGAGCAGGGACACGTCCTGACTCAGGCCTTTACAGGCACCCTCCTAAGACAGCAGGAGCTAGAGTCAGGTGGTGGGGAGGACAGGGTAGAAGGAAACCAGGAGACTGGAGAGGAGGTGACTGCTCCAGTGCAGGGGAGCAATGATGGAGCCTGGAGTGGGCAATGGCGCTGGGGACATACCGTCCAATTTGGCATTTATTTTGGCAGCAGGTCCAACTGTGTTTGCTGGGATGTGGGGGCAGGCAGAGTCAAGGTCAACTCCTTGGTCTTGGTCTGAGGTCCTAGGAGGGTGGAGGGCCATTTCCTGAGATGAGAATGGGGTGATAATAGGGGGCAGTTTGGCAGAAGAACCACGCAACCCCTAGTCTACGTTCCCTTTGTGCTTTCTTGAAAGAAAGGGAAGCAGATGTTCCCCATCCCTTTGCTGCAGCTACCAGGAAGGGCAGGGCTTCCTCCAGGGTGCCAGGCAGTCTCAAGAAGGTCAGGGAATGGCCCCACTGCAGACCAGAGGCTGTGGACCCAGGGCAGAAGTACCCAAACCCCACTCCATGGCATCATGCCTGCTCGCCCCTCATTCTGAGATCTGGCGTGACCACCTTGCAGTTCCCTTGACCTGGAATGCTCTTCTCGTCCCTGATATGGCCAGCCCTTTCTTGTGGCCTGAGCCTCTTCCTAAAAGCTTTCCCGGATGCTCCCTGACTCCCTGACTCCTTCCATCCTGAGCCACACCCTAAACACTCCCTGTCACTTGCTCTAATGGTTTCATTACTGAAACTTCATTCACTTGCTGAAATTCTTTTGATTGACCTGTGTCACGTTCATTTGCGTGAGCTCCAGAAGGCCAGGGACCCTCTCAGCCCCAGCATCTGAATCAATGTCTGGTCGTTATAGGCAGATGGTCAATACATATGTGTTGAATGAATGAACTTCTCTTATTCTCTGAACATTCTGCACATGCTGTTCCTCCAGCCCAGAATTCCCTTCCTACTGCTTTTACAAAAGGTTACCAGAGCATTTCATCTACCAGGTTGTAACAGGGCTAGGAGCACAAGGTCCAGATATCTTTTTTATTTTTCTTTCTTTCTTTTTTTTTTTTTTTTTTGGCCCCACAGCTTGTGGGATCTTAGCTCCCCAACCAGGAATTGAACCTGGCCCCTGCAGTGAAAGTGCCAAGTCCACTGGACCACCAGGGAATTCCCAGATGTCTTTTCAAGAGAACAACTTTGTTTCCTTCAGATAAATACCCAGAAGTGGAATTCCTGGATCATATGGTAGTTCTATTTTTATTTTTTATTTTTTTAAAATTTTTTATTGAAATATAGTTGATTTATAATGTTATAGGTAGTTCTATTTTTAATTTTCTGAGGAACCGCCATACTGTTCAGGCCATTGTCTGAGTAATATTCCATTGTAAGGCTATATCAGTTTGTTTATCCATTCATCAATGGATAGACATTTGGGTTGTTTCCACATTTTGGCTCTTATGAATAATGCTGCCATGAGCATTCAGGTACAAGTTGTTGTATGAACATGCTTTCATTTCTTTTGGGTATATACCTTGGAGTGGAATTGTTGAGTCCCATGGTAATTCCATGTTCAACTTTTTGAGGAATTGTCAGACTGTTTTCCATGGCAGCTGCACCATTTTATCAATACATTCCCACCAGCAATGTACAAGGGTTCCAGGTTTGCAATTTCTCCACATCCTTGCCAATATTTATTTTGTTTTATTATTATGGTGATTGCCATCCTAATGGGTGGGAAGTGGTATCTCACTGTGGTTCCCCAGTCCTTCTGACCTGTCCAGTGGACAAGCCAAGCACAATCCTGCAGCAAAGGCAGCTGGGGGTGTGCACGGACCAGCAAGTACCGAAGGGATGTGGCCAAATTGCACCTGCCACCAGCTGTGACCTTGAGCAAGCCACTTCCCCTGGCGGTACCTAGATGGCCTCAGCTGTAGAAAGGGATGGTAATGCATCCCTCAAAGGGTGGGTCTAAGATTTTTCTTCTTCTTTTTTTTTTTTTTGCGGTACGCAGGCCTCGCACTGTTGTGGCCTCTCCCGTTGCGGAGCACAGGCTCCGGACGCGCAGGCTCAGCGGCCATGGCTCACGGGCCCAGCCGCTCCACGGCATGTGGGATCTTCCCAGACCGGGGCACGAACCCGTGTCCCCTGCATCGGCAGGCGGACTCTCAACCACTGCGCCACCAGGGAAGCCCTTTCTTCTTTTTTTAACATTATTTACTTACTTTGGTTGCGCCAGTTCTTATTTGCATCAGGTGGGCTCCTTAGTTGTGTCTCGCAGGCTCCTTAGTTATAGCATGTGAACTCTTAGTTGTGGCATGCATGTGGGATCTAGTTCCCCGACCACAGATCGAACCCGGGCCCCCTGCACTGGGAGGGCGGAGTCTTATCCACTGCCTTACCAGGGAAGTCCCGAGATTTCAGTAAGACCACTCGTGTGCAGGGAGAACAGATAACAGGAGTTACAAGTTGTCTGTTTCCATAGGACTCAGCTCTGAGAATGCCCCCTCAAACTTCCTAGGCAGAAATACAGACTTCCTCTGTTCCCACAGGTTAGTTCATTCTAGCATCACGGTTCCTCATCAGAGCCCCAGGGTGTAAAGCAAAAATGCATGACATTTGGATGTTGATCAAAACATAACTTGGCTTCTCCTTCCACTCTTTGAAAGTTTATTCTGTGGTGGACACTGCCTCGCCCCTGGCTGAGAATCCTGCCCCGGACTCAGGCCCCGATCAGCATCACGTTCAAATCTCGGAACTTGGTGTTGGACAGGAGCCCCAGGTCAGGCTTCTCCAGGCTGGAAGCCTTGGTAGAGAAGAGAAGGGCCTGGTCCCCTGCTGTTGACCCTCTTTCTGTCCCCCTCAACTCCTCTCACCAGCCTGTGGGTCCCTCCTGCCCAGGTGCAAGGAGGAGGTTTCAGGGCATTTCCTCCACGGCTGGTGGCTTTGCCCTTTTGGGTACCCCAGCAGCGTGTTAAAATGTTCTGGGGGGGCTCTTTGAGGCCTCTTCCTCCTGGAGACCCCTTCGCTGGCATGGAGGCATCTTTGATATGGGTTGTGGCTCTTCCCTCAGCCCTTGGGGTCTGGTCCTACCCTCTCATTTCTCCTGGTGGGCCTCCATACTGACCACCAAGAAGCAGACGCCCTGACTCCACCATGAGAACCGCCTACCTCTCGCCCCTGGATCCCAGCCCTGTTGACTCACTCGTGCTTTCTTAAGCCAGGGTCAGCCTGAGTCTTTGGTGTCCTGCCTTCAGGGATATTTTCCAGAGGCTGTGAAGTCACCTTCCTCTCTAGGCTCTGGGTTAACCCATGTCCCAAGAGGGTGTGATAGGGCTTTTTTTTTTTGTTTTGGCCGTGCCGCGCGGCATGTGGGATCTTATTTCCCCAACCAGGGATGGATGTGCAGGTAGCAACAGCTCCCCTGAAGAAATGTCTTCACCCATCTCTCTCTTTCTAAAAAAAAAAAAAATTACACAGAATTTCAAAATAGACATCAGCAAAGAGGACATGTGATGAAGCCACACGTGCCAACTTCCACAGTCCTCATGGCCAATCCTGTTCCTTCCTTCCCCTTACACCCTGTCATGGGTTCTGCTACGTCTCTTCCCCAGGGGAAAAAAAAGTGCTAACCCCCAGATTGTGATCTTATTTAGAAATAGGGTCTTTGCAGATGATCAAGTTCAGGTGAGGTCATTAGGGTGGGGCCCTAACCCAACATGACTGTTGCTCTTATAAAAAGGGGATATTTGAACACAGACACACACAGAGGGACAATGACATTTGAAGATGACGACAGAGATCAGGGTGATGTATCAAGCCAAGAAATACCAAGGATGCCAGCAAACCACCAGAATCTAGGGGAGGGGGATGGGACAGAGCCTGCCTCACAGCCTCAGAAGGACTGACATCTTGATCTTGGTCTTCTGGTTCCAAGAACCATGAGACAGTACTTTTCTGTAGTTGAAGCCCTAGTCTGTGGTACTTTGTTAAGGTGGCCTAGGAAACTAATACACATACTATGCCCTGATTATTAGCACATTCTAGACCCCGGATCATTTTTTTCTGATGTCTTTTTCCATCCTTGATCTGGCAGAGGCATCCCAGTGTCAGCAACAGGTTCTGACCCCTTCCTTCATCCTACTTCCTGATGGCTGTGATGTGGACGACTGGGCCCGATTATGCATAGCTACGACTAGGCCGGGCACCGTCAGGACAACAGATGGGTCTTACTTGGGGCCTCGGTGTCCCTGCGGAGCTGGTGAGAGGCACAGGGAGAGGTAGGTAATGGTTTGGGTTTAGCCCAGCTTTTCCCAACAGCCTCTGCACCCCTTCTTCTTTTTTTAAAGAAAATAAATTATTTATTTATTTATTTATTTAGGCTGCGTTGGGTCTTCGTTGCTGCACGCGGGCTTTCTCTAGTTGTGGCGAGCGGGGGCTACTCACCGTTGCAGTGCACGGACTTCTCATTACGGTGGCTTCTCTTGTTGCAGAGCACGGGCTCTAGGTGCACGGGCTTCAGTAGTTGTGGCTCACGGGCTCTAGAGCGCAGGCTCAGTAGTTGTGGCGCACGGGCTTAGTTGCTCCGTGGCATATGGGATCTTCCCGGAGCAGGGCTCGAACCCATGTCCTCTGCATTGGCAGGTGGGTTCGTAACCACTGTGCCACCAGGGAAGTCCCTGCACCCCGTTCTTACTACTGGCTCCAAATAGCTTTTTCTTCTTTTAATTAATTAATTAATTAATTAGGCTATGCCGGGCCTTAGTTGCCGCATGCAGGATCTTCACCACGTCACGCGGGACCTAGTTCCCCGACCAGGGATTGAACCTGGGCCCCCTGCATTGGGAGTGCAGAGTCCTAACCACCGGACCACCAGGGAAGTCCTAGCTTTTTCTTTTTTACTCAGTCAAATCTGATGCTTTAAGGATCACAATTTATGTTCATTGAGGACTTTCAAAGAGTGTGTTGTAAGCTCTGAAGGCACTCCCAAGAAGCATTCCAGAGATGTTTTCAGCGAGGAGCAGCCCAGTAGATGGGTCACTGCAGCCGCCTGGTTGGGCCTGCACACCAGATGGCAGTTCTGGCTTTTTTTTTGCATTCATACTATTTTTTAAGATTTTTAAAATAAATTTTATTTTTGGCTGCGTTTGGTCTTCGTTGCTGCACGCGGGCTTTCTCTAGTTGCTGCAAGCGGGGGCTACTCTTCGTTGTGGTGCGCGGGCTTCTCGTTGCAGTGGCTTCTCTTGTTGCGGAGCATGGGTTCTAGGCACGCAGGCTTCAGTAGTGGCACGTGGGCTCAGTAGTTGTGGCTCACGGGCTCTAGAGCGCAGGCTCAGTAGCTGTGGTGCATGGGCTTTGTTGCTCCGCAGCGTGTGGGATCTTCCTGAACCAGGGCTCAAACCTGTTTCCCCTGCATTGGCTGCCGGACTCCTAACCACTGCACCACCAAGGAAGCCCCGGGCTGAGTTTAAAGAAACTGACCACGGTACTTTATAGTCTGTATTGTGACAATTAGCAACAACAACTTGTGGGGGGCAAATAACACCAGCAGACTCAAGGATCAGGATACCGGTTTGGTGTTTTTAAAAAATGTTTATTCACTCATTTATTGACCACGTTGATACTGACTCTGTGCTTAGGGAAAATCACTGTGATGAAAGCTCATGTCTCCACACTGCACCCACTTGGGGAATCAGGTCCACACTTGAACTGAAGGACCATAATAAATGGGACCACAAGCCCCGTCAGGGATGCAAGCGCTCGGTGAGAGTGCTTGGGATTGGGAGGCACCATGAGTGGGTTCCTAGCGATGGCTGGTTCGCTGCATACTCCGAGGCTGTCTCACCCCAGAAAAGTTGACGGTGGGTCATTCCTATAAGCAGTGCCTTGAGGCAGCCGGGTACCCAGCGGTGCCCCGCACCGGGGCAAGAGCCTAACTCGCCAAATTATTCACAAAACGGCAATGAGCTGTTGTTCTGTTTCTCCTCTTTGATTAAAAAGTAAAATTTATCTTACACAAAAGAGACTTGGGGTAGAAGCTGCCCCAAGCTCCTGTCAGCGGCCCCTTCCCAGTAGTGATGCCTGCTTGGCTGCTCTGTGAGTGGCCTCAGCTTCCCACCGGGATGAGGGGTTCTGGCCGCTCTTGCAGGGTGAGCGGGAGGCTCCCAAGCCCACCAGGGGCTCGGCCAGGCTTGGAGCAGGCGCACCGCGAGGACAGCGAGCAGGAAGGAGGGTGGCTGATGGGCCCTGGGGGTGCAGCGTGGGGCTCAGGGGAAGTCGCGGTAGGGCAGGCGGAAGGGGTAGAGGGGCGGGTAGCGCGAGTCGTGCCAGAGCAGCTTCTCCTCCAGCAAGGCGACGGTCGGCAGGGTCAGGACCAGGCTCTGGTGCTTGAGCATGCTGTGCACGTTCAGGCCTGGGGGCGCGGGGTGGAGGCACAGTCAGGGCGGGCCCCCTCTGCCCCCAACAGAAACACCAGGGTCTGGTGTAGGGTCCCGAGCCCCGTAGCCTGGGTTCAACCCTGGCTCAGTCGCTCACCCCCAGCGAGACCCTGGGCAAGAGACTGCCCTTAGCTCGTCAACTTCCAACCGAGAGCATCCTAAGTACCCAACTCTGCCCTGCGCTCGGGCACGGTTCCCACCTCACACCCCAGTTCGGGAGGCTGAGGGTAAACAGAGCAGATAAACAAACACAATGTACTGAGGGAGGCCCATGGGGCTGCAGCGAGTGATGAGAGGAAGGAAGGGGAGGGCAGGGCAGGGCAGGGCATGCAGTGTCTGTGGTCCTCCGGGGAAGACTTGGGCTTTTACCCTGAGTGACGAGGGAGCCCTGGAGGGTGGTGGGCAGAGGAGGGACAGGACCTGACTCAGGTGCTCAGGCGCCCTCTGGTGGCCGTAATGGGAGCGGGGGGACGGGAGTGCAGGACAGACTGTGGGGAGGAGTCGGTCAGCAGGAGCCTGGGACCAGGGCAGAGGCCACTGTGCCCCAACTGTGCCAGTCCAGGCAGATGGTGGGGGCTGGCCCAGGGCAGTGAGAAGCGGTGGGATTCTGGATATGTCTGGAGACAGCGCTGACAGGGTGAGCTAACAGGACCGGAGTGGAGGGGGACAGTGTGGTTTGGGGCCAGAGCTGCTGGGAGGAAGGTCTCGTGTGCCAGGATGACTAGCAGACCCCACGTGCCGCTGTCCAGGAGGCAGCCGGGCACACAGTCAGGAGACCAGGAGAGAGCCCTGGGGATTAGTCACCGCAGCCACTGGTGTGACGTACTCAGGACAGCCCTGATCCTGCGTCTCCGAGTGAGGAGCCGGGTGGGGACAGCCAGTGGGCCCTCAAACTCACTCCACGCCTGGCACTGTGGCCCAAGCTTGGACAGATGTGACCTCAGAGTGTTTTTTGTTTTTTGGCTGCACCGTGCAGCTTGTGGGATCTTAGTTCCCGGACCAGGGATCGAACCCGGGCCAACGGCAGTGAAAGCATGGAGTCCTAACTACTGGACCACCAGGGAATTCCCCTCAGAAGTTTTCTTTAAGAAACACATAATTCTCCCAATGTTCCATCTGGGCAAACTGAGGGTTGGGTGGGGGAGGGTGGTCACTGCCCAAGGCCACTCTGTGACCAAGTTGCAGATACAGGATTTGAACTGGCCCATGCTGTACTCTCTGGGGGTCTGGGAGACAGAGCAGGGCCCTTTGCTCACCAATAGCAGGGACTAGGTTGAAGGTCTTCAACCCAGAGGCAGCTGCCACAATGTTCTGGGGCATGTCCTCGTGTTCTCTGAAACAGAGGCCAAGAGGTGAGCCCCTGCCGAGGACGGACCGCCCCCCCTGTCCCCCTACCCCAGCCACCCCTGCTCTGCCCGGCACCCTCACAAATCCACAAGGAGGACGGAGTCGCCCCAGCGGCGGTAGCGGGCCAACTCCATCAGGTACTGGGGGTCTGCGGTCGGCAGCTCCAGGGAGTCCACGATGTGCAGGTCATCCTGGTGGGAGGAAAGGACAGTCTGAGCCCACCCTGCACCCACAGCCCACACCCCAGGACCCCCGTGGCTCCCGGCAGGACTGCTGCTGTACCTGGGCCAGCTTGACGGTCAGCGCTACCTTGAGGCCCTGAACCCGCACTTTCATGGGCAACATGTAGTAGTAGCTCGTGGGGCCTCGGGGGCCATGGGCAATGCCTCCTGTGGGGGCAGAGGTACGTGAATAGGTGAAGGCCCCAGCTGGGCTTGGAGGTCAGAAATCTGCCCCAGTGGCTGGCACAGGGGAGGTAGGAGGGAGGCTGTCCTCCACCAGGCAGAACCCCAGCAAAGAGGGCAGGGCCTCAGGTAGGGATGGAGAGGGGAGGTTGCATCAGGCATCACCTGGGACAGGTAACTTCACCTCACTGGGGCTTGGTGTCTTCAGCTGTCAAATCTGGGGTGAGGATGGTCTACCCGTGTGTCCTCCCTCTGCTGGGCGCTGAGAGTGCAGCAGGGAACATGCGGGACAGGATCCCTGCCCCCACGCCATTCATATTCAGCCAGAGACTTGATCCCAGAGGGAACCAGGCAGCACAGGGGGTTGCAGGGGGTGGGGAGACCCAACGAGGGTCAGAGAGGGCTTCCTGGAGGAGGCATGGCCCAAACACATCGGAAGGATGAGAGGGATTGGCCAGACAAATGGGAGATGACTCTGACTGAGTCAGCTCTGTTTGGTCTGGGAGGGTGTGCAAGGGACAAGGGGGCACGGTCTGCAGCCACCAGGGCCTGGAAGGCCAAGATGAGGGGCTCAGACTTCACGCAAAGGCCGCAGGAGCTGGGAGGTTTAGGAAGAGCCCTCTGGCTGCTGTGTGAAGTGTGGGCCAGGAGAGGTGAGGTGGGAAGTGGGGCAAAAGGGGCTGTGGCCATGGCCTGATGAGAGGCCAAGGCCAGAGCTGTGGGGAAATGGGGCGAAGTGGATGGACTCTCCAACCTCTGACCGCACGTGGGCAGACCTGCTTACCTCCTCGCCAGATTGGGGAGCGGATGCTGCCATGCCTGGCACGCCCACTGCCTTTCTGTGGCCAGGGTTTCCGGCCACCGCCCCGCACCTCGGCCCTGGTCTTGGTCTTGGCATAGCTCTGTGGGCGCAGAGTGAGGAAAGAGTCAGGTTCACAAGGGAGGTGCCATTGCAGACGAAAGGTGCCAGGCCCAGGAACACAGCAGTGAGCTCGGCAGACCGGCCTGCCGCTGGGGAGCCCGACAGGAGACACAGAGACTGGGGCTCCATCGGGACAAGCACGGAGTGCTCTGGAGGGAGAGAGGAAGGGAGAGATAAATCAAGAGTTCCCTCCTGCACTCCAGAACGTCAGCCTCAGAGAGGCAGGGGCTCTTCTGCCTGACACACAGTACGTACTTAGTATTTTTTGAATGATTTCCATGTAGTTGTAACTAAAAGGAAGCTGGGGGAATTCCCTGGCTGTCCAGTGGTTAGGACTCTGAGCTTCCACTGCACGGTGCAGGGGTTCGATCCCTCGATCCCTGGTCAGCGAACTAAGATCCTGCAAGCCACGTGGCCATAAATAAATAAGTAAAATTAAATAAAAAATAAAAGGAGGGCTTCCCTGGTGACGCAGTGGTTGAGAGTCCGCCTGCCGATGCAGGGAACACGGGTTTGTGCCCCGTTCCGGGAACATCCCACATGCCACAGAGCGGCTGGGCCCGTGAGCCATGGCCGCTGAGCCTGCGCGTTGGAGCCTGTGCTCCGCAACGGGAGAGGCCACAACAGTGAGAGGCCCTCGTACCGCAAAAAAATAATAATAATAAAAATAAATCAATAAATAAAAGGAAGGTGGGGCATGGGGAAAGACGCGGGGGTTAGGGAGAATCAGGGAGAGGTGCGGGTTAGAGGATCATGCAAGGCTTCCAATGCCAGGCTGATGACTTCATTTCCAGGGCCATGGCGAGCCAGGGAGGACTCACCAGACTTGAGGTGGGCGGATGGAAGGCGGGGACTCTGATTGATAACAGCATCATCAGCGCTCTTGGCGTAAGATCCAAACACCTCACATTGCCCCTGTTGACCTCCATGGCCACACTGGGCCCCTTCTGATCCCTGCCACAGAGGCTTTGCCTGTGTTGCTCCAACGCCCTCCACCCCAGCCCCACTGCCCGCTTCACCTGGTTAGCGCCTGTCACACACCTGAGGTTAAACGCCCCTTTCTCTGAGACAACTTCCCTAATTATACATTTACAGGCATGACTACTTGATTCATGTTCTCCTTACCAGCTAGACTGGGAGCTTCAAAAGGACAGGGACCTTGCCTGTCTTGTCCCCCAGCACAGTGCCCAGGGCACAGTGGCAGTTCACAAAATGCCTGGCAAATGGCCCATCGGTGAATGGGTCAGGAGAGAGAAGATGGGGCCTGAGCCCCACAGTTCAGAGAAGACACAGCAAGGGCATCCTCTGCCCCCCCACCCCCACCCCACTCAGGGCACTCACAATTCTCTTGAAGTTCTTCTGCCAGATGGCAACCTGGTGCAGGATATCCAGCCTGTGGAGGAAGGAGACAAGACAGGCCCACTTCCACTTAAAACCCTCTCCGCCCGACTAGATGAAAACTCCGGGGCTTCCCTGGTGGCACAGTGGTTGGGAGTCCGCCTGCTGATGCAGGGGACATGGGTTCGTGCCCCGGTCCAGGAGGATCCCACATGCCGCGGAGCGGCTGGGCCTGTAAGCCATGGCCGCTGAGCCTGCACGTCTGGAGCCTGTGCTCCGCAATGGGAGAGGCCACAACAGTGAGAGGCCTGCGTACCGCAAAACAAACAAACAAACAAACAAACAAAACCTCCGGCTCGTTCCCATCCACTTCCAGGGCCCTGTGTGACCTGCCCCGGTCCCTCTCTGAGCCCATCTTGCACCACCTCCAGCTCCACTCTGTGTCTGTTCTATGAAGTCCAGCCTCCAAGCCTCTGCACTTGCTGTTCCCTCTGCCTGAAATGCTCTTCCCCTGGCTGGTTCCTTTTCTGCCTACCAGTCTTAGCCCAAATGGTATCTCCAAGAGGAGTCCCCTTGCTAAAGAGGACTTTACCTTACTCCTTTCCTACCATTACGACTTCCTTGCTGCCACTTCTTTACAGACTGGCTTGCCTCTCTACCCCGTGCTGTTCCATACAGTAGACACTGGCCACATGTGTGGCTACTAAACCCCTGAAAGGTGGCCAGTGCCACATGGTGAAACGAGAAGATTTTAGATGTATCAGGCTAAACGAAATATATTATTGAAATCAATCTCATTTGTTTCTCACTATTTCAAAGAAAACTTGGCTACTGAAAGAATTTCAATTACATGCATGGCTCGCATTGGACAGCGCTGCCAGGCTGATTTGCCAGGGGTTGGCAAACTATGGCTAGTAAGGCCAAATTTGGCCTGCTGCCTGTTCTTGTAAATATGTTTTACTGGAACACAGCCACGCTCATTCACTTACACATTGCCTATGGATGCTTTTGTACCACATCAACAAAGATGAGTAGTTGCCGTGGAGACGTTACAGCCTGCAAAGCCAAAAACATTTACTCTCTGGCTCTTTACAGAAAAAGTCTGCTGATCCCGGCTTAGACAGGGAGCGACATCAGCAACCTCGGTGCTCAAGCACTGCTGTATCCCTGACCTAGAATGGAATCTGGCACATAGTAAGTGCTTCATAAGTGTTTACAGAATAAACAAAATATGTCGTTTTTATCTTTTTTTGTCACCCTATAGCAGACTGGGACTCTGTAAAGACAGAGAGCAAACCATACAAATAAGTAATAGTAATAGATTAATAGCACTTATGTGCCAGACACATACACGTAAGAGACATCACACACCTTGGCAAGCGAAAACTTGGTCCTGGGAGTTGGCCCACATAGGGTTGAGATCTGGCTCTAAAGTTTATAAGCTGTGTGACCTTGGGCAAATTTCTTAATTTGTCTGTGCTCAGTTTCCTTACCTACGAAATAAGAATAATAGAATCCATTCCTAGGGTTGCTATGAGGATCTAGTTAACTAAACTGCAAGTAGGGTGACTTCCCTGGTGGTCCAGTGGCTAAGACTCTGCGATCCCAATGCAGGGGGCCCGGGTTTGATCCCTGGTCAGGGAAGTAGATCTCACATGCCACAACTAAAAAGGTTCTGCATGCCGCAACTAAGGATCCTGCATGCTGCAACGAAAATCCCCCACGCGGCAACGAAGATCCTGCGTGCGGCAACTAAGACCCGACGCGGCTAAATAAATATATATTTTTAAAATGCAAATATGCTCCCCCCCCCACCAAAAAAAGGGAATTCCCTGGCAGTCCAGTGGTTAGGACTCTGTGCTTTCACTGCTGAGGGGTGAGGTTCAATCCCTGGTTGGGGAACTAAGATACTGCAAGCCACGTGGCCAAAAACAAAATAAAATAAAATACAAATAGACTGTCCCAGGCACACAGTAAGGACTTAACCACTGTTAGTGCTCATTTCTGCAAAAACCAATAACAGCAACAATAACCAACATTTCTACAGACCAAATTATGGGCTAGAATTATCTCATTTAATCGTTTGAGGTTTGACAGAATAGAGACACTGAAGCACAAGGGAGAAGGCAGGATTTGAATCCAGTCACTCGGGTTCCAGAGCTCTGCGTCCCTAACCCTCAGAGGATGTTACTTCTCAGCCCTCACCTTCACACAACTCTGCAGCAAGAAAAACCATCATTCTCTCTTTTTTTTTTTCATCACTCTCTTCTAACAGGTGGAGAAACTGAGGCTCGAGTCCAGGTCATCCTGATTCCTAAATCCCCGCTCCCCGTCCCTCTGCCACCCAGTTTACCATTTCGGCTCCCACTTACCTGGGCGTCGCGGAGAAAACGTCTGGGTGCAGCTCGGTCAGACCCAAGCGCTCCTGCTCGTAGCCCCGCAGGGACTCAACCCAGGCCTGCACGGGACGCCGGTGCGCGAGTACCTGGAGCTCGCACCTGCGCAGCACGGGCACCCGGGGACCTGGAGCTATTGGGAGGTCAAGGGTCAGGAGCAAGGGTCAGAGTTTCCGGTTGCCTCCCCTCCTAGGGCAACCCCAGCAACCTCACCCGCGCTCGCCACCGGTTCTGGTTTCTCCGCCGGCTGCACTGCCTCTTCCGCCAGCGCCTTCAGGCCCTGTAAACGGTAAGCAAGACTGAGAGACGATCCCCGGACCCTCCAACCTTTGTCCTCCGACCCCGCCCTCAGTCCCCGGCCTCACCCGGCAGCCCTTGGGCCGAAACCAGGCCCGCGCCCCGGCCCGGACTAGCTGCAGCATTGTCGCGCAGCTCCCCACGCTTAGAGAGGTCAAGGCTTCCTCTGCTGGACTCTCTCGACGCCTCGCGATGACGTCACGCCCGCGACGCCGCCGGCCGGGCTTGTATTCGGCGTTAGAAAGCTGGGCGAGAGCAAAGACGGCGGGGTCCGCTAACGCCTGTCCCTACCTCCGCCCCAAGACTAACCCCAGACGCTAATTTTCACTGCTGGCCTAAAGAACCCTTTGCAACACCTGGGAGCGCGACCCGACAGCAAGAAACCCCGGCCCCTCTTCGGTCCCGCCCCCAAAGAGCCGGTGCGGTAATCCAGCCAATGAAACCTCCTGCTCAAAGGGCACGCGCCTCTTTCAGCCAATGAGCTCGTTCAGTCTGCAAGTTCACACAGCTAGCAAGTGTCAGGGGTAAGAATTGGGCCCCGTTCTTTTTCTCACCCAGCATTACCAAACCAAGTGACACCTTTCAGAGCCGGAGCCACAGAGGTAGAGCCCTGAACAACTGTTAGGCTTTTTTTTTTTTTTTTTTTTTTGGTCGGCCACGTCCCCAGGGTCCGCCCGCTTTGGGCCTCCAAGACCATAGCGGTGGGTTTCTCCAGGAACGTGGTTTTGTTTGCTTGTTTAAATGCAGGGCGTTATCTCTCACAGAAAGCCCTCAGGGTAGGGCCTGGCGGATCGTGCTTCTCCCCTTAGATTTCCCCAGAGCACGTCCCCCTCAAATGCGTCAGGTTGGGAGATGTGTCTCCCCCCATCTCCTAGGCCAAGGTCCTGTCGCATCTCAGACTGCCAGGACTCTCCGAGAGCAAACTGGGGAGTCCACAGATCCTGCGTTGCCTCCCCCGTCCACTCTCACTAATAGAAATCCAAACGCTCATTTTGTATGTTCTTTGCCACGTTCCCCGTCAGGCCTCCAGGCGGCGCCACGAGCCCATAGCAGCCTGCCCTGGCGGACCAGACCTGAGCACTTGATTACCAGTGAGAAATGGACCGAGTTTAGCCGCCGAGAACGTGGTCTGAGAGACAACCTCAGTGTCCTCATCTGGAAAATGGGGAGGTGTGAGATTCGATGAAATGATGGAGGCAAAGCATGCGTAGCTTTATTATTATTATTATTACTATTATTTTGAAGGTGAGTTTTATCATCAAAGCAAGACAAGAGCCAAGGTAGGGGACTTCCCTGGTGGTCCTGTGGTTAGGAATCCGCCTTCCAATGTAGGGGACGGGAGTTCGATCCCTGGTGGGGGGAACTAAGATCCCACATGCTGCGGTGCAAGTAAGCCCGGGCGCTGCAACTGGAAAGAAGACTGCATGCTGCAACGAAGAGCCTGCGTGCCACAACTAAGACCCAACGCAGCCAAATAAAAATAAATAATAAAAGGTCAAAAAGGAAAAAAAAAAAAAAGCCAAGGTAGGGATGGGGGGGGACCGTGGAAGACTTGAAGGCTTTTGTTTTGTGTTTTTGCATCTGATATATAACATATGGGTATTTTTGTGAAGTATTAATGAAAACTTATAATGTATTTCATTGTGCATTCTATCCTTGCAAGAACTGTGGATATGTGTTTCAAACTCCACACACTTTGCAATTTTAAAAGGTCTTTTAATTTTGTACAATTTTGTTTATTCATTTTATGTTTGCATAAGTAATTCACACACCTAGTAAAGAAAAGTCCAAAAACTACAAAAAGAAAGCTAGAGTGAAAAGTCTGTCTCCACCCTCTGTTCCCTGCCCTGCCCCCACCCATCTCTTTACCTTCCCAGAAGCCACCACCACAACCAGCTGTGTGTCTTCTCCCAGAACCAGTTTATTATTTTACAGACAGATTTACATGTCTGTCCTGTGCAAGAAAATTTAGATTTTATGTGGTGAAGGATGGAACAGCACTTAGCTGCTTAATGATTTATTGGGCACCTACTGTGTACTGCTGGGGTAAATCCAGCAGACACCCTTGAGATACTCACAGCCCAGTGCAGAAGGTTGAAAGATCAGAATGGGGGAGGGGAGGTCTACAGGGTCTGTGGGAGCACAGGGGAAGAACTGCTAATCTGTGGTGGCGGGGGTCTCAGAGGCAACTTTTCTGAAGCTGCAACCGGAGAGCTAAGGCTTGAGGGTCCATCAGGAGTTTGTCCAAAGGAAAAAATGTGATCCAGGCTGAGAAAACAGCAGTTGCAAAAGCCAGAAGTGGGGACTGGGGGAAGGGGTGGCTGGACTTTCCTGATGGCCACAAGCTTAGTTTATTGACTCAGTCATTTATGTTGAACCCACCTCAGGGTCTTTAGTACTGTTGTTCCTTCTGCCTGGATCATACTTTTCCCAGAGCTACACATGGCTCGATCCCTCACCTCCAATTCTTTGCTCAAATGTCACCTCCTCCAAGAAGCCTGTCCTGACCACCCTATTTCAAATTGCAATCCCCACCCTTGGCCCTTCTGACTGCCTTATCCCGCACTATTTTTTTCCATCAGTACTTATCTTCTAACATCCTATATAATTTTCTGTTTTTTTTTAAGGATCTTTATCTTTTTAAAAATATTTGTTTATTTATTTATTTGGCTGCATCGGGTCTTAGTTGTGGCGTGTGGGCTTCTCTAGTTGCGGCACTCGGGCTTCTCTCTAGTTGTGGCGCGTGGGCTCTAGAGCGTGGGGTCTCAGTAGTTGCAGCATGCGGGCTTAGTTGCCCCATGGCATTTGGGCTCTTAATTCCCCGACCAGGGATCCAAGGCAGGCGTTGGAAGGCAGATTCTTAACCACTGGACCACCAGGGAAGTCCCTCCTGGGTTTTTTTTTCATGCTTTTTGTCTGTCTCCCCTACTAGAGGAGAAATTTTGTCTCCCCCTCTTGGCAGAAACTTTGCTCTGTCTTGTGCCCTGCAGCCAGCATAGTGCCTGTAACACAGTGGGCGCTCAATACATGTTTCTTGAGTGAATTCCTTTGTTCATCATCCTAATGCAGGGGTATTACCAGAAACAGAGCCCCCCTCTCTGTCTCTTGGGTCTCAAGATGTGTAACCCCCTGAGGTCACAGGTACATAAGGTACCCAATGAATGATTATTTACCCAATGGCACTGGAGTCACATAGACAGGTTCAGATCCAGGGGCTGCTGCTAATTGGTTGGGTGTCCCTGGGCAAGTGGTTAGCACTTTCAGAGTTTGGCCTTAATTGGTAGGTGGGACACACACAACCTCTCCCCTACTGAGCTGTGTGGAGGATGAGTTCTCTTTCCTTCCATCCTCAGTCCCCACAGTGTTTCCCCCCACCCCCACAAAGGGAGCCTGTAAATACCTGAGTCAGATCCATCCCTTCTCTGCTCAGAACCCTCCATGCCTCCTACAGCAAAAGCCAAAGTCCTTAGAAAAAAAGCCAAAGTCCTCACTGCAGCCCACAATGCCCTGCAGGACCTGTCCTCACTTCCTCTCACTGTCCCCCTCTATCTATCTGTGGTTTCCGCCACACTGGTTTTCTCACCAGAACCTGTCAATCTCACACCAGCCTCAGGGCCTTTGCACTGGCTGTCCCTTGTAAGTGGACCACACTCCCCTAAATATCTGCATGGTTCACTCCCTCATCTCCTTCAGGTCTTTTCTCAAATGTCACCTTCTCAGGTGACACTGGGTCTAAAAATCACAGTCCCTTCCTACCCCACATATCTGCCTTCCCAGTATCATTGTTTCCAGAACTTACACCACATTCTAACAGATGACATCATGTTCTTATTTATCCTGCTTCTTGTCTGTCTCCTCCACTAGGACATCAGCTCCTAGAGGACAGAGCTCTTTGTTTCTTTCACTGCTGGGCCCCCATGCTAAGAAGGAGAAGGGTGCCAGGCACCCAGAAGGTTCTCAATACATAGTAATTGAACAAATGGAATGTAGAGAAAGCAGTTTGCTTTCTGGCCCCAGAAATCTGGCATCATCCTAATGCAGGGGTATTACCAGAAACAGAGCCCCCCTCTCTGTCTCTTGGGTCTCAAGATGTGTAACCCCCTGAGGTCACACTGGCCACTGGCATTATTGATTGTGAGCCTTAATGAAAGGGAGGTAATGACCTCGAGACCTTCACACTGCGAGGCTCAAAATTTGACCGTTTTGGCCCAAGCCTGGGTGGAGTCAAAGGTCGAGGTGTCCAGCCCATTCCTGTGGATCAAAGGCTCAGTTGTAGCTGACCTCTGTCCCCAGTGGGCCAGCATCAGCCTTGCAGCCCGGAGAGGGTCTTTGCTGGCCACGGGCATGATAGCAATTTAGGGAGCATATATTGGAAGCTGGAGGGCCCCCCAACATCTGGCCATTCCTATCCCCCCATCACTGTGCCAGAGTTTTCACAAAGGCCAGAGTCAAGGCTGGAATATTGGGGGGCAACCTTCAGATAGAAGATGCAGGGTATGAGTGCAGGATTGATAGGGGGCAGTCTGACCTCTTTGGGGGAGCTGTTTAAAGTACATCCCCATCAACTGCCAAAACATCTGCTGTGTGTTTGTTTGCAGCTCAGTTTGTGGGTAACTGCCAAGCGTGTGAGGAAGAGGAGGGATCCCCATTGAGGCATTCTCCTCCAACCCCTAGGGACGGGCCTGACTTGCATAGATGTTTCCATTCCCTTCAGTTCGGGTGCGTGGAGCAGAAAAAAAGACGCAGAAACAGCCCCCTGGGTTTTGGCAGAGACTCAGACCCCCGCAAGGCTTGAACCCCTGGGTAGGGCACATGGGCTGTCTGGGCCTCAGTTTCCCCCTCTGTAAAATGGGGGTATAATCACCCCTTCCTCATGTTTTGTGTCAGCCTTGCACCTGTGTACACTCAGGTCACCCATTCCCTGCTCTGTCCCTGCCCCATGGCTAAGGGCTGACCCCTGCACAGGATGCCCCCTTGTCCCCTGCCTTCCGTGCCCAGATTTAGCCAAAGGCAGGCACTGAGGGTAGATTGGAGGGCGAGAAGATGGGAGAAGCCAGGGTAGTTCCCCTCATGTGCTTCTGACAGCATCTCCCACTGGACATGGCCTCCCTATTTGTTAATTTGCAAGTTATCTCACCCCCACCATGCTTTGGTTTCTCATCTAGGTCACCAACCCCTGTATTAAAGCCCCTCTGTTTGAGATATGTCTGTTTTCTTAAGTGGACTTTTACTGATGTAAGGCAGTTGTGAGGGGTTTTTGTTTAAGATACAATTAAAAACAAATAAAGTCTCCCCTTTTCAGTGTACAGTTCCCCAAGTTTCCACACACATATACAGTCATATAAACACCACCACAATCAAGATACAGAATTGTTCCATCACCAAAAAACTCCCCCACGCCTTTTTGTAGTCAACCCCTCCCTCCACCCTCAGGCCCTACAAGTCACTGGTTGCTCACTGTCCCTATAGTTTGCCTTTTCTAGAATGGCACAGAAATGGAATCATATAGTATATAGTCTTTTGTGTCTGCCTTCTTTCCCTCATCATAATGCATGTGAGATTCATCCATGTTGTTCTATATCACTTGTTCCTTTCAGAACTCGAGGTTTCAAATATTATATGCCTGAGTGGTCTTCCATGTGAAGATAAACTGCAGTGTGTCTATTCATCCCTTAGTTAAAGGAGCTGTTGTGAGCTTTTGATGGGCTGATATTTGCAAAGAGCTTATGACAGTAACTGGCACATGATATATGGGTCAGCTGTTATTATTATGCTGGAGGGGGGCTGAAGTGGGCCTTTGGGTTTCCCTTCTCCCCTAACTATGTATGTCTCCCTCATCTGGAAGAGACAGCCCACCCTTCCCAGGCTCAATGGGCTAAAACTGCATCTGGTGCAGACGTGGCAGGGACTGGCCTCCACCGGCAGCCTCCCCACCCCATTCCTGAAGCTGAAAGTGGACCTCAAGCCCATGGATGGACGAAACAAGGCCGCTGCAGCTCTGCTGCCTGCCAAGATCAGCATCTGGAAAGCTTCTCTGCAGCTGGGCCCCTCTCCCAGCCCTGGGGTGATGTTGAGAAAGTTGGGACCTGTCTCAGACACTTCTCCTTGTACAGTTCCTCCTGCCAAAACCTGAGAGCTGGGGGTGTGGGGAGAGTGGAGGCCCAGAGTGGATGGAGGACAGTCCCAGACCTCATCAACTGGGGGGAGTTCACAAAGTTTAGGATGGGGTGGGATCAGAGGTCAGAGGGTTTCCTTCACCTCTGGACTACAGAGAAGAACATTCTACATGTCACCAACGACGAACGTGGTCCTCAGTGATAACCACTGCCCTTCTATTCCAAATCAATGGGGGAGGAATGGGGACGGGCATCACTACGGCCGGACTAGGTCTGGGACTTGGGATGAAAAAGAGGACAGAGAGCTCTAGTTCAAATCCTACCACGACTGTGTGCCTCACTTTCCTCATCTTTAAAATGGGGTGAGGAAAAGGCAAAACTATGGGGACAGAAAAAGATCAATGACTGCCAATGATTAAGAACGGGTGTTGGGGGGTAATGAATAGGCAGAGCACAGAGGCTTTCTGGGCCAGTGAAACTATTCTGTATGATACTATTGATATAATGGTAGATATGTGTCATTATACATTTGTCCAAACCCACAGACTGTACAACACTGAGAGTGAACCCTCATGTAAACCATGGACTTGGGGTGATAACAATGTGTCCGTGTAGGTGCATCAATAGTAACAAATGTGGGCTTCCCTGGTGGCGTAGTGGTTAAGAATCCGCCTGCCAATGAAGGGGACACGGGTTCGAGCCCTGGTCCGGGAAGATCCCACATGCCACAGAGCAACTAAGCCTGTGCGCCACAACCACTGAAGCCTGCGCGCCTAGAGCCCGTGCTCCACGACAAGAGAAGCCACGACAATGAGAAGCCCGCGCACTGCAACGAAGAGTGGCCCCCGCTCACTGCAACTAGAGAAAGCCCGCGTGCAGCAACAAAGACCCAATACAGCCAAAAAAAAAATAAATAAATAAATATTTTAAAAGAAAAAAAAGTAACAAATGTGCCACTCTGGTAGGGGCTGTTGACGGTGGGGAGGCTATGTGTGTGTGGGGCAAGGGGTATATGCGGCATCTCTGTACTTTCTGCTCAATTTTGTTTTTGGGTTTTTTTGTTTTTTTGTTTGCTTTTCTTTTCTTTTTCGTTTTCTTTTTTTGGCCATGCCACGCGGCATGCAGGATCTTAGTTCCCCGACCAGGGATTGAACCTGTGCCCCCTGCAGTGGAAGCATGGGATCCTAACCACTGGAGCAGTAGGGAATTAGCTCTGCTCAGTTTTGCTGTGATCCTGAAACTGTTCTAAAAAATAAAGTCTATTTTAAAAAATGGGATGATGATGATAATCATAATACCCACCTCCTAGGGTTGGAGAATTCGTAGAGCCGCACCCAGCACAGCCTGTCCATGTGAGTATAAGCCACTATTGTCAGTGGCCCTGTAATTAGTGAAGGCTGCTCCAAGCCTCTTCCTTTTCTTCTTTTTCCCCTGCTTGGGAGCTCCCTAAGGCAAGGGCCCCGTTTCCTTCCTCTTCTGCTGTTCTCTCACTCAGGGATGCCCCCTAGGGAGGGTTCACCTTTCCCCTTTGACCCCCTGGACCATCAGGGCGTCTATGCCAGTGTTTCCCAATTCTCTAGCCCGTTCCCTCAGCTGACCCAGTGGAGACCTCATGTTACCCCAGAAGTGGGAGGTGAAGCGGGGAGGCAGAAGTGGCTTGCTGGTGTATCTGTGTATCCCTGGGGACATCACCTTTGTCTAGGAGCCATGGTCCCCCTAACAGACGGCCGGATATGTCTGCAGCCTTGATAGTACCCCCCCCCCCCCGCCACAGGCCCCTGAGGGGATAGCAAACTGCTGAGCCAGCCAAGGCAAGCTGGGGGGGGGCACTTCCTCCCCAGCTCTCAGATCCTCACAGAGGGCTTAGATTTCCGCTCTGATAGCTCTCTGGCGAGGAGAGGACCCAGTTTTTTTAGTACTTTGTCCTCTGTGGGTTGAACACCTGGTTTCTAGAGGTTGTACAGCCACACTTCATTTGGGCAGAGGATTCGGTAAGGTTGTGCTGAGGTCTGAGTGGACCCCAAGATCTGGCCCGGAGCTGAGTGGACACTGAAATCTGGCTCAGGAAGAGGAGTGAATTCACTCTCTGGCTTTTCTTATCTTCCCATCAAAGCCCTGCTTACCCTGTGTTAGAATGGTCTGGTTTCTTCAGTCTCCTCCAACGGACTGTCAGTTTTGGTTGGCAGAAACCAACGAGGTATCACCAGAGCTGGCACAGAGCATTCTATGTTGCATTATATAAATATATATGCTGTATACCTGTATGTAACATTAATATATTGATTCTTAATATTCATTTCCTTATTCATAACTTAAATATGTTTATTCTTTTTTTTTTTTTTTTTTGCGGTACGCGGGCCTCTCACTGTTGTGGCCTCTCCCGTTGCGGAGCACAGGCTCCGGACGCGCAGGCTCAGCGGGCATGGCTCACGGGCCCAGCCGCTCCGCGGCATGTGGGATCTTCCCGGACCAGGGCATGAACCTGTGTCCCCTGAATTGGCAGGCGGACTCTCAACCACTGCGCCACCAGGGAAGCCCCCAATATGTTTACTCTTAATATGAATTTATTTCATAGCGACACGTTGAATAATAGCATAGGTGTTTATTAGCAATGTTATTATTTATACTATTGATACTATTTGTTATTATTATTATTACAGGAACAATTTTACATTAGAAGTCTGGTGATTTGTTACCTTCGATTTGATTTTTCATGTCTTTGTAAATTTTTTGAATTGGTAATATGAGCTAAAAATTTCAAACAGTCCCCCCCCCACCCCCAGGGTACACCATGAAAAGTCTGGTCCCCTCTCACCTGTTCCCCTGCCACCCCCCCGTCCCCCTCCCTGGGGGTAACCGCTGTGACAGTGTCTTGTGCCCTTCTCCTGCAGATGGCCTGTATGTCCACAGGCAAATGTGTGTGTATTTATACAGCCCTTATAAATATACCCAGAAACGCAGGCAGGCAAGCAAGCAACTGATTTACATTGCGCTTTTTTCATCTTAATATGTTGAATACAGTTTCATATCAAGACTACTCCAATTTTACTTTTTAATAGGCATAAACGGATCAACTTTAATTTCCTTTTTCAAAGTTTTGCTGTTCAACACTGCTTATGGAGTATAATATGCATACAGAAGAGTGTGCCGAACTTCTCCCTTTTTTAAAATTGGTTGCATTGTCTGGGATTTAAGCATCCACAATTTTTTTTAATTTTCAGCTTTTCTGAGGTATCCCTGACATGTAAAATTGTAAGATATTTAAAGTGTACATCCAGGTGACTGGATATATGTATACATTGTGAAAGGATTCCCCCCATCTAGTTAATGAACACATCCTTCACCTCACATATTTATCTTTTTATTGTGGATGTGAGAGCATTTAAGTTCTACTCTCTCAGAAGTTCCAATTGTTTGATAAGTATTACCAACTGTAGTTACCATGCTGTAAATTAGATCCCCAGACCTTATTATAACTGACAGTTTGCACCCTTTTACTAATCTCTCCCTATTTCCCCACTCACCACAGCCCCAGCAACCACTTTTCCTACTCTCTGTTTCTGTAATTCCACATAAAAGTGATACCATGTGGTATTTGTTTTTCTCTGTCTGGCTCTTTTCACTTAGCCTAAGGCCCTCAAGTTTCATCCATGTTGTTGAAAATGACAGGACTTCCTTTCTCATGGCTGAATAATATTTCATTGTGAGTGTATATGTGTGTGTGTGTATATATATATATATATATATATACATATATATATATCACATCTTCATCTATTTATCTGTTGACAGATTCCATACCTTGGCTATTGTGAATAGTGCTGCAATGAACACGGCAGTGCAAATACACTTTTTTGTCATTTTGCTTTTCAACACTCTTCACTGAAGTATCATATACATATAGGGAATTCCCTGGTGGTCCAGTGGTTAGGACTCTGCGCTTTCACTGCTGAGGGCCCGGGTTCAATCCCTTGTTGGGGAACTAAGATCCCACAAGCCACGTGGTGCTGCAAAAAAAAAAAAAGATAGATAGACAGAGAGAAGATAGATAATACCCTCTCCCTCCTTTTTCTTGCACTGTCTGGGTATCATGCAGTCTAACTTGCAATTTAATTTATTGTTGGAATAGGGCACATGTTACAAAAGTCAAAAGGTACAAAAGGATTCACAGAGTGAAAGCTACCTCCCTCCTGTCCCCTGTCCCCTATCTTTCAGTTCCTCGCCCAGGAAATTTATCAGTTTCTTCTTCTTGCAATATTCTGGATATTCTGAGCACATACAGTAGAACATCAGCTCCATTGGAACAGGGAATTTTATCTGTTTTGTTTCCTGATCTATCTCCAGCCTTTTAGTATGGTATCTGGCACATACCAGGTGCTTACTGTATGTGGTAAGTAAACATATAAGCAGATTATGTATTCATCTTCACAAATAGTACCCTCTTGAACATAAGTTCCATGAAGGCAAGGGCTTTTTTTCCTGTTCTGTTCACCGCTGTGCCCAGCAGGTACACCAAAAACATTTGTTGAAGGAGTGAGGGGCGTGTTGTCTAGTCACTGATTTCACACACACGCGTCAGTAAATGAAGGTGTGCTTCATCTCTGCAGCCAGGCACCCAGATATGCCCAGGAAAAGCTGAATGAGGAAAAGAGGGAAACTAACTAAAGAACTGGATAGGACTTCCCTGGTGGTCCAGTGGTTAAGACTCCACGCTTCCGTTGCAGGGGGCACGGTTTCCATCCCAGTTGGGGAACTAAGATCCCTCGTGCCACAGCAAAAAAAAAAAAAAAAAAAGAAGTGGATAGAAGATTGGGCCTCAAAACTTGAAAGGCAGGACTCAACCTGAGCCTGCTGGTCAACCACAGTGAGAGCAATCGATTGACAGAGGCAGTGGAAACTTCTGGGTGCTCCCAGTCTTCCAGGGCAGAGGGGCCAGCGCCTGAATTTTGGGGCCTTATCAAGGCAAAAACCAATCCATTCTTTGAGGCAGGGCCTGGCACATAGTAGGAACTTGCTTATTTGTTGGATGAACACACAGTGGGCACTTAATGCCTATTTGTTGTGTTGACACTTAGTAGGTGCTTCGTGGCTCCTCGCTGAGTAAATAAAGGGGATTCCACGTGCTCCTCCAATTCCAGGCTCCCAGGGATGGGCCAAGAGTACATCTGCAATCCAAGACAGTCGTTTCAGGTTGAGGTCACCTGGCCAGGAGCGACTGGACAGCACGGGGCTGCGTGACGTCATGCGCCGACCGCTTCTCACGGGTGGGGGCTGGGAGGGGCAGGGCTGGAGGTGGGGGTGCGGACAAAGGGACCCCGCGCGCCACCTCCCCGCCCGCCTCCTCCCCGCCCGCCCTCACGCGCGCCCCGCTGGGCAGGCCACATCTGGAATTCATTGCTGCTGCCGCCGGAAAGGAGGCGGAGATAGGGCGGGGCAAGTGGGGGCCGAGGCGGCGCCTCTCCCGGTCCCCCTACGTCCCCGGTCCCCAGCCCCGGGACGCAGAGGAGCCCGGCGGGCAGTCCCAGCCCTAGCCGCGGCCGTCCCGGGGACGCAGACGCCAAAGCCCCTCCGGCCAGGGAAAGGACCCGGGTCGGCCTAGCCAGGTGAGCGTGCGTGGCGAGGGGGGAAGCAGAAAGGGCGGGACCTGGTCCCCGGAGGTCGCGGGATCGGAGCTAGGGGCGCCGGCCAGGGGTCGGGGGCGTCGCGGGCGCGCACGCGCCGCCCGTGCTCCTGCTGCACCGAGGGAGTGGTCATCGTGCGCCCTCTCCACGATCCCAGGAGGCCCCACTGCCTCAGCCGCGAACCCCCAGACTGAGCTCCCCGCCTTCTCCAGCGGCAGGAAGTTGGCCCCGAGGAGAAGGCGGAATCCGAGCGCTTTCGGCCGGAGACTGGGAGGCTGGATGGCGTGCCCCCGGACCGGGGGTTTGGGGAGTGTGTATGGGGGAGGGGAGGACTCCCCTCTTTGCTGACTCCGGCTGGGCGAAGGCGAAAGGTGCCGCGCGCCGCAGTACCTCCAGGCCAAGGGGCGGGGCCCCAGAGGAAGGCAGTTGCCCACCTCCTCCACATCTGGTCCTCTGCCTCAGTTTCCCCGAGTAGTTCGTCTCTTCCAGTCCCCCCGCGGGGTCGTGGCTTTGTTCTGGAAGGAAAGTGAATCTGACTGCGTGGCTCCGGCGTCTCTTCTTTCCCCTGGGACCCGGGGATGGGGCGTGGGTGAGGGCACCCGTGGCGCGGACCCCGCGTGGTTCCGGGCCCAGCCAAGCGTGGGAACCTCGCCCACTCCTCTGGCACGAGTTGACTCACCCGGGGATTTCCATACCCTCTCCCGACTGTGCCCTAATCGGACGCTCCGGGCGCCACGCGCTGAGCCCACGGTCCCCCGCGTGGTGCGACACGCGTGCGGCATTCGCGGTGCAGCTGCTGCTGGGATCTGTCCCCACCTCTCCCCAGTCCTCTGGGAATATCGAGATTGGGCCCCTGGCTGGACGCAGAGGAGCCCCCCACCCCCACTTGGAGATGTGTGGGTCACCCGCGTGTGGCTGTCGCGGGAGAGAGGAGGCGCGGCCCCAGAGGCAGCGAGTGTGGATACCGTGCATTCCACCGCCAGATAAGGAGGCCGAGACTGCAGCCTGAGGGCGGGGGCGGGTCGTGGCGCCGTCTCCAAGGAGACATCCAGCTGGGCTTCGCCTGGTGGGGGTGGCCTCCCAGCGGACCAGGGGTGTCTCTAGCCTCCCTTGCTGTTGTTCGGGCCTGGGCTGAGTTTAGGAGCCTCCGCCCTCGGGGGCCCACTGGGGCCTCGTTCGTTTGGTCATCCATCCACCCATCCATCCATCCATCCATCCATCCATCCTACACGTTTTCTGAGCGCTTTCTGTATGCCAGGCATCATTCCAGGGAGTGAAAACAGACTTAGTTGCTGTCCTCTGACACACATTCTACCCTGGAAACAGACAGAAAACAAGAAATACAATCATTATTGCTGAAATTGGCAAGTGCTGTGAATATAATAAAAAGATGCTGTGGTAGAAAGGGCCTAGGGAAGGTGGCTAGGATAGCCTGGTGGTTAGAGGAGGCCACCAAACAGAAACCTGAAAGATGGGGAGACAGTCATTCAGGGCTTTGTGGGAAGGCCATGTCAGGTGGAGAAACAGCAGAGGCAAAAGCTCTGAGGTAAGAACGGGGCTGACACTTCAGAGGCCAGTGTGGTTGCAGTGGACTGACCCTGGGGGAGAGTGGGAGGAGGGGAGGTGGGCAGGGGCCAGGCCATTTTAGGTAGTGGGGAGCCATGGAAGAATCTGGAGCTGAGGAGTGACATATTGGAGCTATAAATTTAAAAGCTCCCCCTGGATGCTGCATGGAGAATGGCAGTGTAGAGGGCAACTGAGGGGAAACCAAGCCTAGGGGGCTGCCCTAGGGCATGGGGCATGGGACCAGTGAGTGCCCAGGAGAACAGTAACCACAGGGTCTGCCTCCATGGAACTTGGGGGAGGGGCTCCTGGAAGCCACTGAGGCTTCCTCTTGCCTTTTACTTGCCTAATCTCCCCCTGAACAGTCTTGGTCTGTCTCGCTTCCCTTCCTTCCAAACCCTGTCACTTGTCCCCCTTGCTCCATTTCAGGCCTGGCCATTCCCCAGTGCTGAGCCCAGGGATGTCTTACTGAGCATCTGGGAGGGAGTCAGGCCCTATGTTAGCCAGGCCTGGGAGCCTGACACAGGGAGGGGAAGCAGGAAGGCCTGGGGGTGACTGTGCCAGCCCCAACCTCCAGACCCTGCTTCCTCTTTCTGGGAAGCATGAACCTGCCTTAAGCAAGGTCCTAGTGGAGAAGACAGAGGCACTGTGGGCCTCAGATTCCCCTTCTCTCATGAACCACCCCCGCCTGAGGCTGCCCGAAGTGAGGATCTTCCCCTCATGGAGGAAGACAGACATTTTGGTCAGTCCCTGGGGTACGAGGGCTGAAACCATTTCTTTCTTTCTTTTATTTTTTTTATACATTTATTTATTTATTTAATTTTTGGCTGCGTTGGGTCTTTGTTGCCGCGCGTGGGCTTTCTCTAGTTGCGGCGAGTGGGGCTACTCTTCGTTGCGGTGTGCAGACTTCTCATTGCGGTGGCTTCTCTTGTTGGGGAGCACGGGGTCTAGGCGCACGGGCTTCAGTAGTTGTGGCACACGGGCTCAGTAGTTGTGGCTCGCGGGCTCTAGAGCGCAGGCTCAGTAGTTGTGGTGCACGGGCTTAGTCGCTCCGCGGCATGTGGAATCTTCCTGGACCAGGGTTCAAACCTGTGTCCCCTGCATTGGCAGGCGGATTCTTAACCACTGCGCCATCAGGGAAGTCCTGAAACCATTTCTTATTTCCCTAGGAAGCAGCCATAAATCTTTCTCTTGGCTGCCAGACAAGAGAGGGGTCTGAGCGGCGGTGGAGGGGGCGGCCTTGGGACGCACCCTGGGCTTCTAGCCCACCAGCAAGTGTGCTTCCCAGACCTGCGATGGGTCCTTGATTCTCAATTATGATCCCCAGGAGGGGCAGTAGGCCAGGGCAGCCTGGGGGCGTCTGGTCGGGGTGACCCAGCTGTCAGGCTGTGGTTCAAACTCTCCCCGGGGACATCCACACAGTCTTAATAATGTCCTGGAAAGAAGTGAGCTCCAACCGCCTGTAAAGGACCAGATCAGTAGTGCTAGCCATAGAGCGCCCCCAACTGGGCCAATCGAATGTCGAGGATGGAAAGCTCAGGCCAATAGGCGAATTGCTCAATGCCCTGGAATTGAAAATGAGCCAATCAGGGCGCGGGCTGTTTCTGGCCCGACGGCCGGTCTGGTAAGGCCCAGACCTGGGCCAAGCCGGCTGCAATGGGCAGAGGGCAGAGGGGCGACCGGGGCTCGTCAGGCAGGGGAACAAGGAGCCTCTGTGTGGCGATCTGGGCGGGGCGACAGTCCCTGGGGATGTGCACAAGCCCTCCTCTGTTCCCAAACTAGGACGGATGTCCCTTCGCCCAGGGGGAGCAGCTGTCTCTATCGGGCCAGGAGCCAGGGCACCCCCTCTGAGGGGGTGTCCGGGACTGAGATGGCTGGACGACCCCGGAAGCCCCTCATCACTCCCAGGCTCACTGGGAACCGGCCTAACCAGCCTTTTCTGGAACGGTGCTTCTGGCACTCCTGGCGTGCACGTGGTCCTTGCTAGGCGTGTTCCCAGGGACCTGGGGAGGTCTCTTCCCACGGCCCCCCCGCATTGAACTAAAGGCTGGTCTGGAGCTTCCTCCTGGCTCCCCTGTGCCCCTCGTGAAAGGCGGACACTGCACCAGCTCCTCTGAGACCCCGCCCCCCAACTACCAAGCTGGGGGGAGGCCATGAAGTCAGCCTCTCACCCTCTCTGCCCACGCGCATCTTCCCGCCCCTTCCCCCCACGGCTCAGTTTTCCTTGAGAGAGGGGTGACTCAGGCTTTCATGAAAGCGAATACCGTTCCCCCCTCCCCGCGGGGCTTCACGCCCCCTCACCACTCACATGGCTTCGCACAGCTGCCCCATCCTCCCAGCCAGGACCTCCCAGACGGGTGTCCTGTGGCTCCCCCGTCCCATCACCCCCTCCCAGCCTCCCTGCACCGGATGTGACTGGGGAGCCAGGACTCAACCCTGTTTGTTCCAAGGGCCTCACATCTGGATTTCATCTTGGCTGGGGAAGGGGGTGCCAGCGCCCTGCCCACCCTGCTAGGACCCTCTGTCCCAGGGCAGGGCTAGATGGTGCTGATGAGAACAGGCTGTTGGGAGTCTTGCCTGGCTGGCTCACTCAACATCCCTTACCAAAAGATTGGGAGGAGACCACCAAGTCCCTAGCTGTGGGTGTGGCAGGAAGAGGGAAGCTAATAATATTAGTTAATATTTATTGAGTGCCTGCTGTATGCTAAGGGTGCCTCGTGTATCGTTCAACAGGATTTTCCCATCACCCCTCTGAAGTGGGCTTTCTTCTCCCCACTGCACAGATGAGGCCATTGAGACTTAGAGGTCAAGTGTTGAGTGACTTGGCACAATATCCCACAGCGTGTCAGAGGTGGAGCAGGGTTGAACCTTGGATGGCCTGCAGGGCCTGAGTCCTTGAAAATGACGTGACCTCTGTGATGCTCAAACCTAAGGTGTCTCTCCAAGACCTTATCTTGGGAACACGTATGGCCTCTAGGCTTAGACCCAGCCTGAAATCCAGGGCAGTGGGTGGATGGTGCTATCAGCGAGAGCATCTCACTGACCCAGGTTGGCAGGCGGCAGGAGGCCCGAGGCTCCAGTGTTGTCAAGAAATGAGACAATCCCTCCAGGTCCTGGCTAAGACTCCCTCTCTGGGTAGGTGGGTAAGGCTTCCGGAAGTCCATTGTGTGTGTTTCATGCCCTTTGGGGGAGCTTCTATTCCTTTGAAGGACACTGTAGCCTAGAGGTTACAGAGGCTTTGGAGTGGGTTTCTGAGGCTCTTGCCACTGACCAGCTTTGAGGCTTCGGGAAAGTGAATTGAGCTCTCCGGTTTCCCATTTGTAAAGCAGAGATGATGATAATTCTGACTTCATGTGACAGGGTTGGGACTTGAACCACAGCCGTCCAGAGTCAGCCCAGGCAGCAGCCACGGCACTGACCTGTCTATCTGTCTTTTCTCTCTGCAGCTCTGACAGCCCCATGGCCCCAGCCGGCTACTAAGCCCCACCATGGGCAACGTGTACTCAGAGTACCTAAGCCCCAGCAAGGTCAAGGAACACTATAATTACACCAAGGAGAATCTGGACACGACGGAGACGCCCTCCCGCCAGGTGGCCTCAGCCCTCATCATCATCCTCTGTTGCGCCATCGTGGTGGAAAACCTGCTGGTGCTTATCGCGGTTGCCCGCAACAGCAAGTTCCACTCGGCCATGTACCTGTTCCTGGGCAATCTGGCTGCCTCAGACCTGCTGGCGGGCGTGGCCTTCATAGCCAATACTTTGCTCTCGGGCTCTGTCACACTGGGGCTGACACCCGTGCAGTGGTTCGCCCGTGAGGGCTCTGCTTTCATCACGCTCTCCGCCTCTGTCTTCAGCCTCCTGGCCATCGCCATTGAGCGGCACGTGGCCATCGCCAAGGTCAAGCTCTACGGCAGCGACAAGAGCTGCCGCATGCTGCTGCTTATCGCGGCCTCGTGGCTCATCTCGCTGGTTCTCGGCGGCCTGCCCATCCTTGGCTGGAACTGCCTGGGCCACCTGGAGGCCTGCTCCACAGTCCTGCCGCTCTACGCCAAGCCCTACGTCCTCTGCGTGGTGACCATCTTCTCGGTCATCTTATCAGCCATCGTAGCCCTGTACATCCGCATCTACTGTGTGGTCCGCTCCAGCCAGGCCGATGTGGCTGGCCCGCAGACACTGGCCCTGCTCAAGACGGTCACCATCGTGCTGGGCGTCTTCATCTTCTGCTGGCTGCCCGCCTTTAGCATCCTCCTCCTGGACTATGCCTGTCCTGTCCGGGCCTGCCCTGTCCTTTACCAGGCCCATTACTTCTTTGCATTTGCTACCCTCAACTCACTGCTCAACCCTGTCATCTACACATGGCGCAGCCGGGACCTGAGGCGGGAGGTATTACGGCCGCTGCAGTGCTGGCGGCGGGCAGCAGGGGTGCAAGGGGGGCGGGACGGGACCCCGGGCCACCGGCTCCTGCCCCTCCGCAGCTCCAGCTCCCTGGAGAGGGGCACACACATGCCCACATCGCCCACGTATCTGGAGGGCAACACGATGGTCTGAGGGGCAAGTGGGCTGGCAACCAGGCCACCACAGCAGAGGGCTCCATGGAGAGGCACCGGGTGCCCTGGGACAGAGACGTGGGCCTGCCAAGCAAGATGCCCCCATTCCACAGACCTGGGTGATGCTGAAGATATTTCACACCTGGGCTGGCTGACTGAGGCACTGACCAGTTGGATGGCACAACTGCAGCCGGGTCCTGGAGGCCAGCGAGGTGGCTGGAGTGACCTCTTCGGAACTGGATCGTGGGGAGGGCCGGGCGGGGGGCAGACCTGGAAAGAGCCCAGGTGACAGCAGGCAGGTGCTCGAGAGGAGCACAGCGCAGGGGCAGTCTGAGCCTCCGCCCTGTGCCTGACTCCCTTCTCTGAATTTAGCCCCCTTGCCACCTTCTCTTGTGGTTCCACTTCCCTAGAACCACTGTCCTGAGGGGCTGGAGACCTCCTCCCTGACCGTTCTGGGCGGCCCTGGCTAACAGTTCCCAGGCTCAAATCCACAGCTTCCCCAAATGTCACCAGCTGCCACTTTGGCAATTTCTTCCCTTTCTTCTGACTCTGTGAGTGAGATGGCAGGAGAGCACGTGGCGGTGGGGAACTAACCCCCATTCTCAGACCTCATTGGCCGATTGCACTATTTGGGGCACAGAGGAATCACCCAGGGCTGGAAAAACCGGTCTGGGGGCCTGAAGAGGGCTCTGGGCCTCCCAGTGGGGCAGGGTAGAATTGGAGAAAGTTCTAGGGGAGCTGTTGGTACAGGGCCCCAGACCCCCAAAAAACAACCACCCCCAAACTCTCTCACCTCCAGACCCAGCCGAGGTACCAGATCTCATAAGGCAGGGCAGCCTTGAGCCCGCTGTGCCTCCTTCAGGTTGTATTGAACGGAGCATGGGGGTAGGGGTGCCGAGGACAACTGTGAGATGCCCTCCTATTGCCCGCTTCAGAAGGACTTTGCTAAATTCTGTGGACAGATGGAAGGGACATTGCGGTACAAATGTATATTTATGTGTGTCTGTCAGTGTCAGTGTGTGTCTGTGTGTGTGATGTCTGTGATCCCTTCTGCTCACCCTGCTTCCTGAGAATGGATGCTATTTTGTCTCCTCACGTCTGTGTTGAAGCTGCCAAAGAGGGGTCTGGTCCCCGCACAGACTCCTTTGTAATTCCTTGCTTATATCCCCATTTGAGAGCTGGGGTGCAGCTCACCTGGGGGAAGGAAACTTCACGCCTCAGAGTGATTTCTCGTGACTGCAAAGGCTGGGAGAGGGGATCTCTGGGGGGGCAAGGAGCCAGTCGGGGGCTTGTCTCCCCTCATACAGCTCCCTGGATGCCCCTCATGCCTGAGACCCAGGCCCAGGCCAATAAACGGTTCAATGTCTCTTTCTGGTGGTTGTTGTCTTTTTAGGCTTAAGGTGGCAGTTCCCCCATTAGCATCCTGTGGCTGGGGGTGGATGGGACAGGGGAGGGTGGCTACTGCTCAGACAGTTCATCCTTTGCCAGCCTTTCCTCGGTGCCCCCAGCCCTGGCCCAGTCAGAGACAGGATTGCAGTGGCTTCTGAGAAAACAGGGTCAACACTGACTTTCTCCCTAGGGCAGTTATCTGGCCCCTCTCAGCGATTAATTAGGCCCAGGACCTCCATGCTATCCTTCAAAGAGAGAGCCTGGTGGGCGGTGGGGGCCCCGCTTCTTCATCCCCAGTACACATCCCTCCTGGGGAGCTGGAGAGATGGTCTTGGGAGACACGGGCCCAGATACCGCTCTAAAGCACAGTGTTCCCGAAAGGAATGGCCCACCTTCCTCAAGCACTTTCCAGGCAGGAAGACAGAATCCTCAGGAGGCTGGAGTTACTATAAACTGCTTTTATGGAGATGTGGGTTCAGAGAAGTTAAGTGAGCTGCTCAGGGTCACACAGCCGGTTGGGGCAGTGCCTGTCTGGATTTGAACTCAGGCGGGCTGACTCTAGATCCTGCCAGCTCCACCACCGGGTCAGAGGAAAGATTCTCAAACCCCTCTTTGCCATGGAAGGAGTGAGGAGTGTGGGCTGCCAGCCTCTACCAGCATCAGCAGAATCCAGGATATGCCCAGCTGGGATGCAGCGGAAAGGTGGGTCCCTAGCTCGGCTCCAGAGTGACACTCCCTCCTTTGCCCACAGGCACAGGGCCCAGCGGCTCCTTTGAAGATAGATCTGGAGCTTTGATGGGGAACCCAGGCCCTCAAGCTGAAGGTCCGCCCAGCAACACCAGCGCAAAGCTAGGGCAGCCAGCTGAAGCTAGGAGTGGGGCAGACGGTGGCCAGAAGCTGAGACCCACACCCCCCATCGGAATTCCCCTTCCTCCAGCAATTCAAAGACAACCTCTGGAAACCTGAGCCCTCGCTGGGAGTGGGAGGAGGAAGAAGCACAGGCCAGGCCAGAGTCAATAAATTTCCCCCAAATACCCACATGCTTCCTTCACCTGCTCCTTCAGGCATCCGCTCAAATGCCACCTCCTCAGAGAAGCCTGCCCTGATCACCTTCTTCCCTCTATCTAGCCCCTCACCTTCTTAACACCTGGCGGTGCAATATACATCGGTCCACTTCTCCCTAATTAAAATATTTACTTTTTTTTTTGGCTGCACCGCTCAAGCCGTGGGATCTTAGTTCCCCGACCGGGGATCGAACCTGCGTCCCCTGCATTGGAAGCACAGAGTCTTAACCACTGGGCCGCCAGGGAAGTACTGGTCTTGTTTTCTATTTCCCCTTTAGAATGCCAGTCCCATTCTAAATGCCAGACAGCAGGAGTTTTTGTCTATCTTGCTCTCTGAATGGCCTCAGTACTCAGAACAGTAGCCAGGTCACAGTAGGTGCTCAATAAATGTTGAATGAATGAAAACCAAAGCAAATGGGTGAATGTTAAGTGCTGTGAAGAAAATAAAATAGGAGAAGCAACAGTTTTGGGGTACTGTATTCTGCAGGGAAGGCATGATTGTAGGCACTCTGACCGAGAAAGAAACTGAGGCACAGAGAGGTCAAGTAATGTGCCCAAGGTCACGGAGCATGTGAGTGGAGGGGTCTGGATTTGAACCCAGGCGGTCCTTTTATTTGGCTGCACCCCTCAGCTTGTGGATCTTAGTTCCGCAATCAGGGATCGAACCTGGGCCCCCTGCAGTGGTAGCATGGAGTCCTAACCACTGGACCGCCAGGGAATTCCCTTTTTTTTTTTTCTTTTTCTTTTTTTCAGGCAGTCCTTGATTGAAGACCAAATCGCATCTCATTCTCCTCTGTATGGTGGTCTGAAGAACTGATTTGCTAATATCTCTCAAATCTCATAGCCTAGAATGGAATGGACCAACCTGTAGGGATGCAAGATGACTTTCACCTCCTTTTTCCCTAC
>NW_006787698.1:4498096-4521641 GCF_000442215.2 Lipotes vexillifer | reverse complement strand
CAGAGGCTGTTGGCTATTAGGGGGCATCAGAATCGCCTGGAAGAACCTGTTAACATGCAGATTCCTACGGCTCCCCAGTCAGAGATTCTGATTAAATAGGTCTGGAGTGACCCTAGCGGTGCATGTTTTTCATCAAGCCCTGCCAGTGATTAGAAAAAGCATCATCTTGGGACTTCCCTGGTGGTCCAGTGGGTAAGACTCCGAGCTCCCAATGCAGGGAGCCTAAGTTTGATCCGTGGTTGGGGAACTGTATCCCACATGCATGCTGCAACCAAAAGATCCTGCATGCCACAGAGAAGATCCCATGTGCTGCAACTAAGACCCGGCACAGCCAAAATGAATAGTAAATAAATATTTTTTTCTTTTAAAAAAGAAAAAGCATCATCTTGGGATCATATTCTGAGAAACATTCTAGACTCCTTAATCTAGAGCAGTGCTGTCTAGTAGAACTTTCTGTGGCCATTTAGCACGTGAAATGTGGCCAGTGTGAAGCTGAATTTTAACTTTAATTTCAGTGTAATTGGCCACATGTGGCCATTGGCTACAGTGCTGACTGCACAATTCTAGATTCCATATCTGTAGTTTCTGCAGCATCTGAGCAGCTGAACTCACTTGGCGTGATGCTGCCATTTCAACAGAAATTCCCGTCTTCCACTACTATCATTGTGAATGACGTTGTAGCTTCCATACATCACTTTATGACTTTTGGACTATTTCTTTTAATAATGATATCAATGATATTCTGCTGCTGATGACAGAAAACACAAAATATTCGTACCTTAGATAAGAGAAATTAATTTCTCTCTCATATGTAAGCGTTTCAGAGAAAATTGATCCTGGGTAAGAAGGACGATGCCCACTTACCCGCAGTCCAGGTTCCTTTCTGTCTGTCTGTTTATCTATCTATCTATCCACACATACATCTACCTAAATACTTCACTGTGTTTCCTAAGGACAAGGCATTCTCTTACATAACCTCAATAAAATGATCATAATCAGCAAATCTACAAACCTTAATCAGATTTCACCAATTGTCCCATTACCGACCTTTATAGCAGAAGAAACTCCCAGCTCACTTTTTGCATTCGGTTGTCTTTTTAGTTTCCTTCAATCAGAACAGTTTCTGAACCTTTCTTTGTCTTTCATGACCTTGACATTTTGGAAAAATATAGGTCAGTAATTTGGTAGAATGTCGTTCAACATGGGTTTGTTTGATGTTTCCTCATGATTAAATTCAGGTTATGCAATTTTGGCAGAAATACCAAAGAAGTGATGCGTCTTTCTCAATTAGTTCCATCATTAGCAATGCTTTAATTTTTGGCTGCGCTGGGTCTTCGTTGCTGTGCGTGGGCTTTACTCTAGTTGCGGTGAGCGGGGGCTGCTCTTCGTTGTGTGGCGCGGGCTTCTCATTGCGGTGGCTTCTCTTGTTGCGGAGCACGGGCTCTAGGCACACGGGCTTCAGTAGCTGCGGCACACGGGCTTCAGTAGTTGTGGCTCGCAGGCTCTAGACCACAGACTCAGTAGTTGTGGCACACGGGCTTAGCTGCTCCTCAGCATGTGGGATCTTCCCGGACCAGGGCTCGAACCCGTGTCCCCTGCATTGGCAGGTGGATTCTTAACCACAGCGCCACCAGGGCAGCCCACATTTGTTACTATTGATGAACCTGCACGGACACACTGCAGTTTCCCATAATTTGGTACTGGCTGATGGCATCCCCTTATGTCATTTAACAGGTTCCTTTGTCCCCAAATTCAAGAATGGAAAGATATTCAATTATTTCTAGGTGGTGCTGGAAACTCACCAGGAGGACATGATGTCTGGCTGTCTCTCTCTTTTACTGAGGACTAAGACCGATCAAGGGGTTCACGTGCCATCAGCCTGATCCTGTGTTTGTAAATTCCCCATCCGACTGTCCCCTAATGGTTTGATGACCCGTGGACTGTCGCTTGGACCTATCATTTCATTAGTCATCTTCAAAGGGTTTCTAATCCATGTCCCCATCCTCACATTCTGGCCATCTTTCTCATCTGTCTACAAAGCAAATGTACTTCCCCAAAGTCAGACATCCGACATCCACCACCTTTCCCTAAATGTCTTGTCTGAGAATAGTTAAATCTGTCACGAAAGGGAAGTGAATTTGGGTAGGTGTGACTCATTGTCAGTGGCATTTGTGGTGTTAGTTTCAAGAGTGCATACTCTAAAGTTAAAAACAAAACCGAAAGGGCTTCCTTGGTGGCACAGTGGTTAAGAATCTGCCTGCCAATGCAGGGCACATGGGTTCGAGCCCTGGTCTGGGAAGATCCCATATGCCGTGGAGCAACTAAGCCCATGTGCCACAACTACCGAGCCTGAGATCTAGAGCCCATGAGCCACAACTACTGAAGCCTGCACACCTAGAGCTCATGCTCCGCAACAAGAGAAGCCACTGCGATGAGAAGCCTGCACACCGCAACGAAGAGTAGCCCCCACCTGCTGCAGCTAGAGAAAGCCTGCGTGCAGCAACGAAGACCCAATGCAGCCAAAAATTTTAAAAATAAGTAAATAAATTTATATTTAAAAAAAAATCCAAAACAAAAAACAGATTTGAATCTCAAATCCAACACTTGACAACCCAAGTAGACTTTTGGCAAATCACCTGACAAGTCTAAGCTGGTTTCATCATCTGTAAAATGGTATGTTCATAATCCCAACCTCAAATGCAAAATGGTACTGCCACTTTGGAAAACAGTTTGGCAGTTTCTTAGAAAGCCAAACTTAAACTTACCATGAAACTCAAAATAATTATGCTAAGTGAAAGAAGTCAGACACAAAATCTCATAAATTGTATGGTCCATTATATGAAATGTCCATAAGAGGCAAGTCTATAGAGACAGAAAGTAGATTGGTGGTTGCCTGGGGTTGAAGGTAGGAATGGGGATTAACTGGAAACAGGCATGAGGATTCTTATTGGAGTGACAGAAATATTCTATAACTGGATTGTGATGATAATTGCACAACCTGGCAAATTTACTAAGAAAACATTGATTTCTACATTTTTTTTTTCTTTTGTGGTACGCGGGCCTCTCACCGTTGTGGCCTCTCCCATTGCAGAGCACAGGCTCCAGACGCGCAGGCTCAGTGGCCATGGCTCACGGGCCTAGCCGCTCCGCGGCCTGTGGGATCTTCCCGGACCGGGGCACGAACCCGTGTCCCCTGCATCGGCAGGCGGACTCTCAACCACTGCGCCACCAGGGAAGCCCTCTACATTCAAAATTTTGTGGTATATAAATTTTACTTCAATAAGCTTATTAAAAAGTAATTCCAACCTCTCAAAATACTTATTGAACACTCTATTTTATTCCTACCCTCAGAGATCTTACATTCTAGTGGGGGAGACAGGCCATGAAAGTAAATATATAATACAATGTTAGGAAGTTTCCATTATGGAAAACAGTATGGAGGTTCCTCAAAGGATTAAAAATAAAACTATCATATGATCCATCAATCCCACTTCTGGGTGTATATCCAAAGGAAATGAAATCAGTATCCTAAAGAATATCTGCACTCCCATGTTTATTGCATCATTACTCACAGTAGGCAAGATATGGAAACCTAAGTGTTTGTCAATGGATGAATGAATAAAGAAAACATGATACACACATACACATATACACACAGGGAATATTATTCGGCCATAAAAAAGGAAATCCTGCCACTTGCAACAATATGGATGAGCCTGGAGGACATCATGCTAATTGAAGTAAGCCAGAAACAGAAAGACAAATACTGTATGATTTCATTTACATGTAAAATCTAAAAAAAATCAAACTCACAGAAGCACAAAGTAGGACAGTGGTTCCCTGGGGCTGGGGGATGAGGGAAAGGAGGAAATGTTGCTCAAAAGATTCAAACTTTCAATTATAAGATGAATAAGTTTTGAGAATCTAAAGTACAGCATAGTGATTATAGTTAATAAAATTGTATTGTATTTTTGAAATTTGCTAAGACAGTAATGTTTTCACTACACACAAAAAATGGTAACTAACTGAGGTGATGGATGTGTTAATTAGCTTGATTGTAGCAATCATTTCACAATGTCACATAAGTCACATAAGTCACATAAGTCAAATCATCACATTGTACACCTTAAATATATGCAATTTTTATTTGTCAATTACACCTTAATAAAGCTGGGGGGAAATGCTTCTTAAACTTCCCAAGTGGGGAGGGTGTGAAAAAAAATACAGCTACCTGGGCCCTACCAGGGCCTGGAGAATCTGACTCCAGGGCCCAGGACTCTGCATTTTATACTGTACCCCTCCTGATGTGAACCATCCTTGACTTACAGTTTTCAAAATCCTGATTTGGGGCTGGTTTTAGGCTGTAAGATATTGCCCAGAGGAAATATGGCTGGGACGAGACCACTGCTTTGTCACTTCCATAGGTCTAAATCAGCCTTCTCAACCAGGGTGATTCCACGCACCCAGGGGACCTTTGGCAATGTCTGGAGACATTTTTGATTGTCCTGCCTGGGGGTAGGGTTGCTACTGGCATCTAGTGGGTAGAGGTCAGGGATGTCACTAATTATCCTGCAATGCACAAGACAGTCTCCTATGACAAAGGCTAATTTGGCTCCAAGTATCCTAAAGTGGTGTCCAGGCAGTGGTGCCTGCCCTTCCGGGTCCTTCCAGCTGGACAGCTGGTTCACCTGGGAGAGTGGAGATGCCCTGACCAGAGTCTCTCTTTGCCAGGTAGTTGTAATAACTTGGTGGTTGCTTTTGGAGAGGCAGTTTTGGCTAATTAGCAGTCATTTCTGGGAAGGAGGGTTTCATGTGAAGTTCTTCGATTCAATGGCTAGGGTAGGCCCCATTCTCATCCCTGCTCAGTGTGGTGAGGACGATTTTCTTTGCAGCTCAGGGGTGGACATGGTGTGTTTTCACTTCGTGTGCCAGGAGGTGAGTGATGCCTGGAGGGCTGACCACTGTTTTTCTCTAGGGACTGGTGGCTGCAAATGGGCAGTGGCCATGGGACCCAGGCCAGTTGAAGATGGCTGGGGTGAGCTGAGGGGCAAGGTGGGACCTATGTGTCTTAGAAGGAAGAAAGGAACAAGGCCCAAGCTTGAAGTGGGTGACAGAAGTACCCTGGACCAAAGCACTCATTCCAGGAGTGGAATTACTGGGTCAGAGGGCAGAAATACATTTAGGCTTAGTAGATATTGCCAAATCATTTTCCAAAGTGGCTGTACCATTTGGGGCTCTTCCAGCAACACAGGAGAGTTCTGGTCTTGCTAAAACTTGTGAGCATTTCTCTTTTCATTTTAGTCATCCTGGCATGGATGGGTGTATGTGGGAGCTGTTAATCACACTGAGGTTTCATTTTGCATTTCCCTGATGACTGATGAAATTGAGTAGCTTCCCGTTTGAGTCTTGGCCATTTGGATATCCTCTTTTATGAAGTGCCTGTTCAACTCTTTTGTCTACTTAATATAAAAGAGATTGCCTGTCTTTTTCTTATTGAACTCTCCGTGTATTGTAGATACAAGTCCTTGGTTGGTAGACATATGTCTGTGGCTTGTCTTTCAGTGGTCTCTTTTGACGAACAAATTCATTTTAATACAGCCTGGCATATTTTCCTTTATGATTAAAGTGCTTTGTGTCCTGTTGAAGAGACACTCACCTACTCCAAAGTCACAAAGAAGTTCTATGTCTTATTTGAAAAGCTTTCTTGACTTTGCTTTCCCATTTAGATCTGCAAGATCTGGAATTGAGTTTTGTATGTGGTGTGAGGTAGGGATCAGAGTTCACTTTCTTCCATAGGACCATCCAGTGGGTCCAGCACCATTTACCAAAAAGACCATCCATTCACCAATGCTTTGCCAGTTGTTTTTGTTTGACATAAATAATATAGCCACATGGTGCAGTATTCCAAAAGGGCAAAAAGATTCAGAAAAATTCCTTTGCCAATAGATTTAACCCTGCTAATTAACATTCCTTATCTCCAGGAATTTATCCATTTCTTGTTTCTTTCCCAAGATTTTATGTGTAAATAAGTAAATATACATAATTCCTTCCATCCCTCCCTTTTTTACATAAACAGTAGCACACTATGCATTCCGTCCTACGTCTTTTTTTACACCCACTTATAGATAGGAAACAACCTCTAGGATATTATATAGAAAAATATCCTTTTATTTTTTGTTGTTGTGGAGTCTGTCACCGTATGAATGGTAAACAATTCCTTTATCTAATCCCCACTGATGGGGAACTAGGTTCTTCCCAGTATTTTGCTACAGACAAGGCTCAGTGGATGCCTGTGTCCACTTCTCTCTCTCTCTCTCTTTTTTTTTGTTTTGGCCACACCACCTGGCTTGTGGGATCTTAGTCTCCCGACCAGGGATTAAACCCCAGGCCCTGGCAGTGAAAGGGCCGAGCCCTAACCACTGGACCACCACGTGCAGTCCTAACCACTGCACGTGTTTGTGAGTACATCTTAGGAGCAATTCCCGGAAGTAGAATAGCTGAATAAAAGGGTGTATGCATTTGTTGTTTTGATGGATGTTTGCAGACTGAGCATTTAAGATGGGGGAAGAGGCATCACACGCTCACTCATGCAGGGCTACATGAGTCTTTGCTGTGTGCCAGCTACATCGTAGGTACTTTGCTAGGTGCTGGCATAAAGTTATCACCCCAAAATGTGTGATCACCAGCTGAGGCAAAGGCTCTAAAAGAAAGATCTGTGGTTTTAAGAGCCTATCGAGACACCCTGATAGTGTTGAGGGAGGTCAGAAAAAGCTCCTTGAAGGAGGTGATGGTTGAGCTAAAATAGAAAGAATGACTAGTAATTCTCCAAGTAGACATATGGAGCAGCAGGGCTTTCCAGTTTAAAGGAACAGCAAGTGCTAAAACCTTGCAATAATTATTTATGGCTGAATAACAAAAAGCCCCACAGTCTAGTGGCTTAGAACACTACCACCCATGTATTCTGCAAGATGCTATGGAAAATCCCAAACGAACTTTTTGGCCAACCCAACATTATTATTCAGTGGTGTCTATAGGTTGGGAAATGGGGAGCAGCAGAGTGAGCAGTTCCAGCTTGAGGGGTCTCATGAGGTTACAGTCAGATATAGGCTGGGGCTGCAGTCATCTGAAGGCTTGACTGGGGCTGGAGGAACCAGTTCCAAAGCAGCTCACTCACATGGCTGACAAAATGGTTCATCTTCCCATGGGCATCCCCATGGGGCTCCTTGAGCATCCTCACAACATGGTGGCTGGCTTCCCCCATGAGAACAAGGTGGTGCTGCGATGGCTTTTATGGCCTAGCCTCAGAAATCCTGCACCTTCACTTCCACCATATTTCCTTGGCCACAGAGACTGGCCCTGATTCACTGTTGGAGAGGACTCCACAAAGGCATGAATACTGAGGCAAGGAATGTTGGAGGCCCTCTAGTAGGCTGGCTTCCACAGCCCTGAGGCAGGAAGGGGTAGGGAGTGTCCAGGATGTAGCTCAGCTGGGGTGAGTCAAGGGATGAGTGGCAAAAGCTGATGTGGGCAGAGCTAGGGGTTGGCTGTAGGGGTAGGGGTTGGCTTTACCCTAAGAGCACTGAGAAGCCATTCAGGTACCTTCAGTGGGGCAGGGAGGAGGTGATATGATCAGATCTAGATTCTAAGAAGATCCTTCCCAGTTCCTTGCAGAGAATAGGTGGTGAGAGGGCTGAGTGGCAGCCCAGGAAGGAGGCCGGGCAGGCATCCGGGAGAGAGGGGAGGATGACCTGAGCTGGGGTGGTAGCCCTGGAGGGGCAGATCAGCTAATGGACTCAAGGGCTGTTTGAAGGAAAACCCCTCCAGGCTTGGCAGTAAGCCTTCTTTGATCCCAAACAGAAAGCCCTTCGCCCGCTCGAGGGCCCTGCAAAGGAGCAGGCGGGTTTGCCCAGCATGCCCGAGTTGGTTTCCCCAGATCCGATTTCCAGTCACTTGAGCCTGGAGAGAGAGCTTGCGAGGCCTGCCCTTGTGGTCTTCCTGCCTGGCCGCCTGCCTGGAGTGAGAGTGGCAAAGTGTTCCTGTTGAACCCTTGAGTGCCGCTGTCACCGCCCGGGGCCTCTGCTGGGCTGGCACCGAGAGCTCAGACTAATTCCCCAGCATGTGGCGTGACTCAGCTTCGGCCTTCTGACTGACTGTGGCTCAGGACACGTGACCATCCCTCCACCAGCCCTGTGCTCTGGGCTGCCTGGACCTTGGTTGTGCTGATCCCTGGTCTCTCCTGGCCTCTTGAGTATGGCGCTCTAGCTAGAGGCAGGAACGTGGCCTGGGAAGCAGGGAGCTGGGGCAGATCTTCTGAGGGGTTTGTGAACACTACCGAGAGGTGGGGTCAGAGTGAATGCCCACAGGAGCTGAATCTAACTTTCTGGAAGTTCCAGTTACTTCTCTCAAGAGATGAGCCCATTTCTAGGTGGGGAAGGAGTCTCTGGTGGTCCAGCCAGTCACTCTGGAGCCTCCTGGAAGCCATCAATAACCCTTCCTCATGACCTTGACTGATATTTTACTGGTCAGGTGAGTCGAGTGAGGCAGGTGATTCAGGGATTAAAGACAGAAACTGGGGCTTCCCTGGTGGCGCAGTGGTTGAGAGTCCGCCTGCCAATGCAGGGGACGTGGGTTTGTGCCCCGGTCCGGGAAGATCCCACATGCCGCGGAGCAGTTGGGCCCGTGAGCCATGGCCGCTGAGCCTGCACGTCCGGAGCCTGTGCTCCACAACGGGAGAGTCACAACAGTGAGAGGCCCACGTACCACAAAAAAAATAAATAAATAAAAAGATAAAATAAAAAGACAGAACCTGGGTTTGCAACTGATCTGATCTGGGCTTCAGTCTCCCTGTTTGTGAACTGGAAATCACTTTGTTGTGGAGCAGAAAACAGCTCTATACCTACCAACATTTGCATCAGGCACCTCCCAGGTGCAATCTCCCATGTCCTATATATTTATTTAACCGATATTTGGATTCCTACTGAGTGAGCCCTTGGAGGTCAGCTGTGAACGAGGCAGACCACCAAGTCCTTGCCCTCTGGAGCTCAGTCTTTGCAGGGGTCGGCACACTAAGGCCCATGGTCTAAATCTAGCCATCCAAGTTTTTTTTTTTTTTGTCTGTGCCACACAGTTCGCAGGATCTTAGTTCCCCCACCAGGGATTGAAGCTGGGCCCACGGCAGTGAAAGCACCGAGCCCTAATTACTGGACAACCAGGGAATTCCTTGGCCTGTCAAGTTTTTATAAATAAAGTCTTATTGGAATACAGCCATACCTATTCATTTGTGGCTGTTTTTATGCTACAAGGGCAGCACTGAGTAGTTAAAACCGAACATGTGGCCCACAAAACCTAAAATATTTACTATCTGATCCTTTATAGAAAAACTGCTGACCTCTGCTCTGCTCTAGTGGAACAGAAAGGCTACAACAGACAGAAATGAGTCTGTGACAGTGGTAAATGCTATGAAGCAACAGGATAAGAGGAGAGACTGGAGGTGAGGGGTTGCTTCCAGGTGGGCAGGGGGAAGCCTCTGGGTAGTAGCAATCTTTGAGCTGTGAATCTCCCAGAAAAGTGGCCTGGGCAGAATTGACAGCAAAGGCAAAGCCCTGCGGCACTTAAGAGCTTGAAAGACTGAAAGTGGGTCAACGAAGCTGGAGCTCAATGAGGGGGAAATGAGCTGCATCCAGGCAGGACCCTGTAAATGGAGTTAAATGCTTACATTTTATTTCAAGGGTAATGAGAAGTTCTGGAAAGTTCTAGTGGGAAAGAAAAGGGCATTAAAATTTTTTTTAATTAATTAATTTATTTTTGGCTGCATTGGGTTTTTGTTGCTGCACGCGGGCTTTCTCTAGTTGCAGCGAGAGGGGGCTACTCTTCGTTGCAGTGTTCAGGCTTTTCATTGCGGTGGCTTCTCTTGTTGCAGAGCACGGGCTCTAGGCACGTGGGGTTCAGTAGTTGTGGCACGTGGGCTCAGTAGTTGTGGAGCACGGGCTTATCATTGTGGTAGTTTTTCTTGTTGTGGAGCACAAGCTCTAGAGTGCAGCCTCAGAAGTTGTGGTGCACAGGCTTAGTTGCTCCGCGGCATGTGGGATCTTCCCGGACCAGGGATCGAACCCGTATCCCCTGCATTGGCAGGCGGATTCTCAACCACTGTGCTACCAGGGAAGTCCCCTCATTGTGGTTTTGATTTGCATTTCCCCGATTGGTCATGTTGAACTTCTTTTCATATGCTTGTTGTCCATCTGTACCTACTTTATGGAACTGTCTATTCAAACCCCCTGCCTGTTTTTTAATTGAGTTGTCTGCATTGTAGGAATTCTTTATACATTCTGGATATTACGTCCTTATCAGATATACGATTTGCAAACATTTTTCTCCCATTCTATTGGTTGCCTTTTCACTTTGATTCCTTTGCTGTGCATGAGTTGGGGTTAGGATTATTTTAATGTAGTCCCATTTGTCTATTCTAGCTTCTGTGACCTGTGCTTTTGGTGTCATATTCAAATCATTGCCAAGTCCAATGTCGCGAAGCTTCCCCTCCCCCGCCCCCCCCAACATTTTCTTCTAGGAGTAGGTCTTGAATCCATTTTGAGTTAACTTGTATATACGGTGTAAGGTAAGGGTCCAATTTCATTCTTTTGCATATAGATAGCCGGTTTTCTCAGCACCATGTGTTGAAGAGATTATCCTTGCTCAAATTCTGGTGTTTTTTAAAGCACATAGACTGTGCAAGTGGCCCAGGTCTCCCTACCAGTGAGATATTTGGTGCTACCTGTGTATTTTGTGCATCCTCAACATTTTCTGGAGTAAGTGCTATTAGCCCCTTTTCACAGATGAGGAAACTAAAGCTGGGTCCAAATGACCTGCCCGAGGTCGTCATAGCAAGCAAATAGGTGTAGGTGGGATCGGGACTGAGGACTTGAAGTCTAGTGCCCACACCCTGGAACACCCTGAGGATGTTCCTCATTTTTTCCCTAGCAGGCGGGGAAAGAACGAATGAATGAATGTCTCAGGCAAAGCTCCCAGCAAACGGAGGAGCTTGGACAAGCCCACTGCTCCACGCGGGGGTGCGCTCCCGTCCCGCGCATGCGCGGCCCCTACGCACGGCCAGCCTCACTGCGTCTACCCACACATGGTACGGCCTCCCTCCGTGTGGTACGGCCCGCTTTCCCCCACGCCCGGGCCGGGATGGTACGCGCTGCCTCCGCTCGCCGCCCCTCCCCATCGGTTTCCGCGCGAAAAGCCAGGGCTGCCTGCTCTGCCGCCGCCTCTGCTGCACCTTCCAGGATGCCTGCCCGTACCGCCCCAGCCCGGGTGCCCGCGCTGGCCTCCCGGGCCTTCTCACTGCCCGACGATGTCCGCAGGCGGTAGGTGCTGCGGGGGACTGCGAACCTGGGGTGGGTTGCACGGCGTTGGGGGTGGGGGTGGGGGTCGTTTCCCCTCCGGGTAGCCCGTGGCCGCCGCTGACAGGCGGGCGCGCATGCGTGGGATGGCGCGGCGCGCGGCGGCAGTTGGCGCGGGCAGGGTGGCACTTCCGGTCGCGCGCGCCCCTGGCCGTTTGGCGCCAAAATGGGCTGAGGCCCTCTCACAGCTCCCTGGTGACTGGAAACTTGGGGGTCTCTTCTGACCTCAAAGTAGAGCAAGCCTTGGGTTCGCCTTGGGGATCCCCTTCCTGGAGCAGCCTCAGGCCCAGCCCCTGCCGCCTGCCTGGTCGCGCAGGAAGTGGGCAGCCCGCGGCCTCAGAATACCCCTCGGCCCGGGCACTAAGGCCTCCACTTCCGGTGCCCGGTCCTCTCGAAGGGGTCGGGCCGGCCTGGTCCCCGGGGGTATTTTGGGGGTCCCCTCGGTGCCCCCACGCCACGCATCCCGATGGCAGCCTCCAGAGACAGATGTCGCCGGTCGGGGGACGGGCGCGGCCGGCTCAGGTTTGCGAGCCCCGTCTTCCTCTGGGGGCTCCCTCCATCAACTAACTCATACGGCTAGGGTAGGCGCATTCTGCAAGGAACTCTTCACATACCGTGAGGGCTAGGGCTCGGACGCCTTGAAAGCTGAGTGGTTTTTTCTAGTAAATCGGTGCCTGTGAGCCGTGGGCATCAAGGAAGCCTTGCTAGGGAGAACTGGCTGCAGTTTCTGTTGCTGGTGTGTGTGTGTGTGTGTGTGTGTGTGTGTGTGTGTGTGTGTGTGTGTGTGTGTGTGTGTGTGTGTGTGGTGTGTGTGTGTGTAGGGGGAGTGAGGGGGCAGCAGCTAACATCAGGGACTTAGCCAGTCTGTGCACAGGGATCGGCTGCAAGACCGTTGGGCCCAGGCTTCTTGTTCCTGAAGGGCATCAGTTTCACTCCTGGAAACTTGCAAACCTCACTTGGAGCACTAGTCACGGGAGCCTCGACCAGCCCTGAACACTTCCAGCCAGATTTGTGAACCTGATCTTGCCACTTCCCTATTTCCTTGTGCTTGTTTCCTAAAGTTGTGCCAGTCCAGTTCTGATTTGGGCTTTTGGGCGTGGAGAGTAGGTGTTGCAGGCATTTGGGTCTCCCTCCCCGGCGTCAGACCACTTCTTAACCACAGTTAGAGGGTGCTCTGCCTTGCTGAAGAATCCCTATAACTTAAAAATGGAAACATAACTTAAAAATGGAAATGGTGTTATGGAAGTATCTGGCTTCACTTTAGACCCAGGACAGAGGTGTTTGGGCCCAGCCTTCTTTAACCTGATGGTGGGAATGCCACCTCCACTGGCTCATCTAACCTTGGGCAAGTTTCATAAACAAGTTACATCTGTGGACTAGGACAGTTAACATGGGCTTTAAACTGCTATCGGATTAAATGAGAATATGCCTGGCACATAAAGCCCCCCCCCCCCCCCGTGTTAGCATTATTGACTAATCTAGCTTGCTTTTTTTCCGTTCTGCTAATTGTATAAAACACTTTACATTGTCTCATTTAATCCTCAAGTGTTCTCAAGAGTGGTTGCCACAGGAGTTAACAGCAAGGAAGCAAAGATTCCTGCGGAAGTTTGCTTCTTGCCAAAACCTTTCCCTTCAGCTAGGGCTTTTATTGGGCCAGAGCAAGTGTTTTGTTTGGCTGAATTTGAATGTTCTTAGGTGAGTGTTACAATCCGCCATTCACCCTAGGTTCCATATTACTTTGAACGAGAATTGCTTACTGTGGCTATAGAGTCTTGGGTTTCTGCCTCGGACCATTGACATTGTCAGCTTATGTGACCCTCTCAACAGCTTTTCTTAAAGTTTGAATTTCAGCCTATAAAATACACACATAAACATGGCATTCAATACTCCTTTTAAAATACTCCCTTATACCTCCTTGTAAACGGAGGTATAACTTTTTGATTCATGAAAATTAGGGACCTCATATTATGGATTATACCACTAAGTTCAGTAGAATGCTCTAGGAACAAAATTTAGGCCTAGACCTCACTCAGGCATTTCTGTCACTTATGCTAACTTGTGTTTATATGGCAGCTTCTTTTAAAACTCATACGGTTACATTAGCTATGTAACGATACTAGAAAGTATTCTTAACATTTGGGTTTTTAAGTTTAACTTTTTTTTGAAGTATTTTATGTCCTAAGTCTTCTAAAAATAATGCCTTTCAGGACAAGCCACATTTTTCCCCTTGAATTTTCTTACTCTGTCCAAGCCACCATCTTTTGTATAGAAAAAGCAGTAGTCTTCCTACTCGTCTTTCTGTTGCCACTCAGGTCTGCTTTCTATAAGTGGAAACTGTGATCCTCTTTCGATATAAGTTGGAGACAGAGGTTTTCCTGCCCCTTACACTGCCTAATGCACTTGGCCTCAAGTCCGGGATCCCCGTCCACTTGCCTGACTCATCTTGTGCTCTTTTCCTCACAAACCACACAGGCTGCCTTTTAGGTTCTCAGGGACTGGGACCAGGCAGAGCAACCAGTGTGAGGCTGGGTTCCACCTACCCCTTCACCATGCTGGGTATTGTCTGTTCATCCGTAAGACTGCTCAGAAAGACAGGCCCCCTTCCCTGTGATGAGGTGTTGAATTCTGTCAGCGCATCCTGCATGCTGCCTTTGCAGCTTGGGAGTTGATGACTTGTTGTCTGAGCATGTTTGCCTCATTCATTGTACTAGCAGCTCAGTGTCCACTAGACTCGAATGCTTACATGCCAGACTTTCCCCTTCACCGAGGCCTGGATTTACATGTTGATTCTAGCAACCTCCTTGCACAACTCATTTAGCCTTTGTAATTATGACAGCTTTCTTATCTGCTAGCCACTCTGATTAGATTAGGTTGGGTCATGAAGTTCTGAACTAGTTCCATGGCTCCTGCCTAGGTATGGAGGGCAAAACTGAGTTACCTTTTCTAGTTCTCCTCTGCACTAGGATTCTAGAGGTGCAGACTACTGGAGTTCAGATCCCACCCCACCACTTGCCAGCTGTATGACCAAGTCGTCTAACCTCCTGGTGCTTTATCTGTAAAATGGGATGGAGGTGCCTGCTCCACTGGGGCATTGTGAAGGCTGAGCTGATAGGTGTAAACGTGGTAGAACAGCACCTGCGCAGAAACCTCCTTCACTGCTTATCACGTGGCAGCTGTATGTTTCACTTCTATTATTGGGGTGGGGGGCGGTGCATAACTTAAAGTACCAACATGCAGACCTGATCCTAAGGCAGATACTAATATAGCAGTGTATGTCTGCTTATCATTCCAACCTTCCTGTTTGCCTGGTTTCCTGTATTATCGTCTGGACTTGCTCTTTTTAATTTTATTTATTTTTGGCTGCGTTGGATCTTCGTTGCTGCGTTAGGGTTTTTTCTAGTTGTGGCGAGCGGGGGCTACTCTTTGTGGCAGTGTGCAGACTTCTCATTGCAGTGGTATGGAGCACGGGCTCTAGGTGCGTGGGCTTCAGTAGTTGTGGCACGCAGGCTTCAGTAGTTGTGGCATGCGGGCTTCAGTAGTTGTGGCACGCGGGCTTCAGTAGTTGTGGCTCACAGGCTCTAGAGTGCAGGCTCAGCAGTTGTGGCGCATGGGCTTAGTTGTTCTGTGGCATGTGAGATCTTCCCGGACCAGGGCTCAAACCCTGTCCCTTGCATTGGCAGGCGGATTCTTAACCACTGCGCCACCAGGGAAGTCCCTGGTCTTGCTCTTTTTGCTGCCACCTTAGCTTAGCTTTTGTGCTGGGTGTCCAGTCTATTCTTCAGTTAAGGTGGTTTTCTATCCTTAATTCTTTGTATCCTTGGCTTTTGTGATGCTGTTTGCCACCAGGGGACCTCTTCCCTGATTTCTGCCATATTCCTTTTCAATTCTTGGACCCTTATTTTCTTCCAGTCTTAGATTTCTGCTTTCAGCAGTTGGGGGTACAGCTGGAGAGACCTCTTTGGAGAGCCCGTTCTAATTTCTAGCTGCCGAATAGCCATCTAGATAGCTATTCACTGAAATGTCACTCCTCAAATTCATGGTCTGCTTACTTTCTCCCACTGAAAAGTTCAGAATTTCTGGTACTGTATTAGTTTTTAATTGCTGCTGTCACAAACTACTTCAGTCTTAGTAGCTTAAATAAAACAAATTTGCTGTCTTCTGATTCTGTAGGTCAGAAATGTGTGGGTCTCACGGGATTAAAATTAAAGTGTCAGCAGGCTACATTCCTTTCTGGAGGCTCTAGGGGAGGACCTGTTTCTTACTCTTTCAGGTTGTTGGCAGAATTCGGTCCCTTGTGGTTATAAGACTGAGGTCCCTCTTCTCTTGCTGGCTGTAAGGTGAGAGCCATTCCCAGCTACTAGAGGTGATGACATCTGTTGGCTTGTGGCCCTCTTCCTCCATCTTTAAAGCCAGCAAAGCCATTTCTCACATCACATCTTTATGACCCTTCTGTAGTCACATCGCTTGAAATGTAGCTGGGAAGTTTCTCTGCTCCTAGGATTTAAGTGACTCGATTGGGCCCACCTGGATAATCCAAGAAACCCTCCCCATCTCAAGGGCTGTAACCTTAATCACATCTGCAAAGTCCCTTTTGCCATGTAAGGTAACATATTCACAGGTTCTGGGGAATTAGGGCATGGATATCTTTGCAGGGGGTGGTCCGTTTTCCTTCGTACCACAAATGTTATCTCTGGTAGCATTTATCTGGTAGCATTTATCTGTTATCTCTGGTACCATTTATCTCTGGCGGTTATACCAACCGCCATGCAGCCAATTACAAAAGGCAGAGTAGACGGAGCTTTGTAACTTCTCTAGCATGTTCTCAGCTCCTGCTGCTAAACCGTATTACAGACCAGCATTTCTAGTTTAGGATGTTAGAGTGATTTAACGTCTTATCTCTTCCTGTCTAATATATTGTTTATTTCTGCCAGATTGACTTTATTTTTTCCTACTAAAAGATGACTGATACCTTGGGTTCTACCACCCCCATGACTCTTCCAATGGTTTGTTAACTATGGAGCAAAGTCAATGATTTTGAGCCTGACATTGCTGACCTCCCTCAGACTGGCATCCACCTCCTCTCTCTGGACTTGCCTTTCTTCCCCTGTGTCAGCCCGACTTGTGTGGGTTCCTTGGGTGAACTCTGAGCCAGCGCCCCTGCTGTGCTGCTCCTGTTTCGGACAGCTCCCTCTGCCCAGGTCCTGCTGAGCTCTCAATGTCTCTGGATCCCTCCTTCCTGATGCTTTTTATGCCCTTTTGCTTCAGAAGCCTCAGATTTGAACTCTATTTGTCCGCACAGTGGTTTATGTATATCTTTTTCTCCTTTAAAGAACTGCTCTGAGGGAAGCCACTAGGAATGAATTGTGGGATCTTAGACTGAAAGGGAGCTACGGTTTCCTTTCATAAGGTGGTTGCTGTTCTCTGTGACTCCTCTACCTGGTCCTTCATGTCTGCTTCTAATCCTCCTGGCTATGAACATAAAGCAGATGTGAGGTAGTGTCACCAGTTTTACTGGGAAGGGGATGGACTCTCCAGTGAAAGCCTGGGTGTCAGGAGCGGCGCACTGGCTAGCCTTCTTCCTGCCACACCTCTGGCTCCTCGGTGCCTGCCCTGGGCTACAGCCTTCCACTCTGGGGCCAAGCAGGTCAAATCCAATCTTCACAGAGCAAGATACTTCAGATATTCTGAAGATTTGTTTCTCCCTGCCAGGCTAAATATCCCACTTCATAGGAAAGCTTCAAAGAATTCAGACCCACAGATCTGTTTCCTGGCCAGATGTAGGAGTTGTCAGTATTGTGGAAAGGGCCCTTTGATGGGCTTCAGTCTAAGTGTTATCCTTGACACCTGAGGTAACCTGGTCGAGGTAGGAGCTGTGTCCTGCCAGGGTTTTGTGAGGAGAATGACTGAAGACAGGTAGGTGTGATGCTCCTGCAGCAGCATGTGAGTACCGAGTTATGCAGTTGTCCTCATCTAAGGCTCTCCCAGGACCTGAGTTGCTTTGAGGGTAGAATGACTTTTGCCTGGAAGGGGCTTCACATGCTTCTGGAAAGCTTGACTCTGAATCTTGAGTCCAAGTTACACAACATATGTGACATATAGTATATTACCACTGTATCTGGAGGCTGCTAAGTCTTTCTTTTTTTGTTTTTTTTTTTTTGGCCGTACCTTGTGGCATATGGGATCTTCGTTCCCTGACCAGGGATCGAACCGGCGCCCCCTGCCTTGGAAGCACGGAGTCTTAACCACTGGACTGCCAGGGAAGTCCCTGCTAAGTCTTTTCTATAGAAAGGCCTTTCCTGACCATCCAGCAAGTCATGAGGTCCCTGCCTGGTAGTGCCTACATCCCATCACTCAGCTTGTTGCCTGGAACAGGGCCTGGCGTAGAGTAGGCACCCGCAGATGGGAGTGGTGGTTGAAGCTAGAAGCAGGATCCACGTGCACTCAGAGTAGCCACTGTGTGTCATTAGTCCAGCAAAGCCTGTCGCTTAATTCCTGGCTTTGCTGCTTACACTTGCCCTCTGGGAAGGCCAGCCTGGCAGAGCTCTGTTCCTGTCCTCTGGGCTGCTGGTAACTGAGTACCTAGCCTGGGTGCTGGAGGGGAGGAGCCATAGATGGTGGAGGCCCAGTCCCCGCCCAGGGTGCTGCCCCTCTGCTGAGGGACGCTTGCCCAGCTGGTTAGACCTGTTCTCACCCAACTGCCCACAGTCAGCACCCAGGCTAGGAACAGCAGCCTCCCCATTTCCTCGGTGTCTTCTAGTTTTGTTCCTTTATTCTTTTTGCTCCCTTCCTCCCCAAAGAGGCAAGATACTAATCTTCAATAATCAAATCAGACCATGATTTTCATGACAGTTCTGCACTTCTGAATGACTAGGTGCAAACATTTACAAGGATGAGCTCTTGGGTGAGGCGCCAGCCAACTTTTCTAGCTTCATCTGTCTTCCTTGTGTGTGGGCACCCCCTGCTGCCTCAGATGCCTTGACTCCTCCATTTTCCTATATTCCTCATCAGAATGCTGCCACCACCCCATCCTGGCCTTTGGGAATGTTAGCTGGCTGTTCCCACAGCATCCTGTCACCCTGGTCCACTCTTTCTAACCTCTGTATGCCCTCCTATGAAATCTTGTCAGGTCCAACTGGAGGAAGACCACCTATAGGTCATTTAACTTGGGAAGGACCCCAACTGTGTGACCTGCTTCCCCTTTCCCACTGTCTTTAAAATAACGTTAAAAAAAAAAAAAAGAAATGATGTTGTTCTAGAGCTCCTATATCATCTCTTACCACCATCAGAAAACCACCCCCCAAAAGGGGGACCTCATTCATATTGAAAATAACTTTTAAAAAAATTAATTAATTAATTTTATTTTTGGCTGTGTTGGATCTTCGTGTCTCTGCAAGGGCTTTCTCTAGTTGCAGCGAGCGGGGACCACTCTTCATAGCGGTGCGCGGGCCTCTCACTGTCACGGCCTCTCTTGTTGCGGAGCACAGGCTCCAGACACGCAGGCTCAGTAGTTGTGGCTCACGGGCCCAGTTGCTCCGTGGTATGTGGGATCTTCAGACCAGGGCTCGAAGCCGTGTCCCCTGCATTGGCAGGCAGATTCTCAACCACTGCGCCACCAGGGAAGCCCGAAAATAACTTCTTAACATGTAGGCATTACAGTAGGGCATTCTAGACACTGGGGGAGGGAAAAACCATTGTATTTTTTTCTAACATTCATGTTAAACTTATTTCCAAAGTTCTTTAAACTGTGGTATTCTTACAGGTAGACAATGTTGCTTAACAAGTGTTTGTTTCTTCCCTTTTTCTTCCCCCAGGCTCAAAGATTTGGAAAGAGATAGTTTAACAGAAAAGGTAAGGTAATCTCTACCTTAACAAAATTTATGATCAAATGTGACCATTTGACAGATACTGTGTAGTTCATAAAAACAAATTTAAGTGGAATTGGCTCTCTTTTCCTTAAAGTTGAGGATACATTGGATGTTTTTGTCTAATGTGCTGTACTAATAGGATATTATTGGTTAGCTTTTGGTAGCTCATCGAGTTTCCCAGTCTGGGTTCTGTAGCCTCAAGTCTGGATTATAACTTGTCCTGGTCACACTGTTTTTCAAAATCAGTTTTGTTCTAGTACACTATTATGTGTCTGTTTCACCTCTAATCTTTCCATTTTTCACTACTCTGGAGATGGGGTGATATGATCTTAGTGGAAACATCATGAACATGTCTTTTGAATATTTAGTTTTCTTTTTAGCTGACTCAACATTGCCTGCCATTCAGTCATTGTTAGGTGACCAGGCAGTGTAACTATTTGTGTATTAGTCCATTAGTTCATAGCTTGGGAGTGCAGAGACTTCTAAACCTATATCCTTCCCTTAGGAATGCGTGAAGGAGAAATTGAATCTCTTGCATGAATTTCTGCAGACAGAAATAAAGAATCAATTATGTGACTTAGAAACCAAATTACATAAAGAAGAATTATCAGAGGTAAGTCCTCAGCATCCCAGTGGCTAGAAAATGTTTCCTCCCATGTAACTTGTCTGTGACCAGGGAGTTAGAATAATCCCACCTCTCCCTGTTACCTGATAGTTACAAAGGAAGCGCATGTGTTTCCTTATTCTCTCATTGCCACTTGTTTACATTCACTGCTACTTAAATTATCCTTTCCTGCTGTAGGAGGGCTACCTGGCTAAAGTCAAATCCCTTTTAAATAAAGATTTGTCCTTGGAGAACGGAGCTCATGCTTTCAGTCGGGAAGTGAATGGATGTCTAGAAAACGGGAGCCAGACAAGTGGTGAGGAGCACAGAGTGGAAATAGCAGAGAAAAAGAAGTCCCCCAAACCTGTTTCCAAACTTTGCATGCCCAGGAGAAGCAAGTCCGATGCAGAAACAAAATGTAAGAGTGCTTGACTCGTTTGACCTCGTTGGAGTCTGGTACCACCTAAGGGGAGGACAGACTTGGCGCCATAGGGTCTGTCTGTTCCCACCACACACAGCCCCTCCACCGGCAGTACTTGTTTTTTGTGTATCTTTTTGGGTTTTTTTGTTTTTTGGGGGGCGGGGGTGGGGGGTGGCTGTGTTGCTCGGCTTGTACGATCTTAGTTCTCCAACCAGGGATCGAACTCGGGCCCTCAGCAGTGAGAGTGCCGAGTCTTAACCACTGGACCACCATGGAATTCCCTCTTGTGTATACTTCTAACTAGCTTAGATAATATACTTGCAATTTTTGTCTTCAACCAAGTTATAGAGCATTAGATTCCCAAATGTGGTTGAATTTATGAGGTATGAGATAACAGGAGCTACTGATGTTTATTATGTCTAAGTTACATGCCTGTTTAAGCTGAACATTTATTCTTAGACTCCTTCCCTGCTTGTAGTCAGAGTAACTCTTCTGGAATTTTTAAAAATAAGAGCATGGGACTTGAGCTCAGGTCAGGTGCTTGGCCACTTCATCTTTTGACGAAATAAGCGGAGGTTCTGTTTCCTTTTCCGTCTCAGGGTTGGGCCCCTCATACAAGAGCTTGTGTTGAAATGGCCCAGCAAACTGGCAGGTGCTAATTTGATGACTTTATCAAGATGGTGGTTGCTTAGAATAAGAAGAGAAGGATACTTAATCCTCAGAACCTGGTCTCTGCACCAGCTTGGTAATGCTGAAGAACTGTACCTTCGCTGTGAACTCTTTATTCATAGTGGCTTTTTTGTTTCTTTTTCTTTAAGCAGCTGAAGTCTCATCTAGCCCCAGGATTACAAGGCAAACTACCAGGCAGACCACCATCACATCTCATTTCACAAGGGGGTCAGTATATAATGAATGGACAGCCCCCATTTTAGGGGCCAACTGTTTTTGGTAAAACACGTATAGAATTAGTAGGATGTAACTTAGTAATTCTGACTTCCACATTGCTTAGGTTTTCCTTTTGATATTCTGTAATTAGACATTCATGAACAGCATTTCTGAAGACCTCATCCATTTTTACTCTTAACATAGGAAACTTCAAATGTACATACACAAAATTACCAAGGATAGTAAAATGAACCCCTGTGTACCTATCACCCAGTGTCAACAACAGTTAACAGCTCCTGGCTGTTGTTTCATCTGTACCCCCATATGCTCCAGGTGAATTATTCCAAATGGATTACAACTCCATACACACGCATGTCCCCCCAGTTGGATTACTTTGAAGCAAATCGGACATGTCATCTTATCCACAAATATGATATTTCTAGGTGACAAGGTCTCTTTCTCTGACAAGTTTTTTATTCATATTTTGCTATAATTGCTAACATCTAGCAAACAGTCTTTTGAAGAAGACAAAACATGCCTTATAAAGTGTAACAGTTCCTTACTAACAAATACATAGCAGTGTTCATTCTTCCCCTTGTGTAACAGAGTTTGGTTGATTTGCTCCTTAAGCCTTTCAAGTGATAGATTCCTTAGTTTCTTGCCATTTATTTAAAGAAAATAGGTCTTTTGTCTAATAGCTTCTAGGTCTGGCTGACTGCATCGTTTTGGTGGTTAATGTGTTCCCTTGTCTCCAGTTTTCTGTAAACTGGTAGTTAGGTCTAGAGTCTTGATCAGATTCCAGCTTTATTTTGTGAGACTTCATTGACAGCATGGGGCTGTCTGTCCATCAGAGGCACGTAATGTCTCTTCGGTGATTCTAGCAGCCGTTGATCAAAGTCTAGATCCATTATTTCTTAAGGTTTGCAAAATGGTGGTATTCTAAACCTGTCATCCAAAGAAACATTAAGCTCGAAGCTTCTTTTAATGTCCTGGCAGAAAGGGCTTCTCCTTGGAGGGAAGAGGGTGTCCATGCCCTGAATCTTTCCAAACAGAGGGTACTCTTGGTAGGGAGGAATATAAGTTGTTTCGTGCCCACTGGAGGACTAGGGTCTGGCTGAGCTAACAGTTGGCTTTACTGTGTGTGACAGCCCTGCCAAACGAAAACCTGAGGAAGACGCTGAAAAAGCAAAATCAGATGATTCTGTCGATGAAGAAGAAAAAGACCAGGTAGGGCTCGTGTTTAAGCTTCTTAACTCTGCCTTATTTTGGTATACTTGCTGGTAGTTGTGACTTTATACTTGGTCTGTCTATGGACCGGAAGTGACTGAGAGGGTGTTAGAACATATCCCTGGACCCAGGGCAGTACGAAGTGTGTTATGGTTAGACCTGAGGACTCAGCAGGCCCATAACTTTGGTCTGTTCCCTCCTGTCTACTTTCCTACCTCTCCAGTTGTCAAGATTTGACAGTCAAACCAGCAGATGTGATGTGTTTAAAGCATTTCCTTCTGATGTCAGATAAGCCCCTTTCCCACATCTAATTTCTCTATAAAAGCAGAATTGTCATGTTATTATGTGTATTGTAAAAATGCTGCTTAGACTTTTTAGGTTAGAAAACTGGTGGCTTGCCAAAGGCCTCCAATATAGAAAATGTCAGTCTCTAGCACTGTCCCATGTGACTTGAGGGGCAAACCTAGATAATACCAGATGGTCACATGCTATCTATTTCAGTCCTGCCACAGGATTAGCTGTGTAAGTCGGGAAGTCTGTAGGTTTACAGGTGGGTAGTAAATGCCCCGTTACCTGCTAAAGATGAGTATCCGTGGTTTGCTCTAAGGCAGGGTTTCTCAACGAAGGCATTGACTTTTGGGGCCAGATAAACCTTTGCTGTGGGGGTGAGTCCTGTGCATCATAGAGTGTTTAGCAAGGTCCCAACCTCTACTCCCTAGATGCCTGTAACATTCCCTCTCTCTCCTCCCAGTTGTGACAACCAAAATCACCTTCAGACTTTCCCAGATGTCCCCTGGGGGGCATAGTTGCACTGAGCGAAAAGCACTGGACTCAAGGCTACCAATATCACTGAGGTGGACTTGACGTCCTGTTGTAAAAGACATACTCATTCTCCTGTTTAGTCAGACTGCCCACTCACAGGTGGGACACTGAGACAGTGGGAAACAGCTTGTCCAAGTCACATGGCCACATCCCTTGCCTCCTAAGAAAATGTGTCACAGGTGAAAGCAAGCTGGCTCTTGTAATATTGGCAAGTCTTTTTTTTTTTTTTTTTTTTAAATAACTGTGCCAGTTTTAGAGTTGTTCTTTGCCCTCTAACCTTTTGGAGGGCTTACATAGCCTTCTAGCTTCTAAAGAAACGAAC
>NW_006787698.1:4486502-4498086 GCF_000442215.2 Lipotes vexillifer | reverse complement strand
CTCTTTCCCAAGCCGGAAGCAGTTTCACTGGCAGTGTGTGTGAGACCTTGGGGACTTGGAGGATGAACACTTTTCGAAACAGGGTTTATCCCAATATGCTAGAGTAAGGCTCAGTGCACCACACCAGTGTTATCAGGTGGTGGTGGTCAAATAAGTAGTACTACAGAGAGAATCTTACTTTAGTCCATTTAAAGTTTTGAGATCTCACTATTTTTTTTTTTTTTAAGATGTTGGGGGTAGGAGTTTTTATTAATTAATTAATTTTTTCTGCGTTGGGTCTTCGTTTCTGTGCGAGGGCTTTCTCTAGTTGTGGCAAATGGGGGCCACTCTTCATCGCGACGCGCGGGCCTCTCACTATCGCGGCCTCTCTTGTTGCGGAGCACAGGCTCCAGACGCGCAGGCTCAGTAGTTGTGGTTCACGGGCCTAGTTGCCCTGCGGCATGTGGGATCTTCCCAGACCTGGGCTCGAACGCGTGTCGCCTGCATTAGCAGGCAGACTCTCAACCACTGCGCCACCAGAGAAGCCCTCACTATGTTTTTTAAAACAGGTATTAAATACATGCATTTGGTAAAACAGTACAAAAGGCTGTTTGGTACATAGGGGTGGTACTCCCCGCTCTCCATCCTGTCCTTCCTTTGAGAGGCGAGCATTCATCAGTTTCTTCTATATTGTTTCAGATGATATGTATGTATATATTGCTGTAGTATATTAGTATAAAATCTGTCTTAGGGTTCTCCAGAGAAACAGACCCAGTGATGTCTGTATATATGAGATTAATTTAAGCAACTGAGTCACACGATTTCAAGCTGGCAAGTCTGAAATGTGCAGGACAGGCCAACAGGCTGCAGACCCAGGGAAGAGTTGATGTTGTAGCTCGAGTCTAAAGGCAGTCCGGAGGCAGAATTTTATATATACACATACAGATTAATTCCATATAGTATAGTACAGAGGGGTCCTGTGTAGTTTACCCAACTTTCTCCAATGGTGATGTCGCACATAACTGTAATAGCAAAACCAGAAAATGGACATCGGCATAATCTACAGACTTTATTCACTGTGCATGTATGGTCACGCATATGCACGCATGCATTCTTGTAACCTCCACCTCAGACAAGACATAGATGGTTTCATCACGACAATATTTTTATCCCTCTTAAGTACATAGACACAGACATCCTGGAGATGGCAAGTGCTGTGAACGTAGGGAAGCAGTGTCCTAAGGTGTTCATCAGAGAAGAGCTGGTGTCCAGTCTAGGTTGTCATCAGCACTTCCTGATGGGAATCCCAAATTACCCCTTTGGTTTTTTTTCTAGTGTTAACAAATCCCTGACGTGAGGTGGATCTTTGACTTTACGTAGCGTCACTAGATGACCTCTAGTGCCCAGACGTGTGCCAGGCCAGCTCCTGGGGCTCTCTTTGTTTTGAGGGTGGTGGGACATCAACACCAGACTGAAGGTTGCCCAGATCTCCCCCAAACCGAGATTAACCCCCAACCCCTGTTTTTAACCACATCAAACGTATTTATTTAATACGTTGACTCATGCTTTTGGTTTTGATCTTCTTTTGAAATATTGTTTTTCTCTTTTTCCCTTCTCTCCACATAGGAGGAAAAGAGACGTAGAGTTACATCCAGAGAACGGTAAGAATAATAAATCTTTTCTGTGCAATATGTCATCTTGATGACTGAAATTACTTTTCTGAAATCTTCTAAAAAGAGGAACTTTATAGTGAGTTGCCGGGGTGACCATAGATAGCTTAAGGATGCCGAGTTTGCAGTCAGATTATTAACCTTGTGATTCAGGTAGAATTGTCTTGCGAAGAGTGAATTGGGGCCAACTGGCCGTTATCAGAACTAGATCTAAAGGTTGTATTAAATATTAAATGTTGAGGTAATATGTGCCTTTCAGGGCTCCTGAGATGAAGATTGATTTTTTGGGGCGGTGGGTAGGAAGGAAGACCTTTTGAAAATTGCTTCCTTGGGAGGAGTCTGTGAAAGTCAACATTAGGGTGTGTGATTTTGCTTGACAGAGTTGCTGGACCGCTCCCTGCAGAAGAACCGGGAAGAGTAAGACCAGGAACACACGTGGAAGAAGAAGAAAGAGATGATAAAGTAAAGCCTGGTCACCTCCAGGTTTGTCACTTCCACCTTAATCTCAGAACCCATTTGGTTCTAGGAAGGGGGGTCAGGGTGTGGGGAGCGTGTGGGAACAGAATGACTTACGCTAATGATCAAAATGACCTTGAATTTAGCTAAAATGCTCTTCAGACTCATTTTTCTGCTGGTTCTTTATGTGGAATGTGTGTTACATGGCTCTGGTGATAGTAAATCAGCGGTAGGCCTGGAAGTCAGCTGGACCTCTGCTACTTGATCAGTCAGTCACAGAGCTTCAGTCTGTCCCCTCGCCTGCCTGCCTCTCCTGCCCATGAGGTCCTTGTGAAGGTCTCATTTTCAAACACATGAGGTGCTAAAGTGTTATAGTATCGTCCAGGTATAAAGTTGTATTCTTAACTGAGATCAGATGAGTTCTTTCCCCAGACCTCCAGCTCCTTTGTAAAATCAGAGTTTAAGTTTCTGTGAAATACAGATGTACCCACTGAACCCCCATGGGAGGGGGTAGGAGAAGGAATAGGGGGTCTGATACTGGAAGCTTTACCATTAGACAGCACTGCCCCATATGACAAAGGGCTGACATTGGTCAGTCACAGGTGGTAGAACAATATCAGGTCCCTTTTGGGTTTTTTTTTTTTGTGGTACGCGGGCCTCTCACTGTTGTGGCCTCTCCCATTGCGGAGCGCAGGCTCCGGATGCGCAGGCTCAGCGGCCATGGCTCACGGGCCCAGCTGCTCCGCGGCATGTGGGATCTTCCCGGACCGGGGCACGAACCCGTGTCCCCTGCATCAGCAGGCGGACTCTCAACCACTGCGCCACCAGGGAAGCCCTAGGTCCCTTTTGGTTTTATTAAGACATTGATTAGAAGTTTCTTAGAAACTCAAATGGATGGTGTGTGCCCTTATTGAGAGCCTGTTAAAGGATGGGTGTCTTTTATTTTGTCCTAATGGGGAATCAACTAAGATGTATAATTCTTGAATCATTTGGTACTTGAAACTAGTCTTTAGCTGATCACTTCCCTACCCTGATCCTAGTTAAAGTTAGCAGCAGTTACAGTTGGGACACATGTTGAATTGTTTGAGAAGAAGCGGTCTAGTGGGCTAGCTTGACCACCACCCTCCAAAGAAGGATTTTAGGGCAAGATTGAAATCCCTTGTCTGTGACCAGACTCCCAGGATCTCTTCTTCCAGGAGGAAGGTCTGCAATGTGTTTCTTCTGTTGACATCACCAACCTTTGTGATCTCCTTACAAAGTGTGTGGGGTTCCTGAGGCTGAATTCCACTCTCTGGAGAGGAGTGTTTAGCTCTCTAAATTCAGGCTCAAAACAATTTGTTGTCATGTTTGAGATGGAGCTCTTTTCCAGATTGGGTCATTCTACTTCATTTCTTTATTAGATTCCTAGTTTTGATAGTTTTCTATGAGACTGTCAACACTTAATAAAGACAAGTGATAGTATTTTGCTCCCAAATCCCTCTTAAGCATCCCTAAGAGTTCTTTAACTTCCTGCCTACCTACCCCACCAAAAAAAGTGCCTTTTTTTTTTTTTAATTTATTTCGGCATTCGGGATCTTTAGTTGTGGCATGTGAACTCTTAGTTGTGGCATGCAAACTCTTAGTTGTGGCATATGGATCCAGTTCCCTGACCAGGGATCGAACCTGGGCCCCCAGCATTAGGAACACGGAGTCTTAGCCACTGGACCACCAGGAAAGTCCCAAAAATGTGCTGTCTTGAAAGAAGAGAATCTTTATTCCAACTAGACTGCAGGATCAGTTTAGGTATTTTATTTCCGTAAAACTCTTTAGTAGAAAGATTCAAATCAAATGCAAAAATTAACTAGTCTTTCTTTTTTTTTTTGGTCTCCCCCTCCCCTCCACTTAGGAAGAAAAGAGACTCAGAAGTCAAACCAAAGAACTGTAAGTATAGTTAACATGCCTTTGTACTTTGTGAAGCTTACTTGCTAAAATAAGCGTTCTGGTAAAAATAATGGATTGGACAGAGTGTTAAGTGCACTGATCATACATATAATGTGTGGATGACTTCTGCTCGTGTAAGGTCAGACCACCACAGTGAAGGCTGAGGTCAGGTGAGATTTAGCTGACCTTGACCCCAGGCCTGTTCTTAGTGGTGCTCATACAGCAAGCAGCTAGTCAGGTGGTGGTTAAAGGGCATTGAGCAGCTCTGTCTCTTCCCCACAGCTGTGAAGACGCTGTATGACAAACTGCCCCAAAGCTCAGTGGCTTACAAGAGTAAGCATGTTTTGAGCTTACATGTTTGCGGCTCAGTGGCCATTGGCTGATCTTGGTCAGGTGGACCCGCTTCAGCCCCAAGGCTTGGCCAGCCTGGGTGTGCTCTCATGGCAGTGGCAGCACCTGAGGGCAGAAGTGGAACGCAGCCTCTGACAGACAGTGGGCTGAAGTAAATGTTGAGACTGGGCCTGAGTCTGGGGTGGGCAGAACACCTGAACTGAGTGGCCGGGCCCTGGCGGACGGAGAGGTGAGGACTTTCTGGACGGTACCTCAGGCCAGCTAGCAAACCTGCACAGGAGTCCACCACAGGCAGGATTCCCATCAGGTTACTAGAGATCAGTGGAGCCCTGTTGTCTCTTTTGTTTTTAAACTACTGCGTGTCTCAGCAACAGTGAAGTGTAGATGGCGCTCCTGAGATCATACTTTCTGAAGTAATAAATGCCTTTTGGGTTTCTTGCTCTGAAAACTTGCCCTTCAGATAAGAAATACAATCCATGCTCTAACTTGGGGGAGGAGACCATGTAAACCCCTCACTGGGGCTGCTTGAAAGGGCAGCAGGCGCCCTGAGCTGACTGTGTGTTTCGTTCTGCGGCAGAACACCTAAACAGAAATCTAAGGAGGAGCCAGACAGAGATGCGAGGCCCGGAGGAGCTCAGGCTGAAATGAATGAAGGAGAAGACAAAGTAAAGACTGACTCTGTCACTTATCTCTACCTGATCCTTACGTTCCCAGTTGGTGGGGAGAAATGGCGTGGGGTAGGGCTCTGTGTTCAGCTCCAGCCCTGCCTGCCCATGGGGTGGCGCTGGGCAGGTCAGCTGCTACCCTTCCTGGGGGTGGATGGCTGTCACTTCATGTCAGCGCCTGATACATAGTGAGTGTTCAGTTGTCTGTGTATCATAACGGTGGGGAGGGCCTCTGTGTGCTGGACTAAGGCGTGTGTGGAGCCAGCTTCTCTTCAGAGCCTCTGCCCTGAGAAGGCTTGACGTGTCACCCCAGCTACATGGTGTCATCACACTTGTGCTGCTTTACCAACCAGTCAGTCTCCTGAGTTCTTCTGAGCCTAGCTCCTCCCTTCCCTGCCAGCTTCCCCACTTCAGCTAAGCGAGCACATTTAAACCCTAAAACACTACATTGATCCAGGGGTGGGCCTGTGTAAACGTCCTGGGCAGCAGGGTTATCCACAGGGCTGTGAACTCCAGGGGAGGGGGATACAGCTGCTGGGGGCCGCAGCACAGGACTCTTAAGCTCCTTAGCAGTTTGGTCCCTGTGTAAGAGAAGCCAAACGAGGGTGGTCCCAGGATTGTCTCTGGTTTTCTGTCTGAGATCTAGAGAGCAGAGCCAGAGGTCAGACTTGCTGGGTCATGAGCATTCTCGCTTCCAGTGGGCACCCCTTCTTGTTCTATGGCAGATGATCCTTTCGGTGTTTCCTCCAGCTTGTTCTATCTAACATCTTATTGTCTCTCATCTTTTCTGTCTGGATATTCATTACCTTACTGTCAGCACTCGCCTGGCATCCCTTCAGATCTAGAGAGATCTTAGCGATGCTGTCAAACCACCCATTTTCCTCAGACGGCAACTGGCAGGAGCTTTAGACCACACAGCCAGCACTTTTGCCTCACGGCAGAAAAGGACAAAAGGATCAAACATTTGACTTTGTCTAATGAGTTGGTGACCAAGTCGGGAATTCCTACTTCTACTTCTTTCCCATACTAGATTCCAAAGTTTAGTGTTGTCACCCCCTACCCCACTCCTCCTGTCCCAACGCCTGTCTATATGACATCTTCACCCCTGACCAAACGACAGATGGAGCTATAGGCATTTTGGCCGACATAAGCAAAATGGCCATAATATTCCCTTTTACTTTGAGCTATCCTAGGACAGGGGTTGGTAAACTATGATCCACAGGTCAAATCTGGCCCTCTGCCTGTTTTCATAAAGCTTTATTGGAACACAGTCATACCATTTCACTTATGAATTGTTTCTGGCTGTTTTTCTGCTACAGTGGCAGAGTTGAGTAGCTGTGACACAGGTCTGTGGCTTGTAAATCTGAAAATGTGTATTTTTTTGCCCTTTACAGGAAGTTTGCCAACTACCGGTCAACTCTTGTTTGTAGGCGTTAGGGAACTGAGTTAACATTTTTGAAGCCTCATCTCTACCCTGTAGACCTGCCCAGATTTTCCTGTTCTCTCATTCCACAGTGCTGCAATCCTTGACTGAAACTTTGGGGTTTTGTCTCGCTCTTACTCAGAAATTAATTTTCCCCCCTTTATTTCTCCACCCACACTTTCCCCTCTCAGGATGAAAAGAGGCACAGAAGTCAACCCAAAGATCTGTAAGTGGTTAAAATGCTTGTGCTTTTGTGCTGTGCTTTGTGTAATTTAAATTAGCGAAATAACTGTTGGAGATCTGTGATGTAGAGGTTTACAGGGAATTGCTGGTGCTATTGGAAGATTGGATCAGTTTGGGCGGGGCTGGATAAGAAATCAAACTCTGGGCCCCATCTTACCTGATACCCTCTGCCACATGGGTAGCGCTCCTGTCACGGCACTGTCATGTGTCTCTTAGTTTCCAGCACCTCTCATCAGGCCCCACGTCTGAGGGTCACATGGGGCTTCTGAAGGCCTCCTTTCAGGATCACGAGTTAGTGACACACCTTTGGAGCTACTGTGACAAGGGGACTTTCTTTTCTGGATGGGAAGAAAGTGTCTGTTTGTTCGCCAAATCTATTCGGAATAGTTTGCTTTTCTGTAGGAAGGCATTAGTTTGTCATTTTTTATGTGAATTGGCAATATAGTTTTTTGGTTTTTTTTTTAAGCTAACATCTGACTTATTTGTTTATCCAATAGAGCTAGCAAACGGAGACCAGAAGAAAAAGAACCTGAAAGAGTAAAACCACAAGTTTCTGATGAGAAAGATGAGGATGAAAAGGTAAGGCCTAGTTTTTTCAATTCTGCTGTGTTTCATAATATCCCATTGGCTGGAATATGTTAAAGTGTTTTTTAAACAATTTTGCTTATGGAAACATTCAAACATACCCCAAGGTAGGCAGAAAAGGGTAGCAAACTCTCACATTCTCATCAACCTTCAACAGTTATCAATCCATGATTAGGCATGTTTTACCCAAGCCTTACTCATTCTCCTTACCCTCCCTCACTCTGAAGATAAACAGATCCCAGATGTATTGCTGAAATATCTACAGAAGTGCTTTTAAAAGGAGAGGAGTCTCTTCTTAAACATCACCACTGGGCTTCCCTGGTGGCGCAGTGGTTAAGAATCCACCTGCCAATGCAGGGGACACGGGTTCGAGCCCTGGTCCGAGAAGAACCCACAGGCCACGGAGCAGCTAAGCCCGTGTGCCACAACTACTGAGCCTGCGCTCTAGAGCCCGCGAGCCACAACTACTGAGCCCACGTGCCACAACTAATGAAGCCTGCACGCATAGAGCCCGTGCTCTGCAACAAGAGAAGCCACTGCAATGAGAAGCCTGTGTACCACAACGAAGAGCAGCCCCCACTCTGTGCAACTAGAGAAAAGCCCGTGCGCAGTAACAAAGACCCAACTCAGCCAAAAATTTTAAAAATAAAAAAATCAATAAATTTATTTTAAAAAAATCACCACTATACCATTATCACAGCACAATAATATAAAAACCTAATCTCCGTTCAGATTTCCCTGATGGTCTCCCTTGTGTGTTTTACAGTTGGATTCAGGACCCCAACAAAGCCTGTATAATACACTTGGTTCCTGTTTGTCCTCAGTGTGTCATCTGCAGTTTCACCCTGTCCTCTTTCTTGCACTTGGTGGAACTAGCCAGCTTACCTGTAGCGTCTGTGGGTTCTCAGGCTTGACATATCCCTCCAGCCCTGTCCGCCTGCAGACCGGTAGTTAGGTCCAGAGGCTTGACCAGAGGCAGGTCTCTTGTTTCCCAGAGTACTTCTGAGGTGATGCTGTGTACCTCCTGTTACATCATACCATAAGGCATGGTTATCTTTTTAAGGTGTTAGGACTGATCATTGAGCTCAGGTGCCATCTGCCTGATCCATCCATTATAAAGTTCCCCTCAGCTTTTCACCTAATGTTTTTAACAGTCATTGCTTAAATCCATTATTTCACTGGGAGTTACAGATTGTGATAGTTTTGTTCTATCATTCCTTCATTTACCCAAAATAATTCTAGAAATAAATTTATATCAGTCAGCAGGGGCCGTCATAACAAAATATGACAGTCTGGGTGACTTAACCAATAGACATTTATTTTCTTACAGTTCTGGAGACTGGAACTAAAAGTTCAAAGTGCCAGCAGGGTTAATTTCTGGAGAAGTCTTTCTTCCTGGCTTGTGGACGGCTGTCTTCTTGCTGGTTCCTTACATGGCCTTTCCCTGTGTAAGCACGTAGGGAGAAAGAGAGCTCTGGTGTCCCTTCCGCTTTATAAGGTCCCCAGTCCTATTGGATTAGGTCCACACCCTTGTGACCTCATTTAACCATAGTCACTTCCTTAAAAGCCTCATCTCCAAATACAGTCACATTTGGTGTTAGGGCTTCAACGTAGGAATTGGGTGGGGGGCCAGGGGCACAACTCAGTCCATAGTACCCCTCTTCAATTATATACTTACTCTGAGGTACCACTTATACAGTAAAGCTGGGTTTTTTTTGTTTCTTTTTTTAAAGTGGTCTTAGGAGTCTTTTAAGGAAGTCTGGTTATAAGAATTTTGTTTAGGGGCTTCCCTGGTAGCGCAGTGGTTAAGAATCTGCCTGTAAATGCAGGGGACATAGTTTCGAGCCCTGGTCCGGGAAGATCCCACATGCCACGGAGCAATTAAGCCTATGCGCCACAACTACTGACCCTGCGCTCTAGAGCCCGCAAGCTACAACTACTGAGCCCACATGCCACAACTACTGCGTGCCTAGAGCCCGTGCTCCGCAACGAGAGAAGCCACCGCAATGAGAAGCCTGCGCACCGCAACGAAGAGTAGCCCCCGCTCCCTGCAACTCGAGAAAAACCCGCGCGCAGCAACAAAGACCCAACACAGCCAAAAATAAATAAAAGAAAATCAATAAATTTATTTTCTAAAAAAAAGGAATTTTGTGTATAAGACTAGACACTGGGGATGGCTTGGGTCTCAGTGGTTCTCTGACTGCCTTCCTGCCTCTGACTTTTGTGATAACCATGTACATTTTGTGATAACCTTGTACATTAAATTCTTAACTGAAGCATTATCCAGATGGAAAATACTTTTTTACCCTGCACTCTTTTGTTTTCTCCATTTAGGAGGAGAAGAGACGCAGAACTACATGCAAAGAACCGTAAGAACTTATTTTTGTCTTTGTACAAAGCAGATCATAATATTAAAATGGTTGTCCTAGAAAGAAAGATAAAGGGGCTTTTAGTGAATTCTGGAGCAGCCTTAGCTTTGTATGTGATGGAGTGTGAGCACAGGACCGAGACGTTCCAATTCTGCTGTGTGAGGAAGATCCCCTCTGCGTAAAGCTGCTTTCGGCCTCGCACCTTGCCTCTTATGCAGCATCTGGTGCTCATCTGTGTCTGGTGGATCAGGTATAACTGATGGCAGATTCTGACATGTTGTGAAATGACTAAAAAAATCTTCTGCTTGGTTCACAGAACTGAGAAGAAAATGGCTCGAACCAAAATGGCAGTAGTGTCCTCCAAGGTAAACATATATCTGGGAGTAAAACCAGTTGTGCACCACTAATGCGATTGCTTGGGGCTGGCTCTCTGAGCGCCGTTTGTGTTCGTGCCTCCACAGACCGATCCTCTGAAGTGCATTGAGTGCGGACAGTACCTGGATGACCCCGAGCTAAGATATGAACAGCATCTCCCTGATGCAGTAAGTTCCAGCTGTGTTTTCAGCCTTATATTGATAGTTTCCTGTCTCTTGTGTCTCTAGTTAATGGTCAATGTCTCTCAGGTGGAAGAGATACAGTTGTTGACAAATGAGAGACTGTCCATCTTTGATGCCAATGAATCTGGCTTTGAGAGTTACGAGGATTTTCCCCAACACAAACTGACCTGCTTCAGGTAACTGATATGCCTCTGCTTTATCGTAACAGGGCATTTTCCTAAAGACACCTAAGTTCTTAATATCCTAGTGAAGTTTTTAATACCTAACCTGCAATATTTCTTAAGCTGCTGATACGAGATAAGGGCCAGCAAGCTGGTAGACGTCTGGTGGACGTTTGCTGGTGGTGGTGGGGTGGGTGGGCGGGTGGTTACAGCTCTACCTGTTAGGTCTTGAGCAGGTAAGCATCCTGGAGCTCATTCAGGTGAGGGCCTGCTACGTGCTAGGTCCTGAACGAGGTCTTACAGATGCAGCACCTCAGCTCCCTGGTCTTATGGAGGCAGAACAAAAGTTAGGCCTGTCAGGTAGTGACACTGTGACAGATGTGAAAAGCATGGGGAGCAGAGAGTGGGTGGGGGAAAGTTGTTTAGAATGGAGAGGAAGGGACTGGAGCAAAGACCTCGGTGGCTTAAGAACAAGCCGAGGGGATAGTGAGGGAAAGACATCCAGGAGAAGGGAACAGCACGTGGAGGCTGGGAGGTGGGCACATTGGCTGGGGAAGACTAGGTGAGAGGCTGTATGGGTGGAGTAGAGGGACTGGGGATGAGTGGTGGGGGAACAGGGGCCTGGGAGGGGCCTGGATCCTGCAGGGCTTTGCAGGCCGTGGCAGTCATGCTGGGCTCTTCGGCGTAGAGGTCCGTGGCATCTGGACTGTACCTTTGGAAGGGCTCAAACGAGCCTGTGAGTGAGCAGAGTCCCTGTGCTCTCCAGCCCCCTTGGTTCCGTTCTGTCCCCCTCACTGGAGGTCCTTCACTTTGCTTCTTGTGGGAAATGGCTTGGCTCCAGGACCAGCCCATGTCTCCTTTCAGGCCTTGGCACGTGCTTTTCCGCTCCCTGGACCAGAGAATAGTAGGGGTGGGCGGGCCGCCTGTTGTAGCCTCAGGTGGAATAATTTCTGGGCAGCCTTTCCGACACTCCTGCCCCACAGTGGGTTGGGGGGCTCTTGGCCCAGGGAAACCCCAGTATGTTTCTCCTGCAGTACTCTGTACACTCGCTGTGGTTGGTGGTGTCTCCCACGCTCCACGATCAGGATCCTGATCTGTAGTGGGATGCTGCCCATCTACCAGCGATCCCCTGGCTCAACCTCTGCCTGACAGCACAGGTGAAACGTGCCGTTGGCATTGCTGACGTTCGTGGCCTCGTGCTTCCC
>NW_006787698.1:4483162-4486395 GCF_000442215.2 Lipotes vexillifer | reverse complement strand
ATTCCTGGGGCAGAGGTTCAGGAGAACCAGGGGCAGGGGCCGCTGTAGTTGGGAGTGTCAGGGCTTGGGGTCTCCTGGCCACTCCTCAAGAATAGCAGGTTGGGAAGGGGGCAGTAAGAACACACTTCTAGGAATGACATGCCTTTGTAGCATCAGGCCATTGGAGCCAGACCACCTGGGTTAATTAGGAACTATGTTTACCTCTGGTACTTGGGCTGAAAGTGGCAGGTGGAAAGAAGCCCTTCCTGTGAACCAGTGGGTCCTGCCCCTGGGACTTGGCACTTCTCCCTGATGTCACCTCTACTGAGGGAGCATGTGGACAGCCCGTCAGGCTGGGCGCTGGATCCTCCTCTTCTGTGTGTCCACGGTGTCCTGCCCTCCCTTGGTCCATCTTTCCCACATCTTTAGGTCCTGATGGCAAGGCTGTGACCCGTGTCTGCCTACCATGCCTGGTAGGGGAACTCCACTCAAAGTGGTCATGTTTTAATTTTTTTTAATTGTGTGAGAGTCCAAGATGCGGATTTTTGGCTTCCAAGGGCCTAGGTGGTGGGAGGGTGGTGGTGCTCTCAGACCTGCACGGATTCCACATGACCCGCTTGGACTCTGAGGGGTAGCACGGCACCTCTGGCCTCGAGGCCAGCATGAGCAGGTTCATAAGCAGAACCCACCCCAACCCCATGATTTTCTCAAGTTTGGCATCCTGCTTAATGATGCACGTTCTCTCAAATGTCAAGTAGCATCTCTAGGCAGTGGATGCCCTTAAACTTGAGGCTGAACCCCCAGAGGGAGGTGGAAGTCCCTCTTTCCAATGTCCTTGATGTACCTCACCTTTTATGCTGTTGTATAATGTGCTTCATTTTAATTTTTTTTAATGAGGTGAAAGTCACATAGCACAAAATTAACCATATATGAAATGCTATGAAGCAGTAAATCCACAGGAACAAAGCAGATCAGTAGTTGCCAGGGGTGGGGAGGGGATAGGGAGTGACAGCTCAGTGGGTGTGAGGTTTCATTTTCAGCAACAAGAACATTTTGGAGCTAGAGGGGATGGTTGTACAGCTCTGGGTAGGATGTGTTTGAGAAGCCATCGTTTCTCCACTAGCAACTCACCGAGGGAGGGTGTAGCAGGTGGTGCCCTTGTGAGGTTTCCCGCCATCCCACTATCAGTCTCGCTGACCTCTCCACGTTGCTTCTTCAGACACTTATACTCTTGATACCCAGGTGGGCGAATCAGGTAGAAGCTGTCTGGGTGAATAAACACTGTTCTGAGCCAGTGTTCTGGCAGCCAAGTAGACAGCTGAGTCTAGGGACTGCATGTAGTCCACCTCGTGTCTGAGCTTGACTCTACTTCAGCCTGCCTTTGGTTAGCTGGTAAATCCACTCTGTCGCCTGTCTAGCGTGTACTGTAAACGAGGTCACCTGTGCCCGATCGACACCGGCCTCATTGAGAAGGATGTCGAGCTCCTCTTTTCTGGTTCAGCAAAGCCAATATATGAGGATGACCCGTCTCCCGAAGGTAAGTGGCACGTTCCAGGTTGTTCGGGACAGTTTACAAACAAAACTTTGAGATGAGAGCAATATTCAACTGGAACTATTGCCTCTTAAAGTTAGGGCTTGAGACTGGGCTGTGAGCAGCTACGAGCAGACTCTCTGATGGCTCCAGTAAGGACTGCCCGGCTTGGCTGATAAGAGGTGTCGGCTCAGGTGGGCACTCAGTGCCACTTAACCCTCCTCAGTTTTTGAGAGGCATATTCTTAGTCTACTTTCCTTTCAGGAAACTTTTTTCCCCCCTTTTAGGTGGTGTTAATGGCAAAAACCTTGGTCCAATAAATGAATGGTGGATTGCTGGCTTTGATGGAGGTGAAAAGGCTCTCCTTGGCTTTAGCACCTGTAAGTATGTGACCAATCGTGGACTCTTCTGGGAGCTGAAAGGGGCCTTCGCTCCTGTCTTTCATAGGGCTTGGTTGGGCTCTGGGAAGTGTCAGGCTCATGTGACCATGTGGAAAGCATGTCAGGTTTGAATGGAATGGGTTTTTTTTTTTTTTTTTTTTTAAGATTTATTTACTTATTTATTTTTGGCTGCATCGGGTCTTTGCTGAGGCTCTTCGTTATGATGCGCGGGCCTCTATCTAGCTGTGGTGTGTGGGTTTTTTCTTCTTTAGTTGTGGCATGCGGGCTCCAGGGCATGTGGGCTCTGTAATTGTGGCGTGGGTTCCAGAGTGCATGGGCTCTGTAGTTTGCAGCATGTGGGCTCTAGTTGAGGCGCGTGAGCTCAGTAGTTGTGGCACATGAGCTTAGTTGCTCCGTGGCATGTGGGATCTTCATTCCCTGATCAGGGATGGAACCCGCTTCCCGTCCATTGTAAGGCGGATTCTTAACCACTGCACCACCAGGGAAGTCCCTGGAATGGCCTCTTATATTAGCTACAACTGGCCCTGGAACTGACCCTCCGGTATAAAAGCAGGTCATGTTCTTGCAGCTGAAACCCAAACTGAATTCCAAAAACCAGAATCGAGCCAAAGGAAAGCCACTTGGCCAGTCTCCGTCCTCTAGCTGGCTCAGACAGGCCCCTTCTGAATGAGCTAACTCTGGACGGTACTTCATGTTTTTTGACATTTGGGTACAGAATGACTTTCAGCCTGTTCTGTAAGCCTCGTAGCCTCATCCCTGCCCTTTGGCCATTGTAGCTGCCGTCAGGTTCAAACTGCTCTCTTAAACATCTATTCTGCAGCATTTGCCGAATACATTTTGATGGATCCCAGCCCAGAGTATGCACCACTGTTCAGTGTGATGCAAGAGAAGATCTACATAAGTAAGATAGTAGTTGAGTTCCTGCAGAACAACCCTGACTCAACATACGAAGACCTGATCAATAAGATTGAGGTAAGAGGTTTAGGTTATTCACAGTATGGGATTCACACCTATTTATATGAGATGTGCTAGAAAACATGTTCAGAGTCAGCAGAAATTGTTTGATTTAGATTAGTTTTGCTTAAGCCTAAGGGAAACCTCTGATTTTTTTTTTTTTTTTTCCCTTCCCTAAAAGACCACTGTTCCTCCTTCTATGCTCAACCTGAATCGATTCACAGAGGATTCTCTCCTTCGACACGCCCAGTTTGTGGTGGAACAAGTAGAGAGTTATGATCGGGCTGGGGACAGTGACGAGCAGCCCATCTTCCTGACCCCCTGCATGAGAGACCTGATCAAGTTGGCTGGGGTCACCGGGAAAAAGG
>NW_006787698.1:4476721-4483081 GCF_000442215.2 Lipotes vexillifer | reverse complement strand
CAGGAATGAGACTGAAGACGTGAGACAGAAGGCAGAGCATCCTGTGCGCTCTTCCCAGCCTGCTAACACCATGGAAACTGTCTCCCAGGCGAGCTGAAAGGCGGCAGACCATCCGGCATCCTGCCAAGGAGAAGGACAGAGGCCCCACCAAAGCCACCACTACGAAGTTGGTCTACCAGATCTTTGACACTTTCTTTGCGGAGCAGATTGAAAAGGATGACAAAGAAGACAAGGAGAATGCCTTTAAACGCCGGCGGTGTGGCGTCTGTGAGGTAACCTTGCCTGCTCCCCTTGTAATCTCTGAGGAACTCAACTTCTCTCTTTCTGGCTTGAGATTCTCACTGCTCAAATGTGACCCCTAAAACAGAAGCTAGAAGAAAGAGTTAGTGATCTGGGGGGACTTGCATGTCTTCTGGGACGGCTGTCAAAAGAGGCGTGCTCGGGCACTTTGCTGTCAGTGCCACTGTTGTTGCAGAGGAGCCTGGCCTTCTGGGTGCCTTTGCTCTGGCTGCGTCCCATTGTGTCCTCAGGCCCTGGTGTAAGGGCAGAGGGAGTGACTACCCCACAGAGGCGCTGCTTCCTCCAAGTAGGGACATCCACCCAGGAGCCTGCCTTGTCTCATGGCATCAGTTCCCTGGGAAAGTGGGGACTTTGTCCAGCTTAGCTTTGAGGCCTGAAAAGACCTCTCTTACTGAATTTTTTAATATATATTTACTTCACTCGAGAGGAATTAATCCCCCTAATTCTATGACCCAGGGATCGGGTCTGTTGGGTAGGCCATAAAGTTTGTTTGGGTTTTTCCATCCAATCCTTCGGAAAAACCCGAACGAACTTTTTGGCCAACCCAGTATTTTGGTATCTGACTTAATTTGGATGAAAACTTAAACACAAAAATATAGCAGCTGCCTTCAGCACTGCCCTGCATTCACACTGGCCACTGACTTCAGAGTGTCTCCTTTGTCTTCAGTGGCTGCCCTTAAATAGGAATTTGCATGTCCTCGCCATTCTTGTTGTGGTTTTACTTTATTTCATCTAGCACATACGTATCCAAGCTTTAAAAAAATTTTTTAAGAAAGTATACGTAAACTGGAGTCTTTCACAGCTGTTATGTGTGTGTGTTTGTTTCTTTTTCAAATTGTATTCATGCATGTTTTTAATTGAATTCTCACAGTACCCCAGTAGGTGAGTCAGATATCTCCCAGAGACAATGTTAACATGACATATTCAAAGACATCCAGAAGCCAGGAGTAGAAGTGAGCTGGAACACTCCTTACCGTGGTGCCCCCAATTCCGTGACTGATCTATGTCTGACACGTGACCTTCAGTATCTCCGTGGGAGCTGTTTGGAGGTCACACTAGTTAACACTTTAACTATTCCATAATATTTCATTGTGACTCTTCCAGCTTATCCCTCAGTGATGGGCAACTTGATATTCTAACGAGGCTTCCTGTGACTCTTCTCTACTTAGAAGCAGAATTGCTGGGGTGTAGGTCATGTACTTAACTTTGATCTAGGACAGTGTTCTCCAGAGTGGGGTCACCAAATTATCCTTTGAGCAGTGCGAGTTCTCGTTTACCCACACCTGTCCCAGCACCATGTGTCAGGCTTAACCTATGCAAACCTCGTATCTTGTTCCTAACTCTTACTTCCCTTACACAGTTTTTAAATTCACCAAAAACTGGTTACCAGCTGTTAATAATGACTGTTTGATTACTTTTTAAATGTGTTTTAGATTTGTCAACAGCCTGAGTGTGGAAAGTGTAAAGCCTGTAAGGATATGGTTAAATTTGGTGGTAGCGGAAGGAGCAAACAGGCTTGCCAAAAGAGGAGGTAGGTTTGGCCAATGCTTGTTCTTGAAATGGAGGAAAATGCCAGCTGATGGCAAATAGGCTTTGTGTGGGACAGCTGGGTTGACAGGTACAGAGTAGGCAGGGTCCCTTTGTCTAGCACTGTCACCAGGCCTGTCCCTGTTTTCTAAGTAAAACACCTTCAGTTTGTTTTACTTTATTTTTTTCTGCCTGCGCCGAGAGGCTTGTGGAATCTTAGTTCCCCGACCAGGGATTGAACCCGGGCCCCAGCAGTGAGAGCACAGAGTCCTGACCATTGGACCACCAGGGAATTCCCAATTGGTTTTACTTTTAAAGAGGACCTTGTTTATAATAACTGACTTTGTAGGTGTCCCAACATGGCCATGAAGGAGGCAGATGATGATGAAGAAGTGGATGACAATATTCCAGAGATGCCATCACCCAAAAAGATGCATCAGGGGAAGAAAAAGAAGCAGAACAAGGATCGGATCTTTTGGGTTGGAGAAGCTGTCAAGGTAATCCAGGAGCAGGCTCTCAGCCGTTTTAGCGCTGCCCTTCTGAGAAGCCAGTTGTCTTGTGGTATCTTGCTGCCAGACGTCTTAAGCAGCCTGAGCCCTGCAGCTGAGAAACCTGCCCATTTGTCCCTGCCCATTTGTCCCGTGAGCGGAGCAGAGCTGACTGAGAGGCCGAGGCCTGTGGTCAAGCACCTGAAATGCATATTTTTGCTTGTACGCCCAAGGACTCAGTTTTCCTCATACTCCAAAATGGGCTTTTTAAAAATATATATACTTACTTATTTAATTTATTTATTTTTGGCTGCGTTGGGTCTTCATTTCTATGCGTGGGCTTTCTCTAGTTGCGGCGAGCGGGGGCTACTCTTCATTGTGGTACACAGGCTTCTCATTGTGGTGGCTTCTCTTTGTTGCGGAGCACGGGCTATAGGCGCGTGGGCTCCAGTAGTTGTGGCACGCAGGCTCAGTAGTCGTGGCTCTCGGGCTCTAGAGCGCAGACTCAGTAGTCGTGGTGCATGGGCTTAGTTGCTCCACGGCATGTGGGATCTTCCCGGACCAGGGCTCGAACCCGTGTCCCTTGCGTTGGCAGGCGGATTCTTAACCGCCACACCACCAGGGAAGTCCCCAAAATGGGCATTTGATACAGTTCTTGGGGTGTCAGGCTGGTTCCCCTTCCAAGCTTGTTTTGAAGAGAGCCTTCACAGTCCTCTCTGGCCTAGGAGTAGGTGTTTGGGGGCACTAGCCGACCGCCTTCCGGGGGTTCTGTGGTTACCTACCTGTCTAAGGGTCAAATCCTTTACCAAAGCTGGAGAGTGAATGTCATCTCAGTGTTGTTCTCTCGATGTCCATAAGCCAAAGATGGTCAGTTCCCTCAACAAGCATGAGGCCTACCCTGCTGGATGCTGCTCTAGGCCTAGGCATAACTAAGCCCCTGCCTGTGACACATGTACTGTCAGGAGGGCAGGGGGCAGGAAGGGTGCTGGGGCCCCGGAGGCTTCTTGGTGGGGCAACATCTGAGCTGAGACCAAAAGGTTGGAGAGTAGCCAGCACATGAAGGTCTGGGGAGGAACCAGAGCACAGGCCCTGAGGTGGGACCAGCTTTCCTTGTGCGAGAGAAGGAAGGAGGTCCGTGTGGCTAAGGGAGGTGTGGGGAGTGGGGTACGGTGCTATTACAATTGAATGCTAGAATCCCATTTGCTGCTGACACAAGAGGGCAGAGGTGGTGATAGAGGGATGTGAGCGGCCTTTGCTGCAGGCTTCCAGCCAAAGAAGTTGGGTGTTCTCTATAGTAGCCAGGCTGGTAGAGCTCATGGCTTCTTGGAGAAATTGTTATGAGTGATACTTTCCTATAAAGTAACAGGAACTCGCAGGTCAAGCCTAGCATGGACCTTCAAACCCATCCTCACCTGAAATTAAGCTCTTGTTTTCAGACCGATGGGAAGAAGAGTTACTATAAGAAGGTATGCATCGACTCGGAAACCCTGGAAGTGGGGGACTGTGTTTCTGTTATTCCAGATGATTCTTCAAAACCACTGTATTTAGCAAGGTTTGTGTCCTTCCCTCTGCTTGACTTCAGCCCACACTTTCTGTTGAGTAAGTAGGAGGTGCCTATTTTGTAAGAATAGCAGCAGCTCTTTGCCCTATACTAAAACCAAAAAATACATGTCCCCCAAGGAGGCTCAGTCCAGATCTGCCGGTCAAGTTAGAACTTTCTTCCCGCCCCCTCTTCCGGCTCCAGGGTCACGGCGCTGTGGGAGGACAGCAGCAACGGGCAGATGTTTCATGCCCACTGGTTCTGTGCTGGGACGGACACGGTCCTCGGGGCCACGTCAGACCCCCTGGAGCTGTTCCTGGTAGACGAATGTGAGGACATGCAGCTTTCATACATTCACAGCAAAGTGCAGGTCGTCTATAAAGCCCCGTCGGAAAACTGGGCCTTGGAGGTGAGTGCCTGGCACCCCTGGTGTGCCCCTCCTCAATGCGTGGGGTCATCATGGCTGACGGCAGTCTCGTCCCTAGGGAGGCGTGGACCCTGAGGCCCTGATGTCGGAGGATGACGGAAAGACCTATTTCTACCAGCTTTGGTATGACCAAGACTACGCAAGATTTGAGTCCCCTCCAAAAACTCAGCCAGTGGAGGACAACAAGTACAAGTGAGTGCCGCGACTGCGCTCCTGGGCCGCTCTGGTGGTGCTCGGGGACGCCATGCGTCGGCATGAAGCCCTCGAGCTTTTCCCGTGCTTCTCTCTGCTGGGTTTGCTTTCCCCACGTCTTCTGATCATCTTCCTCACCAACCAAAGAGCAGCCTAACTTGGTTGCAGTGGCTGTAAGTGTGTGGACAGCCTGGTGGGGAGCGACCCTCATGAGAAGCTGTCCCATCCAGGGACAGGATGTGTCTTTCTGGGTTCCTCAGTGTCTGTACCACAGATCTTGTATCTTTTCTCATAAGTGAGATCTTTGATTCCATTTTATTGGAACTGGTGGGGGAATGCTTTTAGGGAGGCTTTTGCTTCTTATAAAGTGTTCAGTGCCCCACATCTTCCTTTCTAACCTTGGTATCTCACTTGTTCTAACTAAAAGTGGCAGCCGGCACCTCCAGAGCGAGTGGTGTGTGACAGTAAGACTGACAGGGCCGAGGCTAGGAGGGCTCGCTGCGATGCCTCTGGTGTTTCTCCAGTCAACCTGGGGCTGCCTTTTGGCTTGATCTGTTTTTAAGGCAATCTCTAATTCTCCTTTTAAGGGTTTATTAATCAGAAATAATGTTGAATTTTACCAAATAATCTCTTCAGCCTTTAGAGATAATAGCGTGAGCCTCCTCTGACGGTTTGAGTTCCTGTCTTTACCACTGTCTGCAGTATCGCTCGTGGTGGATTCTTGACCATATTCTAGATGGTTTGTTAATGTCTTAGGATCGACTACTCAAAAGTGGGGTTGGCTTGTCATTTTCCTATTGTGTGTATCTCTGGGCTTTGCTCCCAAATAAGTGCTTTCAAAGTGTGAACATAAAAGTGCAGGAAAGCCAGTTTCTGCTAACATCTGTAAATCCTTCCTCTTGGTCACCAGAGTGTGGATTAAGCCAGTAGCAGCTGCTTGTAGTCATGCCAGCCACTTAAGGGCCTTTGGTTTCTGTCCTTCACTCCTTCAGGTTCTGTGCAAGCTGTGCACGTCTGGCTGAAATGAGGCAGAAGGAAATTCCCAGGGTCATGGAGCAGCTCGAGGACCTGGATGGCCGGGTCCTCTACAGCTTAGCCACCAAGAACGGCATCCAGTATCGAGTGGGCGATGGCGTGTACCTCCCCCCCGAGGCCTTCACCTTCAAGTGAGTGCCCCTTGCTGCAGTCAGGGCCAGGAGCTCTGGGCCAGTACAGAGCTGGCTCCACAGTGTCCCCCACCCCGCAGCCCAGTACCTGCTGCTGCCGAGCTGTCACAGTGTCATCTGGGGTGAGCAGACATTATCCAGCCTTCCAGTGCAGAGCGACTATAATTCTGTGGCAGTGAAGCTGTCTGTGAAAGAAGTCAGACAGAGAGCCTGCTGGCTAAGGGAGAGCATTAGGGTCAGTGGTGGGTTCCTGCCCAGCTGGTCATGGCAGAACCCCCCCTCCCAGTTCCCATCTATCAAGTGGGGACAGGAGTGCCTTGCTTGGCAGGCCCCTAAGGAATAAGTGAGTTAAAAGAAAATGGCTTATTAGCACAGCGCCTGGCTTAAAGTAAAGGCTGACTGTGAGTTACTTCTTGGTAAATGGGAATTTCATCAAAAGACTTCCGGGACTTCCCTGGTGGTGCACTGATTAAGAATCCACCTGCCAATATAGGGGACACGGGTTTGATCCCTGGTCCGGGAAGATCCCACATGCCGCAGAGCAACCAAGCCCGCACGCCACAACTACTGAGCCTGCGCTCTAGAGCCTGTGTTCCGCAACAAGAGAAGCCACCACAATGAGAAGCCCACGCACTGCAACGAAGAGTAGCCCCCGCTCACCGCAACTAGAGAAAGTCCACACAGCAACGAAGACCCAACGCAGCCAAAAATAAATAAAAT
>NW_006787698.1:4472887-4476625 GCF_000442215.2 Lipotes vexillifer | reverse complement strand
TGTCGCTCTTCAGGGAAAAATCAAAGCCACAGATATTGTCCACACTTGATCCATTCCTTGTTCATTCTAAGAACTAGCATGTGGTTGGATTTACAACCACCATTTTCTGAGCTTAGTCAACTCAGTTTCCCGACTTGCAATTCCATTTTCCTCAAGTCCTAATTGGAGCCCAGTCCCCAACCCCCATTCAATCACCGTACATTACAAAACATCAGTCCTTCCAGGCCCGCACAGTGAGTGTGCATCACGCCCTTTAGCTCCAGTTTTTGGCCTCGAAGGGGAGGACTCCCTGTAGTGCTGTCTACCAGATGCTCCTGGCACAGCTGAAGTGAGAGCACAGGTGTTCAGAGACACCTTTGGAGCCCGTCAGACTTCAGGGGGTCTGATGGGAAAGCACAGCAGCTGCCTTCCTGAACTGCAGTCTTCAAAGTATGCAGCCCTGCGGTCTTGGCAGCTTGGCATCTGATTTGCTGGCCTGAGTTAGCCAGAACGTGGTCAGGCCAAATTCGGCTTGCCCAGACCGCGAGTCTTCTCCCCATGCCTCTCCCGCATTGCCTGTGGGTCGATGCCTCAGTCAGAGTGTAGGCTATGCCATGGTAACAACTCTAAAATCACAGAAGTTTACTTCTTGCCTGTACTGTGTGGCCATTGTGGTTCAGGGGACTCGGACTGTTGTGTCACTCAGGGCCCTGGGCGGACAGAGCCCTGCCTTCTCAGGAGTCGGCAGTCAGAGGCGAGGGGAAGCACGCTGGAGGCTCTCCTGGCGCTCAGAGCTCCCGCTCCAAGTGCTTGTGTGTCCCTGCTGCGCACACCTGTAGAGCTGAACGAGCCACACGCCTGTCCTGAGGCTGGGAGCGGGGAGAACCTGAACAGCCTTAGCAACTATCCCCAGAGCACAGATGGAGAGTACCCATTTTAAAGTGTGGGTGAGATTTAGTCTCTAAATCTGGTCTAAGGGTACTTAGCTGCATTAGTTTAAGGTGTTTGAATATAAGTGGTTATCGTCACTGCTCAGTCATGCTGAGACTGCTTTTTAAGGCTTCATGTTCAGTCACTCATAACAGTTGCTTCTCTGCAGCATTAAGCTGTCCAGTCCTGTGAAACGCCCACGGAAGGAGCCTGTGGATGAAGCTCTGTATCCAGAACACTACCGGAAATACTCTGACTACATCAAAGGCAGCAACCTAGATGCCCCTGAGCCGTACCGTATTGGCCGCATAAAAGAGATCTTCTGCATCAAGAAGAGCAATGGCAGGCCCAACGAGACAGATATCAAGATCAGAGTCAACAAGTTTTACAGGTCGGTGAAGCCTCTGCCCTTCAGGGGGCTCTGCCTGAGGCGGGGTGGTAACAGCACACACACAGTGGTGGTCTAAGAGTTGGGTGGAGGTATCTGTTCTTCCAAGTGTTTCTGATTACCTGGAGGGTACTGGGGATGACTACAGCTTCATATCCCAGCCTTCGCTTTCTCTCTGAAAGCTGCAGAGCTTTGTCCAAAAGAAATCCGTGAGCAGAAGTCCAGAGTGTGACAAAGACAGGCGTGGAATGTCCTGGGCTTTGCCTGAGGCGCCCTCAGAACCCTGAGTTCTGTCCGTGTGTTCTGTCTCAGAACACTGTCCGTGTTCTGCGCCCCTCCCCATTCCCCATCCCCCTGTTCTTCTCAGGCCCTCTTCCCTGCTCTGGGGTTTCTCTCTGTCCAATGTCTTGGCTTCACTCAGTCTTTTTCTGGGATCCTAATAATGGTTAGGAGATAACCTGAAACTAATCCATACAGATAGGTCTAAAGTTGCTCCATGTCTTAGCTAATGTACGTGGAAGAGTTTTTGAAGTCTTTGCAATAATCAGTTGAGTAATGAGAAAGAACAAGGAATCTGGCTGTTATAGGCAAATGAAGGCAGCTCTAGACATGCTTTCTAACAGGAGACCAGCAGCTGGTCTTAACACAGGACAAGTCTTTTGGGGCTACAATGGGGGCATAAAGAGCAAGCAAACCATTAGTTGAGTTCATGGCAAGGAACCCCACTTAGTCTGTGGTTAGTGCCAACTAAGGGGGTCAGTAATCAAGGTGACTTGCTGGGGTGGGGAATGGTCTTTACCCACCGATCATCTGAGCACTGTCAGGAATGTGCCATTTAATTGCCTGTCAGCTCGAGGCAAAAGAACTAACAAAGACCCTCACGCTCACAGGCCGGAGAACACGCACAAGTCCACCCCGGCAAGTTACCACGCAGACATCAACCTGCTTTATTGGAGTGACGAGGAGGCTGTGGTGGACTTCAAGGCCGTGCAGGGCCGCTGCACCGTGGAGTACGGGGAGGACCTGCCCGAGTGCCTCCAGGACTTCTCCGCTGGTGGCCCCGACCGCTTCTACTTCCTTGAGGTGGGGCCCTGGGCTTACTGGAGGGAGGGCCTTGGGGTCAGACACAGCCCCCGAGAAAGTAGTTTATCCAGAGTACGAATCTGTGACATTCAAGTTGTTCTGGAATTTGACACTTTGGGCTTAAAACCAAACAGAATGTCACATTTGAGTGTCCTAAGGCAATAGCAATTTTTGAAGACTGTTAAGTAGCCTCTGCTGGCCTGGCCAGTGCCTGTGAGTTAGGGAAAGGTTCCTCTAGCCCTGGGAGATGCCCCCAGTGCCTTCAGCCAGGGATCCGTGTCCAGGCCGGGGCCATACAGCTGAGCCTGTGGCCTGGTTATTGAGAGTAGAGCCAGCAGTTTGTTGATTAAGCTAAATTGTTTGAGCATGGCTTTTCTGTGATAGGCATGTATCGTTTTAAGATAACCCGTGTTTCCCCCAGGTTCCAGTGTGTACAGTCTAACTGTAACATTTGCCTATTTTTAGAATGAGTAGTCCAGGTACTTCAAATAGCAGGAATTTCGGCCATATAAAATGTGTGTATTAGTAGAATTTTCCCCTCATCTCTAATGTAATACAAATCAAAGCACTTTTTGCTTATGGCCATGTTTAGGGAGAAATTAAGTAGATCTTATCAAATTAACTTAAATCGTATTTGTTAGAGAGGGGACTGGTGTTTCTCTTCCAGACTGTTGTGGTTCTTTCCTTCCCAGGCCTATAATGCCAAGAGCAAAAGCTTTGAAGATCCTCCAAACCATGCCCGTAGCCCTGGAAATAAAGGGAAAGGGAAGGGAAAAGGTATGTCGTTACTCCACGGGCTTTTTTCAAGTCCGTCTCCTATAACTCGATTCTCGTGAATCAGTCAGTATAAAAGAGCAGCCTCTGACGTTACCTCACTCTGCTGCCGCCGCCAACTCAAAACGAGGCCGTCTCTGAATCACCAGGGTGTTTGAAGAGAGCACGTTAGGGCCCTGATCTGACTTGGGGCCTGTCTCCCGCAGGGAAAAGCAGGACAAAGTCGCAAAGCTCTGAGCCGAGCGAACTGGAGACGGAAATCAAGCTGCCGAAGCTGCGGACCCTGGATGTGTTTTCTGGCTGTGGGGGTTTGTCGGAAGGGTTCCACCAAGCAGGTAGGCTCCGGGTTTCTCTCCGCACAGCTGCTAAAACCGGACCGGGTGTGTTCTGCCTGGAAGACCTTTCTGGCTCTGGTCACAGTTCTGACTAAAGAGTCTCATGCTGCAGGGGGTTCACAGGTCATCTTTGTCCTTGTGTCCCCCAGGCATCTCGGAAACGCTGTGGGCCATCGAGATGTGGGACCCCGCGGCCCAGGCGTTCCGGCTGAACAATCCCAGGTCCACGGTGTTCACAGAGGACTGCAA
>NW_006787698.1:4464808-4472877 GCF_000442215.2 Lipotes vexillifer | reverse complement strand
CCTGCTGAAGCTGGTCATGGCCGGGGAGGTGACCAACTCCCGCGGCCAGAAGCTGCCGCAGAAGGGAGACGTGGAGATGCTGTGTGGCGGGCCACCTTGCCAAGGCTTTAGCGGCATGAACCGCTTCAACTCTCGAACCTACTCTAAGTTCAAGAACTCCCTGGTGGTCTCCTTCCTCAGGTAAACAGGCTAGAATTCCCTCTGCGTCCGGTGCTGCCCCAGGGTGACTAGACGGCCGGTCCCGGGGCTGCGCCGCAGGCGTGCCAGGGCCGAGCAGTAACTGCTTTAGCCTTCGCACCTGCTGAAGGCGGTGTGCTGAGTGAGACACCGGTCTTTGCCTTCAGGAAGTTCACGGCTGCCCCTCCGCTAGGGAGAGACCTTGAGAGTTGGCAGGTGCGTCTTGACAAACGTCAGGCATTTAGGAGTGGCTTCTGGCAGAGTAGGTCTCCTCCTCTCTCGTCTCTCCCGCCTCCACAGCTACTGCGACTACTACCGGCCCAGGTACTTCCTCCTGGAGAATGTCAGGAACTTCGTCTCCTTCAAGCGCTCCATGGTCCTGAAGCTCACGCTCCGCTGCCTGGTCCGCATGGGCTACCAGTGCACCTTCGGCGTGTTGCAGGTGGGCCCCCCGGGCAGGGGCAGAGTGGGCAGACGTGTGTGGCCGGAGAAAGGGCCGAGCAGTCCCTGGACAGCAGCAACCTGTCTCAAACTGAAAATAGAGCTCAGAGGGACAGGCCACAGTGTGGTAACCTGCAGTGCGGGCGAGGGTTGGGGAGACGGCTGCCGGGCCCCCCTCCCATTCAGCTTCCACAGTGTCTCGGCCTCACTGAGCAACCTTGTTGGCAGCCGTGTTCTTTCCCTTGTGACCGTGGGCTGCCAGGCAGGTGGCACGGCTCCTGGTGTCTCCGCTGGCCGCTCTGCTCCCCAAGCGCTCCTTCACGTGCTGTTTGAAGGGCGGCTGGGATCGCCAGCAGGTTCACTCCCATTGTCTCCGGGGGCTGCCGGCCACCCTCCTGGGACCTTTCGTCCTCTTCTCCGGTCCCACCTCCTGTCAGGCATGAGCCCGTGGGTTAACTAGGGGCTCTCGGGGTGAGCTCCACACCAGCCAGACGCCCCAAAAAGTCAGGTGCTGCAGACCCCAGCCCTTCGCCCAGCTGATTAGAGGTGCCCACTGACCATGTGTGTATCTGGCCCTCTCCCGCGCAGGCTGGTCAGTATGGCGTGGCCCAGACGCGGAGGCGGGCCATCATCCTGGCCGCGGCCCCCGGAGAGCAGCTCCCTCTGTTCCCGGAGCCGCTGCACGTGTTCGCGCCCCGGGCCTGCCAGCTGAGTGTCGTAGTTGACGACAAGAAGTTTGTCAGCAACATCACCAGGTAGGAGCACCCCCGGCCTGGCGCTTGTGAGCCTTCACCAGCGAGGCCTGGTGCGGGTGGACCTCTGTGAAGAGGCCTGAGCTGAGGAGACAGTGTTAGCGAGGGCAGACAGCGCCACGTCCGGCCTGCCCTGCGAACGCTCTGCCACCTCTGCTCTCATTCTGACCCCGAGTGCCCTATGTCCAGGGCAGTGGCCAAAAGCCTGGCCGCAGTCATGGGCAGAGCCCACACTATATCCTGTCCCCTTTTCAGATGGGGTCTGAGAAGAATGCTGCCCCTGTGACCTCAGGCGGCCCTTTGACCCCGAGCCGTCCTTTGACCCCAGCGGTCCTTTGACCCCGAGCCGGGTTGCCTTCTCTGGAGAAGATGGTGCCAGCAGTCGGGGGATGGCAATTGTGACTCACACACATGATAGCTGTGTATGTCCCCAGAGGTGCCACAATCTGTGCTCTGTTGCAGGTTGAGCTCGGGTCCGTTCCGAACCATCACCGTGCGGGACACGATGTCCGACCTTCCCGAGATTCGGAACGGAGCTTCGGCACAGGAGATCTCGTACAACGGGGAGCCTCAGTCCTGGTTCCAGAGGCAGCTCCGGGGCTCGCAGTACCAGCCCATCCTCAGGGACCACATCTGTAAGGTAACGTCACCTCCTTAAAGCGGGGCCTCCTCCCAGCGGCCTCCCAGGACCAGCTCTGCGGTTGGAGCCCAGCCAGGGCTTGCGGGGGAAGCGGGATCTGGTCTCGGCCCCCTTCCAGCTCTTTCTGCTCTTGGCCCCTAACCCAAACTCCGCTACCTCAGCCGGCCCCCAGCCTCACATCTCACTGCCTCCTGCTTCTCCTTGCACCCCACCCCCGCCCCAGTACACCGTCCTGGAAAGTGTCAATCAGAGCTTATACTCTGCCTAGAATCAGGCTAGAATGGTGTGTCTGGCCATCGTCTCCTATGACTGGTCTTGTCTCTCAGCACCGCTGTTCTCTGGGTATCTCCCAAACGCACCAAACCCCAGCTCTCCCCGCCGCCGGCTCCTCCTGTCCTGCAGGGCTCAGCTCCGACGTCACCTCCTCAGTAACCCCGCGCTTGCCCGAAGCCGTCCCTTCACCCGTTCCCCCGTCGTCCACATCCCTGCTCTGGTGTCTTCATGGCACGTGTGTAACCCCCAGGTTGTCGACTGGGGTCACTGCTTGTCTCCCACAGTGGGATACAAGCCCCTTGGGGTCCTGGTCACCATGGTATGCCCAGGGCCCAGTACTATGGCGCCCAGCCCACTGCATGTGGTCAGGTGCTCCCTGAGCTCAGCGACAGCTGGGCCTGCTGTGCTCTTCCAGGACATGAGCGCGTTGGTGGCTGCTCGCATGCGGCATATCCCTCTAGCCCCGGGCTCAGACTGGCGTGACCTGCCAAACATCGAGGTGCGGCTCTCTGATGGCACCTTGGCCAGGAAGCTGCGGTACAACTACCACGACAAGAAGAACGGCTGCAGCAGCGCCGGGGCTCTCCGCGGGGTCTGCTCCTGCGTGGAAGGTTTGTGCCCTGGCCTCCAGGTGTGGCTTCCTCAAGTTTGGTGTGAAGCCCCAGCCCCCTTAGGCTCTACAGCGGGGCGGTGGGCTCAGGGTTTCTCAGCAGGAGATGCCGGGGCTGCCGCGCAGAAACCCAGCAGCCCTGGGTGGGGTGCAGACTCGCCAAGCCTGGGTGTCCCTGCTGTGCACGGCTGCTGAGGACAGGGTCTGTGATAAAGCTCTGCCTGGCAAACGGGGACTGTCGGCTGCTGTATCATCCCGTTGCGTCAGCACAGCCCCATCGCAGCCCTCTCTTCCAACAGGCAAAGCCTGTGACCCTGCGGCCAGACAGTTCAACACCCTCATTCCCTGGTGCCTGCCCCACACCGGAAACAGGCACAACCACTGGGCCGGCCTCTACGGACGGCTCGAGTGGGACGGCTTCTTCAGCACAACCGTCACCAACCCCGAGCCCATGGGCAAGCAGGTAGGTCTGAGGGCCACTTGGGCCTGGGCGGGGACGGAGGCAGGGGCTTCGCGGCTGGGCCGGCCCTCCTCACCGCCTCCTGCCTCTGCGACCCGGCCCGGGGTGGGCTTCCCGTGGCCCCGTCTCCTTCCCACCCCCATCGCGCCTCTTGCCCCCAGGGCCGCGTGCTCCACCCAGAGCAGCACCGCGTCGTGAGTGTGCGGGAGTGCGCCCGCTCTCAGGGCTTCCCCGACACCTACCGGCTGTTCGGCAACATCCTGGACAAGCACCGGCAGGTCAGTGGAGCGGAGTCGGCCCGGGTCTCCTCCCCGCTGAGGAGGGGCGAGTGGCACCGCGCACGAAGCGGCCCTGGCGGGAGGGAGACCAGGGGGTCGGGGGTCGGTGGGGAGCTTGACTCGCAGTCGCTTCCTAGGGGACGCTGAGCCCCCAGAGCTGGGGGCTGACTGGCCTCATCACTCCCACGAGGGGGTGGTCAGGAAGGAGGGACCCTGTCCCTGGGGCCCAGGGCGCTCCCGGGTCAGGCGGAGTCGCCAAGTGTGTCGGGTGCCGTGGACAGCTGAGGCACATTTCGCCCAAAGGAAAGTTCCAGCGCGTTGCAGAGAGCAGACGAAATACCCGGTGGTGAAAATTCACTGTTGCTAAGGGTTGAAACGAACCAATAATTCCTCCTGTTTCTCAGAGTGTTCCGTTTGGCTGTTAATGAAATGTATTTCCAAGGATGCAGGCATGTGGCTGAAAAGGCCAGCAGTGCCTGGGGGTTACAGCGAGACCCTCCCATTTCACCCCTCTCACCCCTCTCAGCCATCCTGTGCTCTGGGAGCAGAGCTCTCAGCTAGAAGTGAAACATAGTAGCTTCCATATCCAGATTCTAAGATTTTCTAAAGCCCTTTAAAGGCCCCCTTCTCTGAGTGGTGCTTGACCTGCTGGTGTTTGGGGCGGGAGGGTGGGCTGGGTGGAGGGTCTGAGTGCCATCCTGAGGGAAGGGCTTTGGAGGCCTGTGTGAGCCTGAGGCCGGGGGCCCAGTGCCTGTGTCTGAGTGGAGGCTAGCGCTGACTCCAGCCATGCCGAGCCACATGTCGCCCTCCTTCCCTCCTGCAGGTGGGTAACGCTGTGCCACCGCCACTGGCCAAAGCCATCGGCTTGGAGATCAAGCGCTGTATGTTGGTCAGAGCGCGAGAGAGCACCTCAGGTATGGTAGGGAGTGGTGGGGACAGCAGGGGTTTGGCTTTAGGCTCTGAGACTGGGGCGAGTCACCCACCCTCCCTGGTGGCCTTGTGTCTCTCAGGGTTGCTCTGAGATGAGTGAGCGTGTGGGTAAGCGCGGAGCACTGGGGCCCGGCACGCAGCGGACGAGTGGTCAGATTTCGGGGTGCTTGCCTCTGTCCTGCTAAGTGAGTCTGGGTCGGCTGCGTCCGCCTCAGACACTAGCCCATAACCCAGGTGGTCTGGAAACCTTTAGGGAGCACCTGAGCAGTGTTCAGTCTCTGAATGCTGATGCAGAGCTGCTGCAGGTTCTTATGAGGTGGTCCTTTTAATGTCAACGCCTGGGCATTAACGTAGTTCCTGGTTCACATACCTGATGTGCTTGCCTATTGCTTCGTGTAACATTACATATGTTCCCTGCAATGACTCTCCCTTTTATTTCTCTTCAGTTAAAATCAAGGAGGAGACTGCTAAGGACTAGTTCTGCCCTCCAGTCGCCTTTGTTTCTGGCACCAGAGATCCCCAACGTGCACTGATATTGTTGTATTTTTAACATGTCAATCTCTCAGTTCAGATGTGTTGTACACGGTGTTTGTGGCCTTGGCTGACATGAAGCTCTTCTGTGAGATTTGCTTATCAACTAATTTGACTTAGTGATGAAACTGTGCAGTACTTTGTCCGTTCTGGATTTTAAAAGTTTTTTATTATGCATTATATCAAATTTACCACTGTATGAGTGGAAATTAAGACTTTATGTAGTTTTTATATGTTGTAATATTTCTTCAAATAAATCTCTCCTATAAATCACCCTGGGTGATGACTCCTGATTTACCAGGGACTTCTGGCCGCCTCTCAGCTGAGGCTGGATGAGAGTGGGCTCCTCAGTGTCGCAGGTGACCCTGCGGAGGCCTCGTCTGAAGTTAGATATCCCATGCCTGTTTGGGGTGGGGGTGGTGGCTCAGTTCTGGCCAGTATGATGCAAGTGGAACTTGCTGGTGTGGTTTCCCAGAACGCCCTTTAAAGGAAGAGTCTTGGACTCCCCGTGGCCTTGTAGCCCTTTGGTCTGGAGCGGGCTGTGATGCCTGGCAAGGCAGCAACTGTCCTGTGACCATGAGGCCAGAAGCCCCATGCAATGGATGGTGGAGCAAAAAGAGTCACTCGTAGCCCTGGCCTGCCACCCCCAGGCAGAGCCCTTATTTGTTTAAGCATCTGGGAGGTGGGCTTTCCATACTTTCACCCTGACTCAGTCCTACTGAATTCTGAGATGAACAACCCTTTTCTTTGATTTGTCTTTGGGAAAAGACCTGCTATAAAATGACAACAAAGCAGAAGCAGACAAAGACATGTGAGTACACAACCCAAAGGGCTGCTGTTAGGATGTCAAGTAACACCTGCCCCACCATCTCTACGTGTGCTTTTAGGAAAGCACTTGGTGGCACCTCAACTGTAACTGTCCATGTAAGTCACCGGTGCCTTAATCATAAGACTAAGGGGCTAGGACTTCCCTGGTGGCGCAGTGGTTAAGAATCCACCTGCCAGTGCAGGGGACTCAGGTTTGATCCCTGGTCCGGGAAGACCCCACATAATGCAGAGCAACTAAGCCCGTGCGCCACAACTACTGAGCCTGCGCTCTAGAGCCCGAAAGCCATAACTACTGAGCCCTCGTGCCACAACTACTGAAGCCTGCGCGCCTAGAGCCTGTGCTCCGCAGCAACAGAAGCCACCGCAATGAGAAACCTGCGCTTGCCGCAACTAGAGAAAGCCACGTGCAGCAACAAAGACCCAACGCAGCCAAATGAATCAATCAATCTTAAAAAAAAAAAAAGACCAAGGGACTAAAGATCATTCAAATGTAAAATTTAAGCTCCTTCATGGTAATTAAGATGTTCCCTCTTCTCTTGTAACGACACTGCGCTGAACATCCTTGTATGGACTCTTCCATTGTATCCTTTAAGGAAATATGTAGAGAGCTTCCTGGATCACTGAGTATAAATGTTTTCATATTTCCCTTTCAGGTCATGTGGCTGCCCTACCCCCCTGGAGAGGTTTTAATGCTTCTCCCACCAACAGTGCCACCTGGACTTTACCCTACCCTGGCTTTTGCCTCTTCGATCCTTGTCAATGGAATAGTGAGTCTTATTAGCATTTTTTTTTTTTTTTTTGGCCACGTGCATGGCTTGCAGAATTAGTTCCCCAATCAGGGATTGAACCCTGGCCCTCGGCAGTGAAAGCGCGTGGGGTCCTAACCACTGGAACACCAGGGAATTCCCTTGTTAGCATTTTTTAGGAGTGATTCAACACTCCCAAGTGTCTGGTGGCCACTGGAATTTGTTCCTTATCTCCGTGGTGACACATGCTGTAACCTTTGTCCTTGCTAGGGGCTGTCCCCTGCTTGTGTTACTTTCATCTTGAGTCATCCTATCTTTGCTGTAAAGAGATTTTATTTTTAGGGATTAGATTTATATTTGTCTGCTCTTCTATTTTTTAGAGCCTATTTAGAAAGGCCTTCCCTACCCCTAAATCAAACTAGTGTTTTCTTCCGTATTTCTACGACATCTTAATATATGAATCATTTTTATGTGGCGGGAAATTGACATCTCAACTTATTTTTTCAACAGGTAACAAACACACATGGTAAACACAACAGCTCGACATGGTAAAGTTCCCCTGTCAGATTTTATTTTTTAGCTATATGTTCTGCTTTTTTTTTTTTAAGCTAAAAACGCATTAAAAAGTATATCGTGAGTACAGTGAAAAGTATGCTAAGTCTTCATTCCCAGGCCCCCTGACCAAGACACCAAATCCTTGTCTTTCCAAAGTCCTTCTGTGCCCGAGTGCAGGTGTGTGTGTCTGTCTTTGCTACAAATAAATGGTGGCATCGATTATAAGCGCTTTGCACTTTGAAGGTTGTTCTACCTAGGAGTGTCTCACTAGATTCCCATTGTAAACTGAGGTCTAATATGAAATGCACAAGTCCTGGGTGTGCAGCAGTTTATTCCGGTAAATGAATCAGTCTGAGGACCGACATCCTTATCAAACTATAGAATGTTTCCATCACCCGGAAGTCCCCTGTGTCCCTTCCCAGTTCAGTATCCCCCCTTTGCCACCACCACCAGGCAACCCCTGGTCCACGTCCATCTTCATGGATGACTTTCACCTGTTGGTGCAGTGTGGGCTTCTCTGTCTGGCTGCTTTCACTCAGCCTAATGGTTTTGAGATTCACCCATGTTGCTAATGTATAATCGGTAGTTGGTCCCTCCTTCTCACTATGCAGAAGGAATGCCCTTATTTTAAACCTCATCAGTCTGTTTTAAAGTCTTCATATAGATATTGCAAGTTTCTTAACTCGATTCCTAGGTATTTAACCCTTTTATTACTAATGTATGCAGGATGTTATTTTCCAAATAGTGGTCCTTTGCCTACAGAAAGATTATTGACTTTGTATTTTATATATATATATATATATATATATATATATATTTTTTTTTTTTTTTTTTTTTTTTTTTTTTTT
>NW_006787698.1:4442769-4464212 GCF_000442215.2 Lipotes vexillifer | reverse complement strand
ATGTGGGCGTCTCACTGTTGTGGCCTCTCCCATTGCGGAGCACAGGCTCCGGACGCGCAGGCTCGGTGGCCATGGCTTACGGGCCCAGCTGCTCCACGGCATGTGGGATCTTCCCGGACCGGGGCATGAACCCGTGTCCCCTGCATCAGCAGGCGGACTCTCAACCACTGCGCCACCAGGGAAGCCCTATATATATATTTTTTAACTTAGCCAACTTACTGAATTCCATCATTTTTGTGATACTTTTCCAGCTGAGGTCATCGTTTCAGGTATTCAATATGCTACCAGAAAAAATCCGAGGAGCACGTTGGCATAAAGAGTGGAAACAGTGTTCTGTGGCTCAGCCCTTGGGTCTCAGCTGGGTGGTGGGCTGCCCCTCAGGGGTGCAGGTCCAGGGGTGGCCCAGGGTATACCTGCCTGTGAGGTATACCCACCTCCATGCACCCCGAGCTCGCTGGCCTGAGCCAGGCTTGTGGACCTAGGGGGTGCTGCTGTGCTTGGGCGGGCCAGAGTGAGGGGACACTGCTGCCAGCAGGTAGCTCCTGCCACCCTGGCCGACTGGCAGGGAAATTGTTCCTTCCATCAGGGTGGAAGTTGAGCCTTTTCTGGGGAGAATAGTGATTGTGGTAGATTGGCGTACAGGTACTCTATTTTTGTAAATTAAAGTATAGCTGATTTACAGTGTTGTGTTAATTACTGCTGTACAGCAAAGTGACTCAGTTATACATTTATATATGTTCTTTTTTTAATATATTCTTTTCCCTTATGGCTTATCAAAGGTTTTTTTTTTGGGGGGGGGTACCAAATTACTTTATTTGAAGGAATGGTACTAAGGAAAGGACTTGTAGATATTTTGGTACAACTTACAGAAAAGGTAAGGTATAACCCAAACGTTCATGCACTGCCTTGGTGACCAGGGAAGTCACCCCTGTGGCTACGGGAAGCCAGCCTAAGGCTTAGCTCTCATTATCACTATTTCCCAGGGTGTGCTTGTCAAAGAGATACTGTGCCATGCCATATTCGGGGGCCCCCATCGTGCGCAAGTTGGTTACGTGGTCACCCAATTCTTTAATGGATTTCACCTGGTCATTCAGATAATGAGTCTCAGTGAAGTCACACAAATGGGGGTCATTTTTCTCAGTGGCCAGTTTGTGCAGTTCCAGTAGTGACTGATTCACACTCTTTTCCAAGTGTAGCGCACATTCCATTGCATTCAGCCCATTCTCCCAGTCATCACGGTCTGGTTTCTTGATATCCTGAAGGAAGATTCGGCCACCCCGTTGGTTCTGCAGCTTCATCAGTTTCTCAGCATGTTCCCTCTCCTCACAAGATTGGTGAAGAAAGTATTTGGCAAAGTTCTTCAAAGCCACATCATCGCGGTCCAAATAGTACGACATGGACAGGTAGACGTAGGAGGCGTAGAGCTCCAGGTTGATCTGGCGGTTGATGGCGGCCTCCGAGTCCTGGTGGTAGTTCTGGCGCACCTGCGAGGGGGACGCGGTCGTCATGGCGGGCGGCTGAGGTGAAACGGTGGCGGTGGCTGCGCGGCGCTGTAACGGCGGCGGGGACCTTGGGGCGGTCGGAGGGCGCCGTGAGGTGGTGGCGAGGGCTGGCTCTGAGCGGCCGGCCGGAGCGGGGGACGAGCGCAGGGTTCCGTCCAAGCACTGTTGAAGCAGGAGGGAGGGAGACAAAGAGGGAAGAGATATGAGAACATATGTATAACTGATTCACTCTGTTATAAAGCAGAAACTAACACCATTGTAAAGCAATTATACCCCAATAAAGATGTTAAAAAAAAAAAAGAAAGAAACAGCGGCGACTCTCCGCGAGGACTGTGGCCTTATCAAAGGATATTGAATATAGTTCTCTGTGCTATACAGTAGGACCTTGTTCATCCAATCTATATATAAAAGCTTCCATCTGCTAACCCCAGCTACCCACTCCATCCCTCCCCCAACCCCCTCCTCTTGGAGACCACAAGTCTGTTCTCTATGTCATGTCTGTGAGTCTGTTTCTGTTTCGAAGATAGGTTCATTTGTGTCATATTTTAGATTCCACATATAAGTGATATCATATGGTATTTGTCTTTCTCTTTCTGATTTATTTCACTTAGCATGATAATCTCTAGTTGCATCCATGTTGCTGCAAATGGCATTATTTTGTTCTTACTTATAGCTGAGTAGTAGTCCATTGTATATATGTACCACATCTTCTTTATCCATTCATCTGTTGATGGACATTTAGGTGAATAGTGACATTTATTGTGGATAGTGCTGCAATGAACATAGGGGTGGATGTATCTTTTTGAATTAGAGTTCTGTCCAGATATATGCCCAGAATTGCTGGATCATATAATTTTTTTAAAGATTTCTTTGATGTGGACCATTTTTAAAGTCTTTACTGAATTTGTTACAATATTGTTTTTGTTTTATGTTTTGTTTTTCTGGCCACAAGGCATGTGGGATCTTAGTTCCCTGACCAGGGAACGAACCCACACCCCCTGCATTGGAAGGTGAAGTCTTAACTACTGGACCTCCAGGGAAGTCCCAAATTGTAAGTAACCCCCTAGGTAATTCTATGTTTAGTTTTCTGAGGAACCTCCATACTGTTTTCCACAGTGGCTGCAGATTGGCATACATTTAATCAATGGAAATCCACTGGTGCTTCAAAACCTCATTACTGGACTTCCCTGGTGGTGCAGCTGTTAAGAATCCGCCTGCCAGTGCAAGGCACACGTGTTCGACCCTGGTCTGGGAAGATCCCACATGCCATGGAGCAACTAAGCCCGTGCACCACAACTACTGAGCCTGCACTCTAGAGCCCGCAAGCCACAACTAGTGAGCCCACGTGCCACAACTACTGAAGCCCGCGCACCTAGAGCGTGTGCTCCGCAACAAGAGAAGCCACGCAATGAGAAGCACATGCACCGCAACGAAGAGTAGCCCCTGCTCACCTCAACTAGAGAAAGCCCGCGCGCAGCAATGAAGACCCAGCACAGCCAAAAAGAAATAAATAAAATTAACAAACACACACAAAAAAACCTCATTACCATTTGAGGTGACTATTCACAAATGCCCCCCTTTTTTTTTCGGCCACATAGCACGGCTTGTGGGATCTTAGTTCCCTGACCAGGGATCGAACCCGGGCCCCAGCAGTGAAAGCACTGAGTCCTAATCACTGGACCGCCAGGGAATTCTCAGAAGTCCCTTCCTTTTTTTTTTTTTTAATAGTTTTTAAAATTATTTTTGTAATAAATTTATTTGTTTATTTTTGGCTGCGTTGGGTCTTCATTGCTGTGCGTGGGCATTCTCTAGTTGCAGTGAGCGGGGGCTGCTCTTCATTGCAGTGAGTGGGCTTCTCACTGCAGTGGCTTCTCTTGTTGCGCAGCACAGGCTCTAGGCGCGTGGGCTTCAGTAGTTGTGGCTTGTGGGCTCTAGAGCGCAGGCTCAGCAGTTGTGGTGCATGGGCTTAGTTGCTCTGTGGCATGTGGAATCTTCCAGGACCAGAGCTCGAACCTGTGTCTCCTGAACTGGCAGCTGGATTCTTAACCACTGCATCACCAGGGAAGTCCCTCGATTTTAAAACTGAATAGTATTCCATTGTATGGATGGACCACATTTTGTTCATTCATGCATTGATGGATTCTGTGGTTGCTTCCACCTTTTTGCTAGTGTGAGTCATGCTGCTATGAATGTGGATGTACAAATATCTGTTTGAGACACCCCCCCCCTTTTTTTTTAATCTTTTGGCCATGCCGCATGGCATGTGGGATCTTAGTTCCCAGACCAGGGATCGAACCCGTGCCACCTGCAATGGAAGCATGGAGTCTTAACCACTGGACTGCCAGGGAAGTCCTGAGACCACACTTGCAATTCCCAGTAGAATTGCTGGGTCATATTTCTATTCTACAGTAATTCTATTTCTAATTTTTTGTGGACCTGTCATACTGTTTTCCACAACAGAAGGGTTGTTTTTTTTTTTATGGTCTTTTTTTAAATGAAATAAATATTCAAGGCACAGCGGAAGCCCATTTGTGTGCCTCTCGGATCCCCTTCTGCTGCTTCCCCAGACACAACCACTATGAAGGTGTTGGTCTGTCTCCTTCCTGTCCATGTTTTCCCACAGTTATCACATGTCCCTAAACTCAGTTACTCTCTGTGTGTTTAGAAACATTAGGTTAATCTATTCTACCACACATATCTATCTGCAACCTGCTTTTCTCCCTCAAGCATGTTTGCAGTTTTTAAAAAGCAAGCTATAGAAAAAAAGACACTGAATCCCACGACTGCCAAAACGAATGATCAGCACTTGTTTCCTCTTTTCGTGTCATGAGGAAGCCTTTCTAACACCCCATCATGACCACAGTGACCATGATCACGCACATGTGTAATGTGCCTGTCAGCTTTGTCCACACTGACATGCAGTCGTTTGCAGCTACTAATCAAAAACTTACACAGACATCGTCACACAACCACTGATCTACCGCTGACTATTCCAGTCCTGGTTCCGGGGCTGGGCATGCACGTAGCAATAAGACAGACCAGTGTCGCAAGAACAAGACAGGCAGGCAAACTCCACAATGAACAAGGGGATTTGAAAGAGTGAGAACTGCTACAATCAAAATAAAGCAGAGAATTGGGATGGAGTGACTCTGATCTTTGCTTTGTTCCTCTCCAGATTTTATTATTAAAATGCACAGATCTTATATGTACAGCTGGATCTTTTTAAAGGATCTGACCCTTTTTTTTTTAAGAGTAGCTGGAGTTTTTACATGTGTATTTGTCTGTGTCATCGACCGCCCAGATCAAGATGCAGAAAATTCCCATCACCTGCCTGGCACCCCTCGCAAGTGGGTCCCATCCCCATTAAGAGATGGTCACAGTTCTGATTTCTGTTACTAAGCATTAGTTTCGCCTGTTTGAGAATTTCACACCAATGGAATCATATGGTATCTATTCTTTTGTGTCTGTGACATGCATCCGTGTCACCGTGCATCAATGTCATTTGCCCCTCTTTATTGCTACGTGGTACTCCATTGTAGAGATGGAACACAGTTTTTTGTCCATCCATTCGTTGATGGACTTTTGAGTTGTGTTATGACCTGAACTGTGTCCCCCCGAAATTCATACGTTGAAGCCCTAACCCCCAGTACCTCCGAATGTGAGTGTATTTGGAGATAGAGTCTTTAAAGAAGTGATTGAATTAAAATGAGGTCATTAGGATTTGCAGCAGCATGGATGGACCTACAGATTATCATACTAAGTGAAGAAAGAGAAAGACAGATACCATAAGATATCACTTACATGTGGAATCTAAACTGTGATACAAATGAACTTACGAAACAAAAACAGATTCACAGATATAGAAAACAAACTTATGGTTACCAAAGGGGAAAGGGGGTAGGGGAGGGATAAATTAGGAGTTTGGGATTAGCAGATAAAAAATACTATATATAAAATGGATACAACAGGGTCCTATTGTATAGCACAGGGAACTATATTCAATATCCTATAATAAACCATATTATAGGATATAATAAAACCACCCTCTCTCCCTCCCTGTCTCTCCCTCTCCGGGAGGGAGGGAGAGAGGAAGCAGGGAGAAATCAGAGAAAGGACACACCATCTACATTTCTGTCAAATGACACTGGGGATCCTTACACAACCAGGAGAAAATAACAGAGCGAGGCTCTTCCTCAGCTGGAACTGGAACTGCAGATGGGGCCAAACACCACCAGGCTGGCCACGTATGTCCAGCCGCCGCCCCAGCCCCGTGAGACCGGTCACCGGGGCTCTGAATGTCTGCTCCAGGGAGCTGGGGTTCACCCTCCTGCCCGGGAGGCCGAGTGAAGACAGCAGGGCCCTGGGCTGGACACACAGGGGGAAAATCAGCCCCACAGGACAGCTTGTGCGAGCAGATTCAGCTGCCAGATTCCAGAGGCCCGGGATCACCCTGTGGCCCGTGAAACCCAGGAGCCACGTGGGTCTTGCTGCCCGGGACAGCGGCTTGGGGAACAGAAGTTAGGGCAGCAGAAGTTGGCGTGATGGACCTGAAGCATCTGCCTGGGTCAGCGTGCATCCGTGGCTGTCCCCGAAATCTAGCCGCCCAGAGACAAACGAGGTGTCACATCTTATGCAACAGCCTGTTACACAGAACCGGTGAGGATGCTCAGCCCCGTCTGAACCCCGGGCAGAGCTCACAGGCCGCTGCCCACCTGGCCTGGAGTTTGCAAAACTGTCCACGGGGGCAAGATGGAAGCAAGTTTGTAAAAGGCTGAGGAACCGATCAGCTGGGAAGGAGCCTATAGAGACAGGAACTAAACGCGATGCCCGAGGCCTGGATCGAGCCAGATGGGGCCAGAAGCATAAAGACCGCTATGGTGGGGGTGGGGTGGGGGGACTTCCCTGGTGGCGCAGTGGTTAAGAACCCGCCTGCCAGGCCATTTCGTGGACGACGGGTGTGAGAGAGCATCTGCAGGTGCCAGGCGGGAGGGGACCGGGAAGACCCCGCCAGGGGTGTGTGGATTTGAGCCTCTGCATTTCTAACCCGAGATCTCGAAATGCATCGTGATTCCTGTCCGTTGGAGTGTGAAGTTTATGTAGGGAATCTTGGAAACGATGGTAACAAGACTGAATTGGAACGAGCTGTAGGCTATTACGGACCACTCCGAAGGGTGTGGGTAGCTAGAAACCCTACCGACTTCACTTTAGTTGAATTTGAAGGTCCCCCAGATGCAGCCCATGCTGTCTGAGAACCAGATGGGAGAACATTATGTGGCTGCCTATTCAGAGTGGACCTGTCGAATGGGGAAAACAGAAGTCGAAATCGTGGCCGTCTCCTTCTTGGGGTCGTCTCCCTCGACATGATTATCGGAGGATTCCTCCACCTCGCCACAGATCTCCAAGACAGAGAAGCTTCTCCCGCAGCCGGAGCAGGTCCCTTTCTAGAGATAGGAGAAGAGAGAGATCACTGTCCTGGGAGAGAAATCACAAGCCGTCCCGATCTTTCTCTAGGTCTCCTAGCCGATACAGGTCAAATGAAAGGAAATAGAAGACCACTTTGCAAGAGGAGTGGTGCACGGGAAATAACTTCATTTGACAGGAGTATGTACAGAAAATTCAAGTTTTGTTTGAGACTTCCGAAGCTTGGTGCACTTTTTAAATGTTTTAGCTGTTCACATTTGCTTGTCTCTTGGGACAGTGCCACATAAAGGTGTCATTCTCTATGGTTTGAAATGGGTCATATGAGGCATGTAATATATGAAGAACTGTTTCTTTACAATGTTCCCTTAAGCAAAATTGAATTTGCTTTGAATTTTTAGTCCTGCCTAGATTGCTAATAAAACTCTAACTCCTGCCCAGCTCAAGTGTGATGTTTAATATGATGGAAACAACACTGGCAAACATTGAAAAGACTTTCTGTAGCTGGGATATGGTATGCAGCTGTAGTTAAGCAAGCAGTCTTTAAAAGCTGCTGTGTCATATGGTAGTTCTATTTGTAGTTTGTAGTTTTATTTGGTAGTTCATATGGTAGTTCTATTTGGATTGCTGGGTCATGTGGTAGTTGCACTGGGTCATATGGTAGTATGCACTGCTGGTGGGAATGTGAATTGGTTCAGCCACTATGGAGAACAGTATGGAGGTTCCTTAAAAAACTACAAATAGAACTACCATATGACCCAGCAATCCCACTACTAGGTATATACCCTGAGGAAACCAGAATTCAGAAAGAGTCATGTACCAAAATGTTCATTGCAGCTCTATTTACAATAGCCCGGAGATGGAAACAACCTAAGTGCCCGTCGTCGGATGAATGGATAAAGAAGATGTGGCACATATATACAATGGAATATTACTCAGCCATAAAAAGAAACGAAATTGAGCTATTTTTAATGAGGTGGATAGATCTAGAGTCTGTCATACATAGTGAAGTAAGTCAGAAAGAGAAGGAGAAATACCGTATGCTAACACATATATATGGAATTTAAGAAAAAAAAAATGTTATGAAGAACCTAGGGGTAAAACAGGAATAAAGAAAAGAAAAAAAAAATAAAAATAAAAAAAATAAAAGCTGCTGTGAACACAAGCCAGCAGGTAAAAATTAAAGCTGCACCTTTACCCTAGATTAGATGTTTAAAAATTCCACCAGTCTTCACACCGGACAAGAGGTTGTCCAGTGGGTTTAGAATCTAAGAAGTTTCAAGAAAGTTAGTTTACCTTTGAGTTAGGTCATAAGTCCCCTCTGTGATTGCTGTACATGAATACATAGCTCTTTGTAATATTATTTGGAAATTTGAGACTATTCAAGATACCAATGTCCTGCCCGTTTAAGGGTCCATTGTAGAGCTGAACTTTTGAGTTACTGTGCAATTTTTTTTTTCATGCTGTCATTTGTAACATGTTGTGTGAGAATCCTTGGGATTAATGTTTTGGTTACAAAAAAACAAACAAAGAAAAGAATCCTCCTGCCAATGCAGGGGACAGGGGCTCGAGCCCTGGTCCGGGAAGATCCCACGTGCTGCAGAGCAACTAAGCCCGTGCACCACAACTACTGAGCCTGTGCTCTAGATCCTGGAAGTCACAACTACTGAGCCCGCGTGCCAAAACTACTGAAGCCCGGACGCCTAGAGCCCCTGCTCCGAAACAAAAGAACCCACCGCAATGAGAAGCATGTGCCTGCAACGAAGAGCAGCCCCTGCTCGTTGCAGCTAGAGAAAGCCCGCGTGCAGCAACGAAGACCCAACGCAGCCAAAAATACATACATTAATTAATTTTTTTAAAAGACCGCCATCGGGACGGCTGCGGGACAGCTCCACGCTCTGCTTCCCGAGGGAGGCCTGCACCCGGGGACTCAGGAGGCGCCCTTGCTCCTGGCGATGTGTCCGGAGGCCCCGGCGCAGGAACAGCACACATGGCATCCACGTAGGGAGGCCGGGCCCGGGGAGCACACGGGGTCTCCCTGGTGCTATTCTTGCCACTTCCCTACAGGTGTGCAGTTTTCAAAAATAAAGCATTCGGGGAAGACGGCAGAAGCTGAAAAAGCCACCCAGGCCCCAGCCCTTCAAGACCCCACACCGGGTCAGGTGGGGGAGGACCCTGTGAGATTAAAGAAACATCACAGAGAGCAGGGGGAGCAGGGGTCTCGAGGGACAACTCCATTTCCGGGGCGGAATCTCGGTAGACAGACGGCCACCTTCCCCTCGGAAGGATCCAGAACCTTGGGACCCAAACAGTCTGAGCACCTCAGGACAAAAAGGCCCTCCTGGGAGTCAGGGGCGCACGGACGCCCCTCCACCCCTGCGCGGGGCCCGCACGCACCCAGCTCCTCGCGCGTGAATGGCAGGAAGGTCCTGTTGAAGTCGATGCACAGGAGATTCAGCTTTTTGATGCTCTTGATTTCCTGAAGGACGAAGGCAGCCGTGAAATCAGGGGCCGGGGGCACGCAGGGGGGTTAAGGCAGAAGAGGCGGATAAGAGGAGGGAGATGGGAGAGAAAGGGCCTTGGGTCCTAACTGTTAGGACCCTCCTCAGGAGTTACCCCAAGGTGACAGCCTAAGCTTCAGCCGTTTCAACGGAGCTAAGTTTCTGTCCCTTCAGGGTCTATCTGGTTTGCAGAAACAGGTAGAAATGGACCAGCCTGGGGAAGGGAGCGACGTGGGGTGCAGGGGAAGGTGCCGGTTCCCCGGGGCCCCTGCCGGGCCAGCAGCAGGCGGGGCGCCTCGAGGACCTGCCCAGGCTGCGCGCCCTGCCCAGCCCAGGACTCAGCGCGCCCGCCCCGCTCCCAGGCTGAGCAGACGTGCCTGTCGGAGGACAGGAGGGGCGCTGGGGGAGCGTGCCCGCTGGCTCTGCCAGGAGGAGGGGCTCGTCGGGCACGCCTGGCTCAGAAGCAACCCGAGGGACACCAGGCCTCTGCGGGCAGCAGGCGCCGTGCCGGGCACTGGCCTCCCTGCAGCCTCACGGCCCCACCGGCCACTGCTGGGCAGGAGCACAGGGCGCCCTGGGAGGGCGGGGCGGCACTCAGGACCCCGCCCCACGCCAGCAGGCCGCCTCTCCTGGGCGCCCCCCTCCACGGGCGTCCCCGTGGTCCCTCCGGCCAGTGGTTCTCAGGTGCCAAGGCAGTCTACGCAGCCCCACGGTCCACACCCTCGCCTCCCCCAGCCTCGAAGCTCCATGCGCCTGCCGCTCTGGAGGACTTCGGGGCCCCTGTGCCCAGAACCCACCCTGGATGCCAGAGTTCCACAGTCCTCTGAGTCCCGTTTCCTCCACCACAAGGCACAGCACTGGCCAAAGCAGGACAGCACCTGTGTTTGTTAGTAGCAAGAACTGTGGCTGAACCCTGGGTTGAGCCTGGTACCCGCGTTAAGCGTTAACCACGTCTTTCACTTTTGACGCAAACCAGCCAGCGCAGGGCTGCACCCCAGCCCCTTCTGTACGGGGCTCCCACACTCGGGGCCACCATCCCCCTGCGCTCATCACCCCGGGTAGGCCCAGAGCCCCGGGTCATTCTAGCCGATCCTGAGCTGCTCCTACTGGGGACCCACACCTCAGGCTCCAGTCCCCAGCCACCCCTCCCCTCACGCTGCTGAACCCTCGTGCTCCTGGGAGACCCTAGGTGACGAGGCGGGCCCCTGCCCAGAACCACAAGTGACAAGGTCTTTCTTCATCTGCTGGCCTCACTGTTCTCTGTCCTCCACACAAACTGACTCGGTCAGCGCTCATGACCACCTGTGAGGGGGTCCTCCGGTCACGCACGTTGCAGAGGGTGAACAGGGACAACGGGGTCCAGTGACCGGCCTCCGGCCACCCAGCCAGTTGGTGGCAGAGCTGGGTCTGATCCCGGCCATCAAGACGTGTGAAGCCACGGTGCCACATGCCCCCCCACCGAGGTGACGCGCTCGACCATGGGTGACTCGCCGTGCCCACCCCCCTCCCCACCCCACGGGGCTGCCAACCGGGAGGGGCCGGGCTGCCCATCGCCCGCCTGTCCAGGGCGCCGCAGGGACCCCGTCTGGCTGGACCAGGGGTGGGAAGAGCTGAAGGCTCTGAGGTCCACGCTGGGGGCAGAGGGGTGTCAGGCAGCTGGGAGGACCTGAAGGGACGGGCCCCTGGGGGCTGGGCCCACTGGGACCCCGCGGGGCCGCAGGGCTCAGCCCAGAGAGGAGGGAGGGGGTGCAGGCTGACGCCACACTCGTCAGCCTCCTGTCACCCCCCAGCCTCCATGCAGGAGGAAGGAGACGGGGCCGGGCGCTGGCTCTGTGTCCAGGCCATGCTTTCCAGCCGGGCGGTCCAGGAGCCCCCTTCCCTTCCCTCGGCCTGGCCGCACCTGGGTTGGCCTGCTGGACTTGATGAGCTTGTCCAGCAGCTCCTGAGGGACGGCACTGCCCATGCGGTGGTGCTGGGACATCCTGAGCAGCGGCTCCACCTCCCACACCCCGTTCTCCAGCATCTGCGAAGGTGCCTCCACGAAGTCCCGCTCCCCGTGGCGAACTCGGCCTGCGAAGTGGCTTGTGGAGCTGCAGGAGGGCCCCACCCTGGACCCCAGACCTGCCCGGGACACAGTGAGGCAGAGAGCCAGCCGTCCTGCGGGTCACTGCGCCCCCTCCCCACCCACGGAGCCAACACGCTCCAGCCAAAGCTCCGCGCCCAGGAGGCAAAGGCGCAGACACAGAGGATCCGGATGGCGGCCGTTGGCAGGTGCTCATTGTTCCTCTTGTGCCTGAAATTCTTCCTGAAGACACGGCGCCTGACGCAGTGCAGCTGGAACCCAGGCCCGGCAGGTGTGGGTGCACACGAGCCCAGTGACCCCGGCATATCCTTCCCAGGCCCCAGGGAGCAGGGCAGACGCTGCCTCCTCACTCCTGGGTCACTCAACCCCCAACTTCCGGTTCCAGCCCCAACTGCAAACAAGCGTCCTTCTGTCGGTCTGCTGAATGCCCCGATGTGTGCATTTTTGTGTTTTCGGGGTGATTTCTCTGCTCAACACGGCTCCGAGCATAGAGCTGAAGGGTTGGCCGGTGTCCCAAGTGCAGGAGGGTGGTGACGTGCTCACAGGGACAGTGCGTGTGTTAGATGAGCTTCCTTTAGGCGAGGGTTACAGCCCCGCAGTGAGTGAATCAACAACTGCTATCAGACCAGGTGTCTCTAAACAGAAACGCATATCACATGTGGCCGCGTGGGGACCTGTGGCGACAACGTGGTGACAGAGGGTGACCCCCAGCCTCACACCACAGAAAACACTCCACCACAGTGGACAACAACAAAATGAAAAGCTTGACTACAAAACTTCTAGGCAGAAAATTTAGAAGAAACTCTTAGTGCCTCGGGTTAGAGAAGGATTTCTTCCATGGGACACGGAAGGTGCAAGAAAACAGTTAATAGACTGAACTTCAAAGTCAAAACCTTCTGCTCATAAACATACTAGTAATAAGAGGTCCCTCCACACACGGGGACATCCCTCAGCCACGCAGAGGGGTGAAGCCCTGACACTCGCTGCCACATGGATGGACCTTGAGAACACGATGCTCAGCGAGAGAAGCCAGACACAGAAGGACACACAGGGTGTGACTCCACTGATGGGAAACGTCCAGAACAGGTAGATCCACAGTCAGAGAGTGGGTTCCTGGTTGTCAGGGGCTGGCGAGGGGAAGGAGTGATAGCTAAGGGCGTGAGGGACATTTTTGGGGTGATGGAAAAGGTCCAAAACATGGCAGTAGTGACGGCTGCACAGCTCAGTAAACTGTCCCCACGCCCTCCGGTGCAGCCTGTGAGAGCATCGCTCTCAGGACGAAGGGCTGACCGCAGGAAGACTGAGCGAGCAGTGGGTCCTGGGCCCAGATGCTCAGCTGGGGCCCCCATGTGGGGAAGTCACTGACACTTGCTGAGCCTCCATCGAGACTGGCAGCAGCCCCAGGGCCTCACTGGGCGCAGCGTTCCCGGCCCCAGAGCCTTCCCTCTGGTTCTTATCACCGGCTGTCACCAGACTTGCAGGCAACGTTCCTTTCTTTTGTCTTTTTTAAAGGCAACTCTTGAGTACATGTATTTAACATGTAGGGAACTAGCCCTGACACCTTGATCTGGGTCTTCCAGCCTCCAGAGCCTCGAAGACATCCATTTCCATTGTTTATGCACCGAGTGCGTGGGGTTTGATGATGGAAGCTGACCCTGAGGGCGTCGCCACGTGCGGGGTGACATCAGCGGAAGAATCCCGCGGCGAGGACATGCCTGAGGACCACGCACGCCCGGGCCCTCCCCACCCCCTGCCTGCAGCCCCGCGCCCGCACCCACCTGGGAGCAGAGCTGGTGCATCGTGTGCTGGAACTCGTGGAAGTAGGTCTCCAGCTCATCGTGCTGCAGCAGGGAGGGCGGGTCGGGCATGGGCCTGGTGAAGTTGGCCACCGTGGCCGCGATGGCGATCTGGCGGCTCCCGTCCTGCCGCAGGCAGCCCGGCTGCAGGCTGAAGCAGGCCGTCTGCTGAGACACAGGAGTTTGTGGATGATTTTCGAGTTGGGGAGCGAGTTTGGGTGAAAGGGAATAAGGCTGGATTTATCCAGTTCCTGGGAGAAACCCAGTTTGCACCAGGCCAATGGGCCGGGATCGTTTTAGATGAACCCACAGGCAAGAACGATGGTGCAGTGGCAGGAATTCGGTATTTCCAGTGTGAGCCTTTAAAGGGCATATTCACCCGACCTTCAAAGTTGACCAGGAAGGTGCAGGCAGAAGATGAAGCCGACGGCCTGCAGACAACTCATGCTTCCAGAGCGACTTTGCCTCTGTCCACTTCGACAGCCAGCATGGTGTCCTCTTCCCCAGCCACCCCCTCAAATATTCCCCATTAATCGCCCCAGCCAACCACAAAGGAACCTTCAGCTACGCCTCAGATCAGCAACCTTACAAAAACCACCAGTGAATCTATTTCCAATCTTTCGGAGGCCAGCTCAATCAAGAAAGGAGAAAGAGAGCTCAAAATTGGAGACCAAGTATTGGAGACGCGGGTTTGATCCCAGACCCGGGAACTGAGATCCCTCGTGCCAAGGGGCAACCAAGTCCGGGCGCTTTGGAACCTGTGTGCCACAACTAGAGAGAAGACTGTGCGCCGCAGCTAAGACCCGATGCAGCCAAATAAATAAATATTAAAAAAAATACAAACAATACAAACTCGGACTTCCCTTCCCTGGGGAGGGACGCGGGGTGAGGCCCAGCTTCCGCAGAGGAGCCCCGGCCCACGGCCGACAGGTTCCCCCACGCACGCACCGAGGGTAGAGGTCCAGGTAGAACTTGCCGATGGAGGACCTTGCCCGAGGCCGCATCCCGGACCGTGTAGAGCCTCACGTCTTCGTGCCACACGTTGGCGCCCTCCTCCAGGTCGAAGGTCAGCCCCAGCAGCTCCTGGGAGATGCCCAGCAGCCCGCGCGTGACCACCTGCATGGGGAAGGACTCACTGAGCAGGTACTGGTTCACGTGGTGGCGCAGGTCCCAGGCGTTGATGGGGCCGTCAAAGTGCAGGCCCCGCCTCTGGCGCTCGGCCTTCGTTAGCTCCAGGATCACGGCCGCTCCTGCTCCCCGAGGGGCTTCAGCTTCTGGGCCAGCTCACCTGCGGGCGGAGGGGAGAGGCTCGGCTACGTCCATGGAGCGGCCCCCCAGCCGCCCCCCACCCCGTGCCCCTCAAGGCAGAATGAAGGGTCCGGGAAAGCGACCCCCAAGGGCTGACACTGTGGGGTCTCAGGCAGCACCAAGTCCAGTCAAGGCCCACCTGACCCCCGTCCCCACTGGGACTCAGGTGGAGGCGGGGTTACCTAGGGCAGTGGACACCACCTGGCTGGTCTTGTCCATGTTCATCCCCAGCACGGAGTCGGCATGCATGAAGAACCCCAGCAGGCGGGACTTCAGGGCCTGCAGCCTCACCAGCTCCCCGAGGATCGCGCAGTTCTCCTGGAACCCAGAGATGGAAGGCGCTGGGGACCATGGGCCACGCCCTCCCCCTGGGTCGCCGGGCCAGGTCTCTGCCGGTGGGCAGGGCTCTCAGGCCACTGGCGGGCACAGCCAATCCCCCTCCCTCCTCCTCCTGGCCCGGATGTCTAGACACTTTGGTGCTGTCCTAACACGTGGTCTTTATGAACACAGGTCCTTTTGGAACCAGAAAGGGCATGAACCGTGATGGGCTCTAAGGCCAAGGGCAGGAAGAAATGCAGCCAGGCTCTCCAGGAGTCACCAAGGGGCCTCCCCGGGCTCAACAATACAATCTCAGCTGCCGTGCAGACAGCACCGGAAACAGCATGAACGTGATGGGCTCTAAGGCCAAGGGCAGGAAGAAATGCGGCCAGGCTCTCCAGGAGCCACCAAGGGGCCTCCCCGGGCTCAAAAAGACAAACCCGGCTGCCGTGCAGACAGTAGCTCATCCCCACGGCGCCCGAACACCCAGCCCCTGGACGGTGAGACACCTGTTGCTGCAGGTGGCCCGTGGCTCACTGGTGAGGCCCGGCCCCAGGCATACACCCCCTTCTCCGGGGCCACCTCTCCGGTTCTGCAGTGGGGTTCTCCTGGGAGCCCCCAGTCACCACAGGACCAACGTGGCCTGTGTGCAGCCCAAGAAGGTGGGGACCCAGGACTGTCCCCCGTGCTTCCCCGCATCCCCCACGAGGCCTAGCAAGCACCAGTGGTGTCTGCGGGCAGGATGAAGGGCTCATGCACAGCCACCATCTACTGAAGATGCGAAACAGGAGAAGCACAGACTGCAGCCACACGCGGTATGGACCAAACACAAGTGTCCATGCAGGACCCGATGTCTGAATGTCAAGGCCGTGCCCGGGCCACAGCGAGAAGGCCCAGCCGCCACGCAAGGCACAGAGAGGGGATGGGGAGGCCATCTGTGCATCTGAGCTCATCGGGCATCACCCCAGAGGGAGAGGGAGAGAGGGAGAGACGTCTCTCCCTTCTCTGGGGGTTCTCTAGTGCAGCCAAGGCTGAAAACCACTGCATTTCGGGAGATGGGTCCTTGTGGAAAAGTTAAATAGTAGCTCATGGCATTATCGACACATATTAAAAAGGCTCAAATTCTTGGGGTGTCAGGGAGGGGAGTTGGTGGCTGCCTCGTAAATGAGGAGAGATTGGGCATCAGAGGAGGTGCCTGTGCAGCCCGCCGCCCAGGGCCCCGCAGACTTCAACTCCCAGCGGTGGTCCAGGGCTGGAGGTCAGCGGGGAGGTCAGGCCGTCCAAGCATCAACGTTGACTTCAGGGCTGATCTAAAAGGCGCCTGGTGGTTGTTGAAGCAGAAAGAAGAGAAAGCAGTGGGGAGAGGATGGGAGGGGGAGGGAGCCCCCCTCCTCTGCCCCTCTCCCTCTCTCCCTCCCTCTCTCCCTGTCTCTTTGCTGTACATCTGAAATCAACACAATACTGTAAATCAACCATACTTAACTATATTTTAAAAAATAGATAAGTAAAATGAGGTCATTAGGGTGGGCCCAAACCAACATGACTGGTGTCCTTATAAGGAGGATGTGAAGGTACAGGGAGAAAACAGCCATCCACAAGCCAGGGAGAGAGGCCTCAGAACGACATTTTGATCTCAGACCCCCAGCCTCCAGAACTGTGAGAAAATAAAATTCTGTTGTTTATAAGCCATTCAGTCTGTGGTATTTTGTTATGGCAGAAACTAATTCAAATCGTTCCCAGTTTTGGCCATTGTGAATAAATCTGCTATGTACATACTCTAATGCGTGGCCTTTTGTGGACGTGTATTTGTGGCTCTTATGAAGAATACTGAGAAGTGGAATTCCACGTGTGACAGCCAGTGAATCCCCGAAGCTGCTGCTGAATTTCCAAGGGATGGCACACCCTGCGTGTCTACAATCTTCTCCTTATGCCTTTTGCAGGGGTTGCTTCTGCCCTTGTCTTGGCTGCTGTCCTGTGGAGATTCTGGATGTGGAAAGAATGTTTGGGCCATGAAAAGGACCAAAAGAAGGGCTTGGGGACATTTTTCCATTCAGCCTTGGACTCAGGCTTCTCCCCACTGCCCTATGCTTCCCTGGGCCCCCTTTTATTATTCCTTGGAAAATTCCTGATTTTTAGAAAAAAATAATACCCACTTGATGTTTAAGAAAAAGTGTTCCAGGGACTTCCCTGGTGGTCCAGTGGTTAAGACTCCACGCTTCCACTGCAGGGGGCACGGGTTCGATCCTTGGTCGGGGAACTAAGATCCCGCATGCCGCACAGTGCAGCCAAAAGAAAAGAAAAAAGAAAAAAAAAAAGAAAGAAAGAAAGAGAAAAGAAAAACTATTCCATACAGAAAGAATACTGAAAAGGAAGTACATGGTACCTCAGAGATATTGCAGATTTGGTCGTGAACCACTGCAGTAAAGCAAATATCAAAATCAATCAATGGGGGCTTCCCTGGTGGCGCAGTGGTTGAGAGTCCGCCTGCCGATGCAGGGGACACGGGTTCGTGCCCCGGTCTGGGAAGATCCCACATGCCGCGGAGCGGCTGCGCCCGTGAGCCATGGCCGCTGAGCCTGCGCGTCCGGAGCCTGTGCTCTGCAACAGGAGAGGCCACAACAGTGAGAGGCCCGCGTACCGCAAAAAAAAAAAAAAAACAACAATGGATCAATCAATAAAGAGAACATCATGAGTTACCATTTTTTCTTTGGTTTTCCAATAAAAGTCACATTTACACTGTACTGTAGTCTATTAAGTGCACGATAACATTATGTCTAAAAAAAAAAAAAAATCTTAGGGACTTCCCTGGTGGTCTAGTGGTTAGGAATCTGCCTTCCAATACAAGGCATGCAGGTTCGATCCCTAGTTGGGGAACTAATATCCCACACGCTATGGGTCAATTAAGCCCTGGTGCCACAACTACTGAGCCCATGTGCTCTAGAGCCCTTGCGCCACAGCTAGAGAGAAGCCCACGCACCACAGCGAGGAAGATCCCGTGTGCCGCAACTAAGACCTGATGTAGCCAAATAAATAAATATTTTTAAAAACCTGTAATTTAAAAATATTGCTAAAAATGCTAACCATTATCTGACAACACAGGGTTCCCACAAACGTTCAACTGGTAAAAAAAAATCTGCAAAGCGCAATGAAACGAAGTATGCCTGTAAAGATGAGGCCAAACTGAAACACCCAGAAGCATCAGTGTTTAGTGGTTAATGTCCTTCTGGGCAGCCAGAAATGGGCACAGTTTTCCCTCAAGGGGTGGTGCTTATATGAGTGGGGCGACATTTAGCTAATCCCTTAATCATGATGGTTGTGCAGCTTTCAATTTTCCAATCCTTTAAGCCACACTGTGCTGGACACTTTCTTACAGATGATTTAGTGCACTTGGATGTGTATTTCCTTGGGCCACTCCTGGAAAAAGTGCAAGTTCCTGGATATGAAAAACATATTAAAATACATTTATATGTTACATCTCACACGTATTACATGAATGTGTGCTATACGTTAATATACAAAGTATAATTTTATAGTTATGTATATGTTTGTATTTAAACCAAAAAACATCACATGATAAAAATTTTAAATACAACAGAAAAATCCAAAAATAAGCTTTTCTTTCCTAATGGCTTCCTCTCAAAGCATCCCTGAGCAACAGTTTGATATTTCTTTTCCAAAAATAGTTTGCATATATTTACATATTTATGTGCTATTAAAGATTTACAAAAATTGTTTGCTATAGCATTTGCCATTTTATGTTGCTTTCTCTCCTTATCATATATATATATATATATATATATATGTAGTTTTTTTTTTTATTTTGGCCGCACCGTGATGGCATGTGGGATCTTAATTCCCTGACCAGGGATCGAACCTGTGTGCCCCGCATTGGAAGCGTGGAGTCTTAACCGCTTGACCACCAGGGAAGTCCCTCAGATATATTTTTTAACGTGACCACAAAAGGATCTACTTCCTTAAAGACTGCATAGCATTTAATAGATTACAGGATAGCATGTCTTAATCTATTTAAACAGCCCCATGAACGGACAGATAGGCGTTGCTAGTTTTTGTTATCATAAACAATACTGCCCAGATAGCTTATTCTCACATCGTTGCATACATTTACAAGTTTTTCTCACAGGTTGAGTTATTAGCTAGTTCAAAGGAAAATACATATGTGCATTTAAGTTTTAGCAGATGTTGTCAATATTCCATCCAAAGAATTTGCATAATTTCACATAATAAAGCGTGGGAGTGTCTTTTTCTCTAAATCTTTGCTACCATTGGGTAAGATAAATTTTTTACAGTTTTGCCCATCTGCTACATAGTTTGGATTTTGCATTCCTTGGAGTAAACTTGAGTGAGTTTGCACAAATGTTTACAGGCTCTCTGTACAAACTTTATAATAGTTTCTTCTGTGTGGACACTCTCTTTCTTTCTGTCTGTCTTTTTTTTTTTTTTTTTTTTTTTTTTTTTTTTTTTTTTTTTTTTTTTTTTTTTTTGGTGGTGCTGCATGGCTTGCGGGATCTTAGTTCTCCAGCTAGGGATCGAACCTGTGACCTCTGCAATGGAAGCTTGAAGTCCTAACCACTGCATGCCAGGGAATTCCCAACCATCCTCTTTATTTACTTACTTTCCCAGCCTCCTTCCTGGACTCCTGCTAATTTATTCCTTTCCACTCCATCCTCTTCAGGCTTCCAGAATAACCTTTCTCACAAGAAAATCTGGTCACATTGGGTCACCACTCAAAACATGTCAGTGACCTCACCCACACCCCGTAGCCTGCAGGATAAAGAGCCTATGCTCTTTAGTCTAGTTTAAAAAGTCCTTTATAATATGGTTCCTACCCCATCCCAAATGCCCATTAATTGAGCACTAAGTTCAGACACCCTGTGGGTGCTGGGGACCCAGAGATGAATGAAGCAGGCAAATGTCTGCTTTCTGCAGCAGTCTACAGCAGTTTTTACTATTTTTTTCATTATTGCCTCTCTATAGGAGAAAAATGGAATTATCTTTGATTTAAATCAGTTTTAATCTAATTACATTTAATTTCTCCCTAACAACAGAAATTAAATGTTTAGGAATAAGATTTTGTCAGGGAGGGTTGGCTTTGGAGGGCCACAAGCCATTGTCATGTCTAAGGTTTTTTTTGTTTTGTTTTGTTTTGTTTTCGCCACCCAAGAATTAGTTTTGGCCACCTTGGGAGCCATATCACTCCCATTGAGAATGCATGCTCTAGAGGGGGAGATGGACAGTAAACAAGTAAATGGAAAAGATCATTCCAGGAAGCCAAGAACGTTACTGTGAATTCCCTGGTGGTTCAGTGGTTAGGACTCTGTGCTTCCACTTCAGGGGACCCGGGTTTGATCCCTGGCTGGGGAACTAAGATCCTGTAAGCCCCGAGGCGCGGCTAAAAAAAAAAAAAGTTACCAAAGGAGGAAGAATGGTTGAGGGGGCCACGACATCTTGATCATTTGAATCCGGAAAGCTCTTTCCAGACAAGGAAGACCAGCCTTGGTTCCTTCAGCTGCAAAATGGAAATAATAATTTCTCCCCACAGTTCCTGCAAACAGTGAAAGCTCAATAACTTAGCTTTGTTGTTATTATTAATTTTTAATTTTTTTAAAAACGTAAATGAGATGCGCTTCTATTTAGCTACCTAGCAGGGTACCAGCGACCAGCCTCTCACACAGCCGGCGCCTCTACCTCCGTCCGTAGGGAGGCGCTGTGGGGCACGGAGGTCGGGCTGCTCTAGGCAGCGGAATCGGGAGTCTCGTGCTCCTCTCACTTCCGGTCTTTGGTCCAGGCTTGGGCTGCGTGGAGAAGGTGTTCCAATGCCGACCGGAGACTTCGAGTGAGTGGGTCATGGAGGGCGGCTTGGGAGGCGGACTGGGCGTTCCAGGGGGTATTATGAAGCCTGGGTGCTCCGAGGCCGCGGGAGCCGGGCCGCGCCTCACCCAGCCCTCCTCCTGGCCAACTTGTCCCCGCAGTTCGAAGCCCAGTTGGGCCGACCAGGTGGAAGAGGAGGGAGAGGACGGTGAGTCTGCCCTGTCGCCCCCGATCACCACAGCCAGCCCTCCAGGCCGTCACAGCTGCCTGTGACACCGCCGTCTGACCCTGCATCTCCCCTCACGGCCAGCCCCTGCCCCGCGCCATCCTTATCCGGGCCAGCCTATCTCCAATTCCAGACGTTCACCAGCCAGTTCCTCTTCCTCCCATGCCACCGCCCGAATCCTTGGTACCAGCACAGCTGCTCCCCTTCTCCGGGGAAGAAGTAGTAACAGCCTCCCTCCTGCCTTTGTACTAGCGCCCGGGTGCCAGGGATCCCCTATGCTTGCCATTGCTGGAAGTTGCTCCAGCCAGCTTCGTGTCCCCGGACGGCTGTCCCAGGACACTTCCTGGCCAGTCGTCTGCCCTTGGTCCCGCCTTTCTCAACTCTTGGTGCGGACATCATCCCAAAGGTCCCTTCATTTCGGTTTGGGAGCTCCTGCCCCTCTGTCTAACCCCTGTTCCCTAC
>NW_006787698.1:4438937-4442684 GCF_000442215.2 Lipotes vexillifer | reverse complement strand
TCCCTACACTCCCTTTCACAGACAAATGTGTCACCAGCGAGCTCCTCAAGGGGATCCCTCTGGCCACCGGGGATAGCAGCCCAGAGCCTGAACTGTTGCCGGGAGGTGAGTGACAGACTCCTCTCCATCCCTGGGCTGCCTCTTCTCCCCAGCCGCCTTCCTGCCTGGTCCCCATTCCCCAGGGCTCAGCTCCTCTTGTGTCTTCCCCTCTCGCAGCTCCACTGCCGTCTCCCAAGGAGGTCATCAATGGAAACATCAAGACACTGACCGAGTACAAGATAGATGAGGATGGCAAGAAGTTCAAGGTGAGGCTGGGGAAGAGGTGGGTGCCCTTTGCCTGGGGGCACTTGGACAAGGAGAGAATGATGTGTGTTGGGTGCATTGATGAGGAAGATCCCCTGGCCCCAGGAACCTTGAGGAGCTGGAAGCCCACACGTCTCCCCTTCTGTCTACAGATTGTTCGCACCTTCAGAATTGAGACCCGGAAGGCCTCAAAGGCTGTGGCAAGGAGGAAGGTAAGGACTTCCCTGGTGGTCCAGTGGTTAGGGCTCTGCACGTCCACTGCAGGACGCACGGCTTCGATCCCCGGTCGGGGAACTGAGAGCCCACATGCCGCGTAGTGCGGCCAAAAATAGAAAAGAATTTAAAAAAAAGAAGAAGGGGGAGGAAGGTAAGACCTTTCTCCCCCTGTCTTGGGGGCGTCTCCAGGGCTGACTCAGAGAAAAATGGGAATCCTTTTCCCCGGTACCTTTATTTTTAGAAGTGGGGTTTAACTGTTTGTACTTGTTTTACTGGAGCAGAACTGAGGCCTGTTTGCAGTCTGTGGGGGCCCTGAAAATTCCAGCAGGTGCAGCAGTGGGTGGGCTTGATTCTTACTCCTCTTGGGTTGTCCACCAGGAGGAACAGAGCCAAGCCTTCCCCTCAGGTGGCTGTCACAGCAGAAGAAGTGATAGCAATAAGTACATTTGGCACAATTCCCTGCGTACTTTCTCTGTGTTAGACCCAGGTGCTTTGCAGGAAGTATTTTCTCATTCAGTCCCCGTAGCGTTCCGGGGAGGTGTGGGGAGCATTGTGGTCCCTTTTTTTATAGGGGAGGAAGTTGAGGTTCAGGTTGTTTAATTAGCTCAAGGCCCCTGGAAGTCTGGGTGACCCTGCACACCCCTGAGCATCACTCCATGGTGGGAGCTGGTCTGCTACCTGCACGGCCCCCACCAGGAGCTGTTGGCTGTGGAGCTGTTTCCCCCCGAGCCTCAGTTCTCTCATCTGGAACATGGGGCTGAGAGCTGCCCTTGCCTCCTGGAGCTGGTGTGAAGCTAGGGCCTGGCAGGCACTCAGGGAACAGGAACTGTCATCACCACTGCTTTGAGGAGCATTTGGGGAGGGTGGTGAGTGGGGTTCAAGGCCCAGACACCTGGAGATGGCGCTTGTAAGTCTAGGGTGCCAGTGGAGGGGGTCGCATTTGTCCTTGCCCTAACCTGTCCCCTATCCCGCCCTGAGTTCAGAACTGGAAGAAGTTTGGGAACTCAGAGTTTGACCCACCAGGGCCCAATGTGGCCACTACCACAGTCAGCGATGATGTATCCATGACATTCATCACCAGCAAAGAGGTAAGTGGGCCAGGAGGCTGGTGGCCAGGGTGGTGGTGGTGTCGGGGTTGTGCCAGCCCAGTCTGAGCTGCTCCGACTTGCCCCACCAGGATCTGAACTGCCAGGAAGAGGAGGACCCGATGAACAAGCTCAAGGGCCAGAAGATCGTGTCCTGCCGAATCTGCAAGGGCGACCACTGGACCACCCGCTGCCCCTACAAGGACACGCTGGGGCCCATGCAGAAGGAGCTGGCCGAGCAGCTGGGCCTGTCCACTGGCGAGAAGGAGAAGCTGCCCGGAGGTGCCAGGGCCTGGGGATGCGGCTGGCAGGCTGTGGGGTGGAGGACGGGGATTGTGTGCGCCTCTGGGAGAGTCGTGGGTCGTCACCTGGCGTCTGAATGGGACTGCCACTGCTGGGGCTGTCGTCTCCCACACAACAGCGTCCGCACTGCAAGGCTGTGACCACAGGCCACGTTTGTTTGTGTGAGAGAGACTGGCAGGTGGGTGCTCTGACTGCTGGTGACGTCACCTGACTCTCCTCACTGGGGGCCGTGAGAGCCGCTCGTGGGCATGGCCGTGTGTGTGACTACATACACCGTGAGTGGTGGGGAGACGGTTGTTCCCCGGATGTGTCTGTGAGTTTCCTGACTTGAGTGCGCTGTGTTTGCACACCCACAGCAAGGAGCAGACTCACCCAGGTGAGCAGCCACTTGTCACCTGCCCGGGGGCAGGTACCTGGGGGCTGTCCCTAACCCTGTGTACCTGTCTTCCCATGTGTTGTGAGGCTGGACATTGCTGTCAACCCCTGTGGGTTCTCTCGCTCTTCCTGTGTTACTGGCAGGGTGTTGAGGTGGTGTCAGCTTCCTGCATGTGACCTTTAAGTCGTTGTGACCACGAGGCCTTGAAGGAATCAACCGATCACCTGTGGTTTGACAGATGGTGCTTGGGCGGGGCCGTGGCTGGAGCCGCCAGCATCCTGGGGCAGGTCTGTGCCGGGGAGGCCTGACTGGGCCTTGCTTTTGGTCTCCAGAGCTGGAGCCTGTGCAGGCCACTCAGAACAAGACGGGGAAGTATGTGCCTCCGAGCCTGCGGGATGGAGCCAGCCGCCGCGGGGAATCCATGCAGCCCAACCGCAGAGGTGAGGTGGCGAGCACCCTGGCACTGGGCGGGCACCTCCCTGCACCCTGTGATTATCCCGCGGGCGGGGCCGGCTCCTTACAGATGCCTCTCCTTGCCCGCCCAGCCGACGACAATGCCACCATCCGCGTCACCAACCTGTCCGAGGACACTCGTGAGACCGACCTGCAGGAGCTCTTCCGGCCCTTCGGCTCCATCTCCCGCATCTACCTGGCAAAGGACAAGACCACCGGCCAGTCCAAGGTGGGCTGGCGGCCAGGGGGCGAGGAGGGGTCCTCCGTCCGTCCCAGTTGTGCCTTGAGCATCCCTGACCCCACCCCCTCCCCCAGGGCTTTGCCTTCATCAGCTTCCACCGCCGTGAGGACGCCGCTCGCGCCATTGCCGGGGTGTCCGGCTTCGGCTACGACCACCTCATCCTCAACGTCGAGTGGGCCAAGTGAGACCCCTGCCTTCCCCCACCCCCCACGGTGTCGCGGCCCACAGACGCTCGGGCTGACCGCAGGCCCCAGGCCAGGTTAACAGCCACAGAGGCTGTCCTGGGGCGCAGGTCATTTACTGTCCTCCTCCTCTCGCGGAGGGGCGCACAGCCCATGCGCGGCGGGGCCTTCCCGCCGTCCTGGCTCGTCGCGTGCTCTGCGCCGCCACCCAGTCTCGTCCTGCCCTGGCCCCCTCATCACCGTTGAGTTCCCTGTGGTGTGGGTGTAGGGTGTGCTCTTGGGATTCCCTTAGGGGTCGGAAGCCCCCATACTTCCCACCCTCAGCCACCTCGTGTTTCCCTCTCTAGGCCATCAACCAACTAAGCCGGCTGCTGCTGCTCAGCCCCCAGCCCCGGGATCCTTCAGCGACAGAGGGCAGCCTCCGGAAGCAGGGGGCTCCGAGGGCAATAAAAGATCTCCATCACCCTGTGCTGTTCCATTTATTCGCAGATGTCACTCACACTGTGGTGGGCGGGGCCGGGCCCCCTCCCCCCTTGCCCCCCTGTTGTGGGTTTGCTCCCTGGCCCTGCCTGGGGTTACTGCTGCAGG
>NW_006787698.1:4422294-4438859 GCF_000442215.2 Lipotes vexillifer | reverse complement strand
TTCCTGCTGCTCTGGCTTGGGCGCTCCCTGGTCCCACTGCAGGCCTTTCTTTGGGGAGGAAGTTTTGGCTCAGGGCCTCTGGGGGGATCAGAGCCAGGGGCCTGCTGTGCTCTCAGCCTCCATTCTGCTGCTGGGTCCCGGTGTCTCGTGATGAGGAGGGGGCTGAAGATGGGCCAGGTCACGGGCTCAACTCAGGGGACTGGGGCCCCGAGGTTTTGGGGGTGGCTGTGACATTGAGGGGCAGGGCTTGGCCGGAGCACTCCGTGTTCTCTGGGGCCTGTCCCTTCCCGCAGCCAGGGCAACGTCGGCGGCAGCAGTCCAGGCTGGGTACCACAGCCATGTAGAGCAGCGGGTGTATGCAGATGGCCAGGGGAACGAGGCCCCGTGTTACCTGGTGGGCCACGTACGTCCTCCAGCCCAGCGCCGCCTTAGCCTGGGCCACACTTGCAAAGCCTGGGCAGAGGGCTCTCCAGCGCTGCCGGGCATACACGTTGAGCACCCCCGTGACGTAGTAGGGCACGTAGGAACTAGTGTAGAGGGCAATGCCACTGGCCACCAGCACCATCACGCGCAGCTTGTTGGCCGCTGTCATGCCGTGGCTCTGCTGCACGGCCTGCCCGAGGGCACCGTAGGCCACCAGGCTGAGCAGAAGCGGCAGGCCGCAGCCCAGAGCCACGAGCGCCAGGCTGTAGACCCTGTAGGCCTCAAGCTGCTTGTCATCCGCTGTCCCCAGGCACTTGATGCAGGCCTCAGGCCTGTCCACAGTGCACTTGCCTTCCTGCTGTGGCCCACTCAGGTGGGAGAAGCTGAGCATGGGTGCGGCCAGCAGGGCCGCCAGTGCCCAGCCAGCAGCGCTGACAGCCCAGGCGTGCTTGGGCCGCAGTTGGCTGTGGGTGAAGAAGGGGTGGGCAACGCCCAGGTAGCGGTTGAGGCTGATGCAGGTGATGAAGATGACGCTGCCCAGCAGGTTGCAGGTGAAAAGGAAGCGCTCCAGGCGGCAGGCAGTCTCCCCATAGCTCCAGTGTTTGGGTGGGTGGAAGTAGGCGGCCAGGGGGGGCAGCGTCAGGGCGTAGAGCAGGTCGCTGACTGCCAGCTGGGCTGAGAAGATCACGGCTGGGCGCCAGGGGCGATGCTCCCGGGTACAGAAGCGGCACAGGGCCAGGCTGTTGCCAGCCAAGGCCACCAGAAACACAGCCACCAGCACGGGCCACAGAAAGTCTTCCTGGAAGCCGCTGAGGATGTGGTCAGCAGCCGCTGAGAAGTTGGCTGGGCAGTGTGTGGGACCTGGGGCAGAGAGCGTTGCTGCATCAGCCCTGTCCCTGACCATGGCTCCCGCCGCCTTCAGAGTCAGAAACACTGCGGCACCCACACCGGCTGTGCGCCAGGAGCCCTTTGCGGGGCATACTCCGCTGAGTACTTTTCCACACCACGGCTCCTTCGTACAGAGGGAATCTGTACAAAGAGGCCCAGAGGCCCAGAGCGGTTAGAAGCAAAGAGTTCTTCATTCAGCCCCTCTCTGTGTCCCGCACCATCAAGAACCAGAAGAAGCAAGAACCAGGGACGTGGGCTTCCCTGGTGGCGCAGTGGTTAAGAATCCACCTGCCGATGCAGGGGACACAGGTTCGAGACCTGGTCCGGGGAGATCCCACATGCCGCTGAACAACTAAGCCTGTGCACCACAACTACTGAGCCTGTGCTCTAGAGCCCGCGAGCCACAGCTATTGAAGCCCACGCGCCTAGAGCCCGTGCTCTGCAACAAGAGAAGCCACCGCAATGAGAAGCCCGCCCACCGCAACGAAGAGTGGCCCCCACTCGCCACAACTAGAGAGAGCCCACGCGCAGCGATGAAGACCCGACGCAGCCGAATAAATAACAATAAAAGTAAAGGAAAAGAACCAGGGACGCATGTAACCTGGCGGTGACCAACCAGAGCCACCGGGGCCTGGGGTGGAGGAGCAGGAGCCCAGGGGAGTGTCCCACCCACTACACAACCCCCAGTCCGATCTGTCAGTCTGTCACCCCCTTAGTGTCACCCAAGTCCAGCCCCCACCATCTACCTGTTGGCTGCACTCCGGTCTCCCTGCTCTGGCCCTCACCCATCTGTTCTCTCACATCCTCCAAAGGGCACCTGAGACAGGTCACATCCCTATCCTCCCAGCCCTCCCCGGCTTCCTCCTCACATGGAGGAAAAGCCAGCGTTCACCTTTTCGCACAAGGCCCTGCAGGAGCTATCCCTCCCACCCCACTGGCTCTCTCATTTCCCACTCCCAGCTCCCTGTGACCATAGTGTCCTCGCTGTTCCTTAAGGCACAGCCTGCCTCAGGGTCTTTGCACTGGCTGAGTCACGGGCAACAGGCATCCTTAAGGCTGTCCCACTCACCTCCTCCTGGTCTGGTCCTGAGAGAGGACCTGAGATCACCCTAACATGTGACTGCACCCTTGGTCCCCTACCCTTATTTTTTTGCCACAGCTTGTCACTCCATCTGATCACTGTAAGAAAAATCCACAGAATGTTCCCTCCTGAGGGTGGGGCAGTGCCCTGCTACTGGCTTCCCAGTGCCCAGAACAGCACCTGGGACTGAGCAGTGCGGGGGGAAGCTGAGCTCTGTACTTGACCCTTCACACGCCCCACTCAGCCTCAACTTTCCAACCTGAGAATTGGCCTGTTCCCAGTTGGTCCAGCAGGCTGGCCAGGAGCTCTGTGCCAGGTGCACGTACCCCTTCCCTGACCCGGTCAGCTACCCCACTCTCACTTCTGCCTTCCTATCCCATCCCTCCGCCCTGGGAGGAAGTCGGTCCAGACGTGACTCTAAACCCCTTCTCCCCTCTGCCTTCCAGGAGCCGGCCACCTCCACCCCCATGGCCCTGGATGTGTGCCTGGCTCAACCGACCCAGCAGTGCTGGCTCCTCACCTGAGGTGGTGGTGGCCGTGGCCTGCATGGCCTGCCTCTGGGTCTGCGGCCCGTGTGCTGTACTGCACACGGTCCTTTGCTGAGCTACCAGCAGTGCTGCCGGCCCCTCCCCTTCCCAGCAGCACCTCCTTCAGCCTGCAGAGCTGGTCTGTCTGGGCGCACGCCTCACTTCCACTCCCGGTTTCCTTCCTCATGACACCCAATCCTCCAGAGCTGGCCCATCTGCTTGTGGGGGCCCTTGGTAGGCTGGGGGAGGGGCCCAGGAACCCAAGGCACCAAAGCAGGGTCAAATCTTCCCGTCACCCTTGCCTGTGAAACAAGGCCCTGCACTGCCACTGCCCAGGGTCGGGGAAATGGGCCCAGGCTTCGGGCAGAAAGCAGGCCCCCCATTTCAAGCACAGACTAAGACTCATGAGAAATCAGTTTATTAGAGGGGGAGGTTAGGAAAACAGTTCTCCTTTATGAAAGGAAACCAAGGGCTGCACCTGGAGGCCCAGGAGGTGGGGAGCCCAGGGCAGCATTTCTCAGGCCCCAATCTGGGGCATTCCACCTGCCACCCAGGCTTGGCCTCAGGCTACTCTCTTAGGTGGCCACGGTCGGCCTCGCCTGTGGTCCCGGGCAGCCCCTCTGGGTCCCACCTTGGCCTGGGCCCCCGGGTGTCTGCCCTTGGCCTTTGGAGGCCTCTGGTCACTGCCTCTGTCAGGCTTCCGTTCCTTTACCCGTCGCTTCTTGCCTGGGGGCCCGGCAGGCCGCTTCCACTTGGCTGCCTTTGGGAACATGTCTGTGGGAAGAGACTGTGTCAGGGCCACCAGGGCACAGGGACAGTCAAGCCCATGGTGCCCAGCTACACTGACCCCTGCCTGCCACACACCCTCATCAGGCTCCTCGCCCACAGCCTGGCGGAAATACTCGGCCTCATCCTCCTCTTCCTCTTGCTGGCCGACCCCCTCTGCCTCTGCAGGGGCCCCGGGGTCCTCTGCATCGCTGTCCCCCTCGGCCTCTGCCTGTGCCCGCTTCATGCCCGCCAGGCTCTTCTTCCTGGAGGAGGAACACGGGTCAACGTGGCAGCCTGCGCCCAGGACCCCGCCTCACCCGCCTGGCAACCACACACTTGTGGGCCGCTCGCTGCTCTCGCTTGCGCTGAACGTTCTGGGTCTGCTGGTCCTGCCTCTGGGCCTTGAGCCGCAGCTTCTCCTCCTTGGCTGCCAGGATGGCCTGCAGTTCCTCCTCTGTTTTGTGCACTAAATGGGAAGAGACGGCCACTGAGGCCTTCACCAAGATCCAGGTGAGCCCCCCAGCACCTTGAGACCCACCTTCGATCAGGCCTCAGACCCCGGTGCCCCTCCAGCCCCGTCCTCACCAAAACTGTGGAACAGCACGTTCCCTTCTCCTACACCCTCCTGGATCTTGATGAGCTGCAGTGTCATCCGAGGCCCGATCTGGAGGCACGGGGGAGGGGGTTGGGGGAGTGTGTGTCAGTCCCTCCTTGAGACTGGGGGAAGCCACCGGGCCTGCCTGGGCGGGGCCTCACCTCGGTGAGCCGCACAGCGCTCTGCTGGGCCGGCATGTTGCCGCGCCCTGCCACGGCCTGGGGCAGCACAGTGATGTTGTGCTCGCCGTCCGGCTCCGCTTCACTCTCGGACAGCCCTGCGCCCCTGTGTGGGGCACACACGGGGCTCAGCAGGGGATCCCGGGCTCCTGGGACAGCTCTGGGGCCCGCTGGCGTGCGGTGGCCCCCCGCCCCACCCTGAGCCCTCCTCACGTGGCCAGCAGCTCACTGACGTCCTGCAAGCGACTCATGTTGGGGAACTTCTCCTGAAGAAGTTTCTTCATCCCACGACTTGCGCCCACAGGGACAACTCTGATGCTACTGCAGGGGTCAGGGCGAGGGAGAATGGGGTCAGGAGCCATGGGGTCGCGGGCCAGCTCCACCCCCCACCAACCCTTTCCACAGTCCATCGGAGTGTGTACTTTGAAACTAAGCAATCACAGAGGCTCAGCAGCAGTGCTGTCATCAGCCGCAGAGCGGGGCCACACCCGCCACCCCACCCCACCCCAGACTCACTAATGGCGGAAATCCAGCTCCTGGGAGTCAGGGTTGTAGTTGATGAGAAGGCAGCGCTTGATGGTGTTCAGGTTCACCTGGGAGGGAGAGAAGAGAAGGCACGGCACCACGTGAGCTGCACCCAGGCCTCACTGTGTGCTGGAGCCCATGCTAAGCCCCGGCTATGGCTGCACTCCTGAAACCTCACAGTAAAAGGGCACAGAGTGCTGACAGCACTGCAGGGATGGATGGGGCTGCAATTGGTGTCCATGGGCTACCTGGACGTTGGCTAGAAATCCCGCGTCCGAGGCCCACTGAGGCCGTCGACACCGGACTTCCTGGTGACTGGCATCTAACAAGGCTAATTTGAGAGCCACTGGTACCACGGATTAGAAGCAGGGGCTCTGCTGCCAGACAGATTTTAAAAATCCGGTCCTGCCTTCTTCTCCCTTGTATCTGACCTGAGACTACTGACTTCACCTCTGCCAGCCTCAGTTTCCCCCTCTGTAAAATGGAGCCACAATACACACTACTCTACTTAGACCAGCACTCAACATGCGTTTAGAAAATAAAGCACTATGGACATAGTTTTCCACCTGCCAGATGGGATGGCAGCTCATGGGGGAAGCCTCTTGTGCAGTGTCACAGAATGTTATGAGTGGGATTCGACCTCAGAACCCGGAGCTCTCAGCCTCAATGCTAGGAGGTGAAGACTGAGCAATCAACCCAAGGGCCTGTGTGTGGTAACTGTTGCCTGCCCCACCACCACGCCTGGCCCAGCCCACCTTGTGCACGTTGATGGAGGGGAACAGGTTCTGGAACATGGTGGCCATGAGCTTCACGTGCATGCCGTGGGGACCAAAGCTGTTGAGCACCAGGAGAGGAGGGTGGACAAACTGCTGCTCGTGCATGCGGTGACGTCGCAGCGAAGAAACCACATCACGCACCAAGGTGTACTGCAGGACAGGGTGACGAGTGGATAACTGCCAAGCACACGTGGCTGGGGCAATCCCCAAACCCAGCTCCTACCCCTCAGAGGCCTCATACCACCTCTAGTCCTTACCTTGTTGATCCGGAAGGTTAAGGTAGGGCCTCCCGGGAGGCGTATCAGCTTCTACAGAAAAAAAGGATCAGTGAGGGTCAAGGTGTCCAACTAGGGAGCAGGGGGAATGGGAACCTCTGCCCATCTCTTCAGAGCGTTTACTTTGAAGCCAGAATCACGGCAGCTCAGAGGCACAAGGGGTCATCATGAGAGCTGGGGGAGGAGGAGGGGGTGGGGGAGTGAGGGGTGAGAGCATCCACTCACAAAGTAGACACTGGTCTCCGTTTTGCTCAAGATCAGAAAGTGTGTGACCCCAAGGGGCCCAGCCACGGCCACACAATCTTTCAGAGAGTTTTTCTTTCGAATCTAGAAACGACAAAAAGAAAAAGCGATGATCACTGATATCCCCTTATTGAACAAAGCCTATATGCTTAAGCTGTTATGCCCTTTCTTGCATTTAATCCTCGGAAGAAGGGGGGAGGAGAGAAGAGTGGAATGCTCTTGGCCTCTAGAGACAGTCAGACTTGAATCTGAGCACCGCCTCTGTCCCTCGACAGCCAACTGAGGCCCAGATAGGTTAAGTAACTTGATCGAGGCCTTTGAGAGAAGCCAGCTTTGCTGATTCCAGAGTCCCCTCTTAACTACCAGCCCGAGGCACCCAGCCAAGCTGGGTGCGGTTCATCTGCTCGCCCTCGCTGCTGCCACTCAAAGCCCTGAGAGGCAGCCACGATGGTCCCCATAAGGGTTCCTTTCTCCAGCCAGGGAGACTGAGGCCTCGCGCGGTTTCGAGGATGGAGCCATCCCCGCAGAAGACGGGGCCCACGGCGGGTGGAGATGGGCTGGGCGATGCAGACCTGCAGGCGGGTGGCGGTGAGCGGCTCCATGACCCGCCGCAAGTCCAGGCTGAGCTGTCGGACGCTGCGACCCGCGCGGCCCCGAGCGAACACGAAAGAGTGCGGCTGTGCGGCATAGGCCTCGAGGTTGCGGAGGTGCGCCTGGGCGCGCGCCCGCTTCTGGTGCCGGGACTGCGGGGTCGAGAGGCAAGAGGTGAGCACTGCGGCCACCGCCTGTACCCCACCCGCGCTGCCCGCTTTCCCGGCCGCCACGCCTCACCCGCCCCGACTGCCCCATGCCACCGTCTCGAGGACTCTTCTGCGGGCTGCTTCCGGCGCCGCACAGCTCACTTCCGGCGCCGGCGAGGCGACTACGTGAGGCGCCGCTGCCTGATGACGTCACCACATGGGCTTGCGCACCAGGTCGCGGGAAACCTCGGAGGGGTTGCTATGGAGACACCTGGTGCCTGTTTCTGTGGAAACCGGGGGGGGGGGCACGGTTCGAAATGAGCCATGGATTCGAATCCTGCCTCGGCCATTTCCACCAGCTGTGCGATTTTGAGGCACACGTTCTCCACTCCAAGGCTCCTAAAGTATCCCAAAGTGAGGATGATCATCATTTCCTCTCTGACCCGCGAATTAAGAGAGATGATGTATGCACAGTACTTGGCACACTGGCGCCAGGCACTTGGGGGCCCGAAAAGGGGATAGCACCTTGGCAGTTACTCATTTAGGCCCCAGGTCCTGAGGACCAGCTGTCCCCCGCGGGGGCCCTGTCTGCGGATGGGCTGAGTGATGGAAATTCCACATCACCTTCTGGAAATTCAGAGCAAGGCGGCAGCTTCGTGAATAATTCACCCCCTCCCAGTTTCTGCTCAAAGCCCCAGCCTTGGCCTCAGGCCTCTGGCTTCTTCCCCAGAACCTTCGGGTAGGGGCAAGAGATCCCCCAACATCTCTCTCCCTGTTCCATCTGTCTCTGTCTCCCTCTCCCCAGCTTTGAACTTGCCAAAAATTGTCTCCTTCATCATCTGTAAGTTTCCATCTTTCTCCTCTCTCTGTCTGTCCCTATCCCCATTTCTCTCTTCTCATCTCTATCCCCATCTCCCATCTCTCTCCCGATCTCCCAGACGTTTCTCCTTCTCTGTCTCTCTGACTCTCTCTCCCTCCTGTCATCCCCTCTCCTTGACTTAGGAGGTTTCTTCTCTCTCTGCTGCCAGTGGGGGAAACTGGAGGGGGCCCAGCGTGGGGGGTGGGGGGCGCCAGCCCAGGCCGGGAGCCCAGCCTGGCAGCCTCTCTCAGATCTGGGACGACCATTTCCTCCTTCAGCCCGGGAGGCCACTCGGGTTATGAGTTCAGGACTGTAGGAAATGGGAGGAGACTGCTAGTCGGGGAGGCCTTCTTACAAGTCGGAGACCCTAGCCTGGTGGGGGCTCTACGTGAGTCACTTTGTTCTGTCTGTTTTCGGCCCTGCAGGACCTGACCTGTGTGAGGATGTGAGAGTGTGTGTGGGAGATAAATGGAAACTTGCGCTGGGCTGTGGGCGGGTATCAGGGGCTCGCCGTGTGCCTGGTTTGTGTCTCTGCGCTTGCCAGTGTGTGACCATGTGTACCTGGGTGTGTACATGCCTGATGCAGATTTACAGACACGCTCAGCCCATGGGGTATTTTCCTTTAAGTCGTGGCGTGGGCGTGTGTGACCGCATTTTGTTTTTAGTTTTTGTTGTTGTTTTTTAAATTAATTAATTTATTTTTGGCTGCGTTGGGTCTTCGTTGCTGCTTGTGGGCTTTCTCTAGTTGCGGTGAGGGGGGGCTACTCTTTGTTGTGTTTCGCGGGCTTCTCATGGTGGTGGCTTCTCTTTGTTGCGGAGCACGGGCTCTAGGTGCACGGGCTTTAGTAGTTGTGGCACACGGGCTCAGTAGCTGTGGCTCGCGGGCTCTAGAGCACAGGCTCAGTAGTTGTGGCACACGGGCTTAGTTGCTCCACGGCATGTGGGATCTTCCTGGACCAGGGATCGAACCCGTGTCCTATGCATTGGCAGGTGGATTATTATTATTATTAATTAATTAATTTTTGGCTGCGTTGGGTCTTCATTGCTGCACGCAGGATTTCTCTAGTTGCAGCGAGTGGGAGCTACTCTTTGTTGCAGTGAGCGGGCTTCTCATTGTGATGGCTTCTCTTGTTGCAGAGCACGGGCTCTAGGTGCGCGGGCTTCAGTAGCTGTGGCTCAAGGGCTCTAGAGCGCAGGCTCACTAGTTGTGGCGCATGGGCTTAGTTGCTCCGTGGCATGTGGGATCTTCCTGGACCAGGGCTCGAACCCATGTCCCCAGCATTGGCAGGCGGATTCTTAACCACTACACCACCAGGGAAGTCCTGTGACCGCATTTTGAACACATAGTTGCTTCCTAAATCTGTGCTATTTCCAGTTGTGTCTTTTTTTTTTTGACTGCACCACGAGGCTTGTGGGATCTTAGTTACCAGACTAGGGATCAAACCTGGGCCCCAGCAGTGAAAGCGCTGAGTCCTAACGACTGGACCCCCAGGGAATTCCCTCCAGGTATGTTGTTGTAATTGTCTGTGCTGGGAAAATCCACGGACACACACACACACACACACACACACACACACACAGATTCCATCTGTCTATCTTTGCTGCTTTGTGCAGTGGTTTGCATGTCTCATTGGGTATCCGTGTGTGTCTTTGTGCTCTACTGTTATGTGCACACACAGAGGTGTGTGTGTGACTGTTGTGGTATATGTGTGTGAGTTCTGGAGCCATGTTACCTGGGCCGAATCCCATTGCCGATCCTTTCTTTGGCTGTGTGACCACAGGCAAGTTGCTCACCCTCTCTGAGGCTCCGTTCTCTGCTGTAAAATGTGGCTACATACAGAAACCAGTTCTGGTTGCTAGGATTAAATGAGATACAAAATGTAGAGTTTAGAGTCATGCCTGACAGGCAGCAGGTGCCACTGATATTCGCTACTGTTGTTCTCTGTGGGGTGTGTGTGTGTGTGTGTGTGTGTGTGTGTGTGTCTGTGTGTTTGTGTCTGCCTGTCTATGTCTGAGGCTGGGATCCACCCAGCCTCCCTGGGCCTGCAGCCTCCCACGCTCTGTGCTGTGCTGTGGGGGGAACGTCCAGGGCACTGAACTGTGTTATCAGCCTCTGGTGGCCTGGGCAGGAGGGTCTGGCAATTCTGCCTCAGTTCTCACATGGGAAATGCTAAATATTTACAGTTGGAGCTCCTGGGCTCAGCATCACCGCTCTAGTCCCAGGCTCTGGGTGGTTACCAAGCCTCCTCCCTCCTGCTCTCCCACCAGCCTCTCCCCTTCTCCAGTTCAGAGGCCCTGCTGGACCCTCAGCTCCTCCTCGGACTTCTTGTGTCTGCTGCGGGCCTTGCTGAACTCAGGGTCTTGGTCGTGAGAGGTGAGAGCACGGGAGGGTGGGAGGGCAGGTGGAGGCTGAATCTGTCTGTTGGGAAACCTGGGCCTTGGCTTGGCTGGGGGACTCCCCAGACCTCCTCTTTACTCCAGGCTGAGATCCTGGAAGGCAGTGGATGTTACACACACCCCAGGTACAACGGGTTTGGTCCATCCCTGTTGTGGAGGGCCTGATGTCTTAGGGCGGGGGGTGGCAATGAGAGGACCCTGCTCTGCCCTTGGTAGCTAGTGCTTGGGGTGTGAGTACAGTAGTGAATATGCCTTTCTCCAGCACAGAACCCTCCATGATTCCCACATGACTCAGAGTAAAACCCCAAATCCTCCTCAAGGTTCACAAGGCCTTGCACACTTTGCCCCCATCACTTCCTCCTGCTCTCCGCCTCATTCATTCTGTTGCAGCCTTACAGGCTTCCCTGCTATTCCTTGGGCATATCAAGTAAGGTTCCACCTCAGGGCCTTTGCACTTGCTGTTCCCTCTGCCTGAATGCTCTTCCCTTTCTCTCTCTTCCTTCAGGTCTTCACTCAAGTGTCATCTTCTCAGTAAGGTCTGACTCCTCTATTTAAAATGCACCCCCAGCCCAGGTCTCCCACCCGCTTCCCTGTTTTTTTTACTAAGCACTTACCTCTGGCCTACCCACCATCTGTTTTCCCAGCCTGCTCCACAAGGGCAGGGGTTTTGTCTGTGTTGGTCACAGCTGTGTCCCCATCTCCTGGAACAGCTCCTGACACACAACAGGTGCTCAAGGAATGCTTGTAGAGTGTGTGAACAAGGCAATGTGTGTGACAATGAAGTCTGCAGGACATGCATCTGTGTGGCCACAAGGATGTGTGGGTTTGGAATATGGTGGATCTTGGCGCGGACAGGGCCAGCATGTGGACATGTGGAACATTTTCTTAATGTTGGCATGTGCACGTGGGAGGGATGTGTTTCCCCATCAGACAGCCTGCAAGTGTGTGAACCCCATGAATGAAGACAATGGAGGCCTGCATGTGGATCCTGGAGGGCCACGGGTTGGTGGCCACAAGTATACAGCTCACCTGTGGGAGCCAGGGAACACCTGGCGGGGGCGGGGCATGTGGGCAGACCCGGGGCATGTGGGTGTTGTGGGGTGTGTGTGACACCTGGCACTGTTTTAGGCGCTGCGGACAGAGCAGTGAACAAAACCCAGGCTCAGCCTCTGGGAGCTGATGTTTTGGTGGAGGAATTCAGATCATAAACAATGGCAAACAAACAAGGCAATTGCAGAGTGATAAATGCTAAAATGAAATAGACGGACTGTGCTAGGGTGTGCCCAAGCAGGGGCAACTCTAAATGGGGTAGTCAAAGAGGGCTTCTTTTTTTAAAAAATTTATTTCTGGCTGTGTTGGGTCGTCTTTGCTGCACGCGGGTTTTATCTAGTTGCGGTGAGCGGGGGCTACTCTTGGTTGCAGTGCGCAGGCTTCTCATTGTGGTGGCTTCTTTTGTTGCAGAGCACGGGCTCCAGGCGCATGGGCTTCAGTAGTTGTGGCACATGGACTCAGTAGTTGTGGCTTGCGGACTCTAGAGCACAGGCTCAGTAGCTGTGGCACACGGGCTTCGTTGCTCTGAGGCATGTGGGATCTTCCCGGACCAGAGATCGAACCCGTGTCCGCCGCATTGGCAGGCAGATTCTTAACCACTGTGCCACCAGGGAAGTCCCTCAAAGAGGGCTTCTGAGGAGGAGACAGCTGAGCTGAGACCTGAATAAGGAGAGACAGGGAGCTGTGATAAATTCAGGGAAGAATATTCCAGGCTGCGGAAACAGCAAGTGCAAAGGCTCTGAGTCTGGAGGGTCCCTTGTGTGTTTGAGGAACAGCCAGGCCAGGGTGCCTGAAGCAGAGTGAGCGCGGTGAGTGGGAGGTTGAATGGGAGGAGGGGAGGGGAGGGAGGGGACTGGGCAGAGCATGCAGGGCCTTGTGGGCTGCAGGGAGGACTTGGGCTTTTCCTCGGAGTGAGGAGGAAGCCACAGAGGTCCTGAGCAGAGGAGGAGGGACGTGACCTGACTTGGGTGTTCACGGGTATCCTCTGGCCACTGTGGGAGAAACAGAACAGAGGTTGAGGATGGAAGCCTGGAGACCTGGCAGGCAGCTGCTCTAAGGAAATCCAGATGGTGTCTTGAGCTGGGATCATGGGAGGGAGTGAGAATGGGGGGGAGTGTGGAGGAATTCAGGGTCTAAACACAAGAGCTGATAGGCCTGGCTGATGGGTTCCATCTGCCATGAAGAGACATGGATAACTCTGGAGTTTTGGTCTGAGGACATGGGAAATAGGGTGTCCGCTACTAGACTGAGTTAGTGAGACTTTCCCCTCATCTCCCCTCACCCCCCCGCCCCCTGTTTCCCCATGGCTTCTGCTCCAGTCTCCTCCAGGTTCCTTTAATACATCAGGCATGGTCCAACCTCAGGGCCTTTGCACTTCCTGTTCCCCCTGCCAGGGACCTCTTTTCTCCCAGATACCCCCATGGTTTCCTCTCTCACCTCTTTCAGGTCTTTGTTCAAAACTGTCACCTCTTCCAGGTCTTCCCTCCTCTCAGATTGCCCCTGCACATATCCCCATATCTTTGTCTTTTACTGTTTTTTTTTTTTTTTTTTTTTTTTTTTTTTTTTTTTTTTGATATTGAAACATTTGTACTTTTCTGCTGAGTTATATACTTCCCAGTAATCATAGGAAAGTTTTCCCTATTCCCAGGTTGTAAAGAAATTTGTTCATTTTTTTCCCTTTTTTTTTTTTTTTTTTTTTTTTTTTTTTGTAGTTGTTGTTTCTTTGGCCGCGCCGTGCAGGTTGCGGGATCTTAGTTCCCAGACTAGGGATCGAACCCCGGCCCCTTGCAATGGAAGCCGGCAGTCTTAACCACTGGACACCCGGGGAATTCCCCTCTGTCTTTTACTAAAAGTACCTTTTATCTTTAGTACCTAGGGCTATCTAATACACTCTATTAATTCTAAGTTTATTTGGTCCTTGCTCACCAGGGCAGGGATTTTTGTGTTTTGTTCCCAACTGTATTCCCAGCGCGTAGAACTGAGGCCAGCACACAGTAAGCACTCAGGGGATGCTTGCTGAATGAATGGACAAGACACACTGACCCGCAGGGCGCCTGGAACTCAGTGGGGAGGCCAGAGCTGGATTCTATTGGAGTATCTCCAGCCTCGGGACAGGGAAAGGGATGGAGGCGGGCGTGTGTGGACCCTGATCTACGCAGGTGTACACCTGTGCATTCCCGCGTGGGACCAGATAGGTATGGCCCAGCTTGAGAGTCGGGGGTCGAGCCTGGGTTCCGGGGCCCCCTCCTTCCCGTTCATCCTCTGCCTGCAGGTCCGCCATGTCGGCACCCCGGCTGCTCACGATGCAGCTGCTGCTCTTGCTGGACGCTTGGTGGGCGAGCGCAGCCGCCCCGCGCTGCACCTACACCTTCGTGCTGCCCCCGCAGAAGTTCACAGGCGCCGTGTGCTGGAGTGGGCCGGCGGCTCCACGCCCGACTCCGGAGGCCGTGAACGCCAGCGACGTGGCGGCACTGCGCGTGCGAGTGGGCCGCCACGAGGAGGTGCTGCGTGAACTTCAGCGGCTGGCGACTGCCGACGGCGCTGTAGCCGGCGAGGTGCGCGCGCTGCGCAAGGAGAGCCGTGGCCTGAGCGCGCGCCTGGGCCAGCTGCGCGCGCAGCTGCAGCACGAGGCGGGCCCGGGGGCGGAGCTAGGCCTGGGGACGGAGCCTGCCGCCGCGCTGGCGCTGCTTGGGGAGCGTGTGCTGAACGCCTCGGCCGAGGCGCAGCGCGCCGCCGCCCGCTTCCACCAGCTGGACGTCAAGTTCCGCGAGCTGGCACAGCTGGTCAGCCAGCAGAGTGGCCTCATCTCCCGCCTGGAACGCCTGTGCCCGGGAAGTGCGGGCGGGCAGCAGCAGGTAACTCTGAAACTATCTCCCTCCCCAAATAGCAGCCACTTCTTGTGAGCATCTTCAGTAGATGGGCCCCCTGAAACCCCATGCCCTTTTTGTTTTTTGGCGGCGCTGCGGGGCATGCGGGATCTTCGTTCCCCGACCAGGGATCGAAGTGGTCGGGAAGCACCGAATCTTAACCACTGGAACGCCAGGGAAGTCCCAACCCCATGATTCTCAGTTCCGAAATACAAAAAGGTCCAAAAACGGACCCCTACCTCTTCCCCAGTAACTCATTTGGGTCAAAACGCAACTGGTAGCTACTTAAAGTCTTTACTTATCTACCTAATATAAATACTCATAGGATCCTATAATCAAGCATATTATTAATGTGATGAAGACCAAAGACCTCGTTGGGGGTGTTAGGTAATATAAAGGCAGACCCTGCATTACTGTTTCTAACTCCTGCTATATTATTCTAAATTCTGGACTATGTCTCGCCTTAGGTTTTGAATAAGCAATTGTTGCTTTGTGACAGTACCTAACTTACAGGGTTGTTGGGAGGATTCAGTAAGTTAATACTCAATATTGGATGTACTCATATTATCCCTACTGGATACTCATATTATCCCTACTTCACAGAAAAGTTTGGAGGCACAGATCGGCTAAGCTGTTAACACCAGAGCAGGAGTTTAAGCCCAGCTCTGTCTCTTCTTGACTAGAGTTAGGCTTGGGAAGATCCATACACGCCCCTGCTTGATCTTCCCATCTGGGTGCTAGGAGATTTATGAGCCCAGAGCATCCTGGGCTAAGGGTTAGTGCAATCACATCTAACTCTCTTGGTTACCCCAGGTCCTGCCACCGCCCCTGGTGCCTGTGGTTCCAGTCAGTCTGGTAGGTGGCACCAATGACACCAGCAGGAGGCTGAACTCAGCCCCAGAATCCCAGAGAGACCAGACCCTGAGACAGCAGGGGCCCTTGGCCTCTCCCGGGCCCTTGGCCTCTCCCGTGCCCTCAGGGCACCCTGCTGTCCCTACCAAGCCAGCAGGTAAGACAAGGGTGGGGCTGTTGGGGGTGTGAGGAGCCAGGAGATTCCCAGTGCAGCATGAATAGAGGGAAATATGAGTCAGGACTTTAATGCCAGATTCCTCTCATGCTGGGGGGCCTGGAGGAAATGATGCTTTTATCCTGATAATGGAACAGGGAGATATGGCTCTTACTTTGATAAAGACCAAAATTCTTACTATGGTGTGAAAATAGGAGAGGTACTCTTACTTTGACAAGAGGGCAGGGGATTCAGGACTGCTACTTTGGTGAGAATTTGAGGGAATTCAAAGGGCCGTGTTCAAGACCTCTATTCTGTTGAGGAGACCATAGAAGGAGAATTTAAGAATCCCAGGCTCCACATTTGCTTTAGTGAGAGAAGAATGACTTAGAGTCTTACTTAGGTAAGAAAAGGGGTATTGGGGCTCTTATTCTGGAGAGGGTATAGGAGAGGCAGTTCGACTGTTCTGGTAAGGGGACCAGTGAGAATCAGGACTCTTACTCCAGTAAAGGGTTGACTGGTCCAGGTTGTGCCTGTCCCATATCCCTGTGCCCGTAGGCCCATGGCGGGATTGTGCAGAGGCCCGCCAGGCAGGCCATGGACGGAGCGGAGTGTATGAGCTACGAGTGGGCCGGCATGTGTTGTCAGCATGGTGTGAGCAACAGCTGGAGGGCGGAGGCTGGACTGTGATCCAGAGGCGGCAAGATGGCTCTGTCAGCTTCTTCACTACCTGGCAGCACTACAAGGTGGGCACAGGTGGGTGGGGCAAGGCTGGGCAGGGGAAGGGGACCTGCTGCTGACTCCCTGGCTTTCCTGCCCTGCCAGGCAGGCTTTGGGCAGCCTGATGGGGAATACTGGCTGGGCCTTGAACCTGTGCATCAGCTGACCAGCCATGGGGACCATGAGCTACTGGTGCTTCTCGAGGACTGGGGAGGCCGCGGGGCACGTGCCCACTATGATGGTTTTTCCCTGGAGCCTGAGAGTGACCACTACCGCCTACGGCTTGGCCATTACCACGGAGATGCTGGAGACTCTCTATCCTGGCACAATGACAAGCCTTTCAGCACCGTGGATAGGGACCGAGACTCCTATTCTGGTAAAGAGTTCTTATTCTGGTGGTGGTGGCGGGGGAAGGGAGTAGGAGACTGTTAGTGAGGAAATGAAAGGGGGTGGGGTAAGACTTCCCTCTGGTAAGGATCAGGATAAACAAGAGAGTGGAGGACAGGACTCTTATTCTGGTGAGGGGGTGCAGAGTCCAGATTCATTCTCTGATGAGGCAGTAAGAGTCAGGACTCCTGCCTTTGTGAAAGGTGGTGGGGGGGGGGGGGGGGGAATAGGGGGGGGTATGAGAGCTAGGACTTATTCT
>NW_006787698.1:4417295-4421755 GCF_000442215.2 Lipotes vexillifer | reverse complement strand
GGTGGTGGGGGGGGGTGGGGGGAATAGGGGGAGGTATGAGAGCTAGGACTTATTCTAGAAAGGAAGTAGAGAAGGTTGTTTTCCCTGATAAAGGAATGAGAGGTAAAGCTCCTAGTTTGCGGAAATGGTGGAGAAAATGTGACTTGTACTTTGGTAAGGGGATAAGGAAGGAATTAAGGCTATTACTCTGAAGAAAGTATGGGGACAGGGGATGCCTGGCAAAAGACTTGTACTAGTGAGGTGCTGGTAGAGGCTTTTATTCTGGTGAGAAGACATGGATTCTCTCTTCCCTCAGGTAACTGCGCCCTGTACCAGCGGGGAGGCTGGTGGTACCATGCCTGTGCCCACTCCAACCTCAATGGTGTGTGGCACCGTGGTGGCCACTACCGTAGCCGTTACCAGGACGGCGTTTACTGGGCCGAGTTTCGTGGTGGGGCTTACTCTCTCAAGAAGGCTGCCATGCTGATCAGGCCCCTGAGGCTGTGACCATCTGTTCATCTGTCCCCCAGGTCACAGGGGATGTGTGTCAGCAGGAGCCCGAGTTGTCCTGGCCACACCTCCTTTGTGACTCAGTGTGGGCCGTGTCCCACAGACCTCTTCTCTTTGTGGATCTGCTCCCCAGGACCCTGAAAACAGCACCCAGGAATCCCCCTGCCAACATCTTGGACCCAGACGGCTCCCCAAGGGCATTTAGATCTCCGTTTGAGCTCATATTTTATAACAACACAAAATATCCACAGACCGTGTCTGGTTTGCATCTGCACCTGGCAGGGGTCACTCCCCGTGCCCGCCCTCGTCCTCCTCCTCTTCCTCCTCCTCCTTCAGGTCCTCCAGAATGAGGTTGTCCAGGTCTTCCAGGAGGCCCCCCTGGCTCAGGCAGGTGGCCACAGTGGAGCCACTGCTGATGTGGAGGTTGCTGGGGTGCAGGACTTTGGGCAGGTGGTTCTGCTTCCGACTCTTGGGGTGTGCGCAGGATGTCCCAGGCACGTGGGGCTCTGGGGAGGGAGAGGTTCTGAGGTCCTGGGGCTTGAGGCCACGGGGAGCTCTGGGGAGGGGAGGGGCTGAGGCCACAGGCTCTGGGGCCAGAGCTATAGGAAATTCAGAGGTGAAAGTCACAGGTGTTGAAGCCACAGGAGACCCAGGGACATGGGCGTCACCTGAGACTACAGAGGACACAACAGGAGCCAAGAACACAGAGACACAGGGGCAGAGTCCACAGGACACTGGGGTGTGGGCCACCAGAGTGAAATCACAGAACTTTATGCAAGGAGAGATGGAAGGTGGATGACGCCATGGGAGGTGGGTGTTAGGAGGGGCAGGGGTCCTGAGTGACCCGGAGGTAAGGAGGCTGGAGGCCCGTGGAAGATGTGGAAGGAGGGGCCGTTGCAGCGGGACGTGAAAAGGCCTCCAGGACTGAGGCCTTAGGAGGTATGTGGAAGAAGCAGGCAGAGACCTTGGTTCTTAAAGGCTCAGAGGTGTATGCCTGGAATGGGGGGGTAGGCCATGGGGATGCGCCAGGCCCTCACCTCGCCGATTGTAGCAGTCCTCAGCCGAGCAGGAGTGGGTGTGGGTGCTGCGGCGATCTGTGTCCCGGTCCCAGCGTGGAGGGAGGATCCGTGTCGGATACACGGGGAAGCCGCACCCGTAGCAGGGGGACCGGGACCCCATCTGTGCCCAGCCCCTGGGGGCGGGCAGGGCTGTGAGGGTCCAAGGGCCAGCTGGGCCAGGGTGGGGCCAGGGCAGGGAGGGGCAGGGCTGGGGTGGGGCAGGGCCGAGGATGGGAGGTGGGGGTGGGGTCAGCGCCCTCACCGGAAGTTGTGCCCTCACCGGAAGTTGTGCCGACATCTCGGGCAGTGGAACTCAGCCACGCCCCACATCTTTTCACTGGGCACCGGCTCGTAGCGCTTCCGGCATTTCCTGCATCTGGACACCTGGGGGTGCGGAGAGAGGGGCAGGCTTGCTGTCAGAGGTGAGCAGTGATAGCCTGATGTTAGCCAGATCGAGATTTACACTATGGAAATTGGCAAACACTGTAAATCTGGGGGTGTCTCCGCCCCACGAGAGCCGGTTATTAGGCATTTACCAGAAGCATACCACTGGTCAGGGGGTTCAGAAGCCAGATTTGGGGTTGTGGTTTGGGGGTCAGGTTTGATTTCTGTGGTAGCTGTCAAACTGTATAGTCAGAGGTCAGGCTCCGGGATAAGAGTTGAGCTTCTCAAGTTGAATGTCAAGTTGAAAAGTCCAGCTCAGTGGGTTGGGGTTAGGGTCTGAGATTGGGGTTGATCTCTGAGGTTGCAGGTCCGGGGTTGGGCTTTCAGAGGCTGATGTTCTTGGGTCAGAGGTTTGGACACTGAGTGGGGCTTTGGAGTGGAGCCGGGACAGAACCAAGGTCAGAGGTTGGGTTATCACCTCCTTCCGCTGGGGCACTCGGCGCCACCAGACATGGTCACAGGAGGAGCAGGCGAACTGCCGGTCCACGGCAGGGATGAGGTCTTCCTGGGCACGTTGGAACATGCGTAGGTTGGCTTCTGTTAGTGGCAGGAGCGAGGTCGCCACCGCCTGCAGAACGGAGAGGGTGGTCAGCTCTCTTCTCCCCTTCCTGCCCCTACAATGTCCCTCCTCCTCACCTATGAACATCCCCATGGATGTCCTCCCTGCTTACCTCCCTGTCCCACATCCTGGACTCACCTGGATGTCCCGGTCCTGCTTCATGTCCTCTGGGGGGTCCTGGGTGGAAACACCAGGGGCAGAAACTGGAGATGTGGTTCATGCCTCTTTTCTGTGGGCGGGGCTTCTGCACAGGGAGGCAGGGTTCTGGCCCCATGTAAGAGTAGAGTGTCCCTAACTCAGGAGGAGTTGATTGAGCAGCATACACTTCCTGAGGGCAGGATGTGTGACCTCAGTTGTCCTTATAGCAACCCTGGGAGGTGGGCACACCTGTCATCCCCATTGCTCAGACAGGGAAACTGAGGCCCAGAGCCAGGAGAGGGCTTGCCTGAGATTACCCTGAGTGAGCATGGCGGAACAGGCTTGACCCCATGCTCCCTTCCTGCCAATGAATGCCACACACCTGCTGGCATTGTGACAGGTCACCTCTTTGAGGCCATGCTGCTTTAGGTTGAGTGCTTGAGCTCTGGATTCAGATAGATGCAGGTTGAAACCCTGGCTTCATCAATTCCAGCTGTGGGGGTGTGGCCAAGCCACTCCTCCTAATGAGGGACATCTAAGAGCCCAGGTTCTGACTCTTGGTGGCCGGGGTTCAAATCCCAGCTGCCACCTGCATTCAGCATGAACCTGGTGAGTGACTTCATCACCCTGTGTCTCAATTTTCTCATCTGTAAAATGAACGTGATAAGTAATAGGACCTGTCTCACAAGACCTGTGGCAATGAAATAAGTCAACAGGTAAAATTCCTGGAGTCCTGCCGCAGGAGAAGTGCTCAATCAATGATACTCTTTGCTATTTTTATCATACTCATTATATGTATAACTGTAAATATATAAATGTTAAGGGTATAATACATACTTTATTATACTCTTTAACAACTCTGTGCTGGGTCTTTCAGGCAAGCCAACCGGTACACCAGCCACCAAAGCCATCTAAGGGGCAAAGTGGCCATGCAAATCCTTTCATTCATTCATTCATTCATTCATTCATTCACATGGGCTCCCCTGCCCCTCTCTCCTCTCTGATCTCCTGCTCATCCCAGCCTGTCTGTATGTTCCTTTTGTCATGCCACCCCTCTTCCAGGAAGACCCTCTCCAACCCCTCCCCTTCCCAGAGATCACTCCTCCTTAGTCTTGAAGAACTTGGTACCACCTCCTCCAGGAAGCTTTCCCTGATCTCTTTGGCTCCTCTATAATGACAATCCTGATTCGTTTCACTGCTTAGTTTCTTGTCTCTTCCATTTAATACAGTCAGCATGTAATGAGCATCTACTGTTTGCAGGCTCCCTGGCCAGATACACGACTGAGAGGTGCATAAGTGAATGAGGCTAGACCATGAGTTGTGGACTGACAAGGCACAGAGGGGGCTGGCCATGGATGAGCCTGACCCTTCTGTTCTCCCTCCCCTTACCACATCCTTTGAGGGGAGGGCGCAGTTTACCTGGGCATCCAGGTCATTACTCAGTTCCTGGCCATCTTTCTGCTTTACCCCTGGTGGGGAGAGTAAGTGTAAGTGAAAGGCCTTTGAAAGATCTTGTGGGAGTTTCAGGGCCCGAACCCGATACAGACCACCCCCCAAAGAGATGATCTCATCGCCTCTTCCTACCCTCAGCAGAGACCACATCCTCTCCCTGCTCCCCAGCGGAACCCCCTGCAGGCAGGACCCCCGCCTGCTCACCGTACACGATGGAGCGCCCCACTCCGGTATGGTCGCTACCAAACTTCCTCATCAGAGTCCCCGCCTTCTTGGAGGATACCTTCCCATGAAACTTCTCCCGGAGGCGCCGGACGCTC
>NW_006787698.1:4400409-4417242 GCF_000442215.2 Lipotes vexillifer | reverse complement strand
TCTCTTCTCCAGCTGGGGTGGGGAGACGGGCTCAGATGTAAGAAGGAGAGGCGCGATCGCCCCTCCCCCACCCCTAGGCATCCTTTTTTCACGGCCTGAACTTGACCCTTGGTTTTAGCCTCCGCACCCCACCCCCCCAATCCCTCTACTGCATTTCCTGGAAAAAGCCAAAGTCCCCACAGGGCATTGGGGGAGGGAGCGGACTAAGGCGAACGTCCCAGGCTAAGGGAGGAGGCCGGCCAGGTAACCCCTGACCTCTGACCCTTGACCCAGCAGCCCCCGCTTTTCCTCGAGGAGGCCACATTTCGCTCTGGGGCATGTGGCGGTTACTCTCCTTTCTGAGGGGGACGAGTGCCAGCCTGGGGGAAGGTCTAGGTTTCGGATGGAGTCCCCGGGAAGTGCGAAGCCCCCTCCGCGCCCCCGGCTCCTCCCCAGCATCTCTCGCGGGCCCCCGGCCCAGTTGTAGCCTTCTCCTACCTCCACACCTTCCTGAGACATGGTGGCGGCGCAGGTCCCCGCGAGGTTCCGCACTGGGCGCTCAGCGCCCCCCTACCTGGGCGCGCCCGTCTGTCCAGCTGCCTCTCAGGGCAGGGGGCGGGGCCTCCAGGCCGGCTCCGCCCTTCCTTTCCAGCCCTCCGTTTCGCTTTCGATTGGAAAGAGGGGGGACGGGGCGCGCTGGCTCCGCCCTGGCTCCACCTCTGCTCTTGCGCCCCAAACCCAGGCGGGCGCCCCCGATCTGCACCCTGCGGCGGAGCTCGCAGACCTCGGGCGGGGGAGGCGGCGCGGCCTCTGCAGTCGGTCACATGTCCCCACGCTGCGCGGGGTCCGCGTCTTCACGTCCCTCGTGGGGGCGGGGCCGCATCTGAAGGCCGCGGTGTGTCTCCCGGCCCCCGCTAGCTTGTGCTCCCCCAGTCCATCGCTCTGTCCCCTCCCCTCCCGTCCCCTCCCCTCCCCCAGGAATCAGGCGCTAATTAGGACCTGGACCCCTTTCTCACTTTGAGCCTCTTACCTCGCCACGTCCCCTCTCTGAACCTCAGTTTACTCCTCTGTAAGATGGGGATGATGATAGTGGCTACATCCTGGAGTGTGTGTGTGTGTGTGTGTGTGTGCCCGCGTGCGTGCGTGTGCCAGGATTCAGGTCCCCGGGTAGAGCACTTAGTAGCTCCTGGCATGCTGTAGACATTCAACTAGTCCCTGGGCCACCTACTATGTGCAAAATACGAAGGGGCAGGCAGTTGACGGGAAGGAGGAGGTGCTTGCTAAAAATACTGATTCCTGGTCCCTAGCCGGTCTGCAGAATCGGGCTGTCTAGGGGTTCCAGGGGATTTGCACTGTAAAACGTAAGGTTGAGAACCCCGGGGGGCCAGGACAATTTTAACCCAGCAAGGGGGGGAGGGGCTCTGTCCCAGCCTTGCCGCATCAGAAATGTCTTCTTGGAGGAGACCTGGAAGTGTGAAGTCTCAGCAGGTGAAGAATGGAGTGGGGGAAGGAAGCAGCTAGCCGTGCAAAACCCCCAGAATCAAGAGAGTCTAGCGCTTTAGGCCAGGGCTTCTCAACCTCAGCAATATTGGCATTTTGGGCTGGATGGTTCTTTGTGGTGGGGGCCTGCCGTGTGCATCGTAGGATGTTTAGCAGCATCCCTGGCCTCAACCCACTAGATGCCAGTGGCACCCCTGCCCCAGTCATGACAGCTGAAAATGTCTCCAGACGTTGCCAAATGTCCTCTGGGGGTGGCAAAATTGCATTAGGATAAATGACTCCTAAAACTGTTTTTCAACATGCACCTCTATCAGTAAAAATGTTGAAGCTCAACCCCCAGAGGGATATTTGTTTATAAATTATATACAAATACAGTTATACTAAGAGATTCTGTAGATCACTTTATTATAATGTATTTATTACATAATGATATTCCTTAGCAAACTTAAAAAAAAAGATTAAAAAAAATGTTCTAATGTTTTCTACTTGAACCCCGAAGTTTTGTTTGTGGGGTCTATGCACCCCTCCCTGGGGTGCATGTAAACAGTTCATGGTTCTTTGTGCTGAGTGGTGGGATTTCAGGCAGGGAAGGGGGGGTGGTATAGGCAGCACAGAGGACCTGGGATTTTATCCTGAGGGAAGTGGGGAGACATGGAGGGGCTCTCCCAGTATAGTTGCCAATTACTACTTACCCAGTGGAGGGGGAAGTCACAGCTACGTCCCACCCCTTGGTCAGGGTGGGCACAGAGCAGGCAGGAAACAGGTGGGAGTCTGATCTGGCCCCCACACAACTCAGGTCTGCTAGATTCTCATCCTAATGGCCACCACAGTGAGAGCTTACTCTGTGCCAGGCACTGTTCCACTTTGGACGCAGCATCAAAGAAAACAAAGATCCCTGCCCACATAAAGCTAGCATTCTAGTGGGGGAGACAGACAAGAAAGAAATATGTAATAGGATAGGAGAGAATGCATGCCAGGATGAAAAATGAACTGGGGCGGGGGGATGGGAAAAGGGAGTTTAGGGAAGCCTGCAGGAAGTAACATCTGAGTGGAGACCTGAAGGATGTGGGAGCCTGGGACTCTTGTTAACAGGTGTTGTAGTTCTCTATTGCTGCATAACAGATTATCCCCAAATGTTATGGCTTAAAACAATAAACACTTATCAGTTCGTATGGTTTTTGTGGGTCAGGAATCTAGCAATGGCTTTACTGAGCTTTCTGGCTCAGGGTTTCCATAAGGTCGTAGTTAAGATGTTGACTGGGGCTGCAGCCATCTAAAAGTTTGACTGGGGCTGGAGGATCTTGCTTCTGTGGTGGCTCACTCACATGACTGGCAGGTGGGTGCTGATTGTTGGAGGGATGCCTCAATTCCTCCCTACTTGGGCTGTTTGAGCTTGATACTCCCAACCTGGCAGCTGGCCTCCACAGAGCAAGCAACCCAAGAGAAGGAAAGCCAGGTGGAAATTGTATATTTTCAAGACCTCACCTTGAAAGTCACATAGCATCACTTCTGCCGCCACATCCTGTGCGTTAAAGTTGAGTCACTAGATCCAGACCATGTTTAGGGAGAGGGGAATAAAGACCCTGCCCTCTCTCCCCTCCTCCCCTCCTCCCCTCCCATCTCCTGCTGGAGCCTCTCACTGGCTGCACCAGCAGGCAAGGAAGGTAAGGGAGCCAGTCATGCAGTTAGCCTGTCAGGGCACAGAGCAGGGGGAGAAGGGTGAGAGTCAATTCAGAAGGACAAATAAAGGTACAACCTGAGTATTCAATTTTGGCATGTGTAGATGATCAGAAAAACAGATTCCCAGCGAACACATGGGGGCGCTACCTACCCACCAACAGTTGAGCTTTGTGGCCATCTTGGTCTGTCTGGCCAGATGTAGCTTGGTTGTAGTGAGTGGTGTGAACATTTCTGCATTTTATCCTTTGTCTTTATAAAAAGGTGTGGAAAGGGAGAAAATGGATGTGCTGATAACAGTGATAAGAAGCGTAGCCTCTGACACTTTAGTATAATTCAGTCAAAGATGAAGCCCATTTGATCCATCCATTCATTAATTTGACAGACATACATCAGGTGCCTCCTATCCGGCAGGCGTGGTGTCTGGCACCATTTCTGCCCTTCCGGAGTCATGGTCTTAATGGGAAAGAGAAACATGAAGCACATGATATCACAAGTAGTTATTTAATTATATTTATGATATGTACCCAAAAAGAGAAATTGAGAGATCCATGAGAAGGGATAACACATGGGACCCTGAACTGGGTAGGGTGGTCAGGGAGGGCTTCATGGAGGAGGTGCCTCTTGAACTGAATTTTTTTTTTTTTTGACCACTCCATGTGGCTTGCAGGATCTTAGTTCCCTGACCAGGGATTGAACTGTGGGTCACGGCAGGAAAGCTCTGAGTCGTAACCACTGGACCTCCAGAGAAGTCCCAATGACCTGAAATCTTAACACTTTCTGAAACACTGTGTCAAGTGTTTTGAACTATGTATCTCATTTGATCCTCATAGCAATCCTATAAGGGGGGTAATATTATTACAAAAGGGAAGACAGGTTCAAGAATCTGCTCAAGGGGGGCCCTCCAAAGGATGAATAGGAACTAACTAGGTGAAGAGGTGCAGGGCAGAAAGAGCAGCAAGTGCAAAGGCCCTGAGGTGGGAAGGGGCAGGGTCTATTGCAGAAATCTATAGGCCACCATGGCTCCGGCTTAGCGAGCAGGGGGGAGAGTGGAGGGAGGGGAAGCTCATGCCCAAAGCAGCAAATCTTGATCTTTAGTTGAACCTTTTGAGGCATATGCTGGGTGACCATAAGTTTAATTGTGGAGGAAATGGACCTGATTGGAGCATGTGTGTACTTTTTGCAACCTAGTCAATTTCCCCCTCAGTTTAATTAATTAATTAATTAATTAATTAGACAATGCTGTGTGGCATGCAGGGTCTTAGTTCCCTGACTAGGGATAGAACCCGTGCCACCTACAGTGGAAGCAAGGAGTCTTAACCACTGGACCGCCAGGGAAGTCCCCCCTCAGTTTAACCAAATGAAGAAATTTGGGGATGCCCAGAATTAGAGATGTTGTGAAATGGGAAATCTCCAAACCGTTGGTTGGAAAGGGCATCCCTTGGTAGAACCTTTGGAGAGGGCAACTCAGCAACACCTACTAAAGCATTGTGTGCTATTTTTTTTAATAACAAAATATTTTTATTAATTAGCTATCAGACATGCCTCTCCAAACTTTTTCCCCACATTTTATGGCTATGTACTCTTCTTTTTTATACATTTATTTATTTATATTTTTTATTTTTGGCTGCGTTGAGTCTTTGTTGTTGTGCGTGGGATTTCTTTAGTTGCGGTGAGTGGGGGCTACTCTTCGTTGCAGTGCACAGGCTTCTCATTGCGGTGGCTTCTCTTGCTGAGGAGCACGGGCTCTAGGTGCGTGGGCTTCAGTAGTTGTGGCATGTGAGCTCTAGAGCGCAGGCTCAGTAGTTGTGGCACACGGACTTAGTTGCTCCACGGCATGTGGGATCTTCCCAGACCAGGGCTTGAACCCTTGTCCCCTTCAGTGGCAGGCGGATTCTTAACCACTGTGCCACCAGGGAAGTCCTATGGCTATGTACTCTTTAATTGACTCTTCATATGCCAATGATTTGTAATGTTTTCTATAGAGAGAATACAAAGATCATTTATCTTTTCTCTAGCATGGTTGATCAGTATTTGATTTTTATTATTAAAAACAGAAAAATTTTTTTCATCCTCATAGTTCATTATTCCTGTGTGTGTGCACGCGCCCATGAAATTCCAGAAGACTGTGTGCTATTTTAATTGTCTCTTTCAACTTTCGTATTCTGATGCTTTGACAGTTGGGGCCTCGCTGACCCTCCCTGGGCACACACACAAACCATTTGTGTGCATTTCTGCATGTGGATCTCCACAACACCTTTACTTTCCACATGGCATATTTCTCTAACAATCAAATTTTTGGTTTTTTTTTTTTTTTTTTTTGCAACAAGCATCCATAACTTTTGTAATGAGAACCAAGAAAATACACAATAAGACAAATCCAATTACGTTTTAAAATAACATATACGAAACCCTGGATGTCTATCTTTGACAATGACACCTAAGAGGTGAGAAGTAATTTGGGATTTCATAATCTGTGCAGTCCTTAGTAAATGGAATGTCCTTTACAGCACAGAAATCTATTGTTCAAGTTTTGCGAAGTCACATTCAAACATGTTTCCAAGAATGCATTATGTGCAGAAGTTGGGTAGCTTGTTTGGGACTCTGCTTAAATGAATTTGGTGAGTGGAGAAATCGCAGCGGCTAAAAGAGCCTGAGTGTACCCAGGGGCCAGCTGGGCGCCAGACTCTCTGTGGGGTGTCCTCCAGGCTTTAGGCTATCAAGTCATCCCTCAGCCTTCTGGCTAGGTGCCAGTGTCCCGTTTTCAGATGAAGAATCTGAATTTCAGAGCAATTAAGCAAATCATGCAGGCACCTGGCTTATAGGTGGCATAGTCAGGACTTGAACTCAGGCCAGCTGACCGCAATGCTCCTTCCAGCTGGAATTGACGATGAGAAGTATAGAGGTCAAAAGGGCACACGTTGGGGGCTTCCCTGGTGGCGCAGTGGTTGAGAGTCCGCCTGCCGATGCAGGGGACACGGGTTCGTGCCCTGGTCCGGGAAGATCCCACATGCCGCGGAGCGGCTGGGCCCGTGAGCCATGGCCACTGAGCCTGCACGTCCGGAGCCTGTGCTCCGCAACGGGAGAGGCCATAACAGTGAGAGGCCTGTGTACCACAAAAAAAAAAAAAAAAAAAAAAAAGGCACACGTTGGAACCAGACAGTCTGGGTTTGAATCCATTCCTAGCTGTTTGAGCAATTTCTTTGCCTTTCTGGGCCTCAGTTTCCCCATCTCTGAAGTGGGAATAGAGTTATTGTGAAGGTTCCATAAGCTAATATAGATAAACCATTTAGAACTGGGCTGTCTGAAAGGGTAGCCACTGGTCACATGTGGCATTTGAACTCTTGAAACGTGGCAGGTTCTAATCAGATGTGCCATCAGCGTCAAATGCACACTGGATTTTGAAGATTTATGTGAAATAACACATCATTGACTTTTTGTACTGATTTCATGTTGAAATGGTATTTTGGATATATTGGGCTAAATAAAATTATTATAATTAATTTCACTGGTTTTGTTTTGCCTTTTTAATGTGATGACTAGAAAATTTAAAATTACATATGTGGCTTGCATTATATTCTTATGGGATTTAGAGGATGCAAAACATAGTAACCCTCCAAGGAGCATGTAGCTATTTTTATGACCACACCACCTTGGTTATGTTGCTTTTCCTAAGGCATTAACTGTGGGAAAACAGTTCTCTGCTCCAGCCCTGGGCCTGGTGGCCCCGTGTCTGCTCCTGACAGCAGAAATACCCACAGTTAATTATTGATCCCACATTCCAGAAAGTTCACAGGGAAAGTATCGGGAAAGTTCATGAGGTGCCCTTAGCTCTGGGAGCTGGGGTGGCCAGGTGACTTCATTTCTTTATATTTCACGTTTTGAAATTTCAAATTTGTGGATAGCCCCCCCTAAAAAAACAGAGCACTCTGCCTTTTTTTTTTTCTGATTGCAAAAATTAAGTGTGCTTGTTCTTAAAAAAAACAAAAAGTTAAACATTAAGAAATATTTGTTTTAGAAAGAGGAAGTCTTTACATACATAGGAAAATAAAACCTTAAGTTATAGTTTTGCCTGTGGCCATAGAGGTGACCATAAACTGTAGGAAAGAGGACACAGGGTGTGCAAGCAAACCATGGACAGTTCTGGTTCCTTGCGGGGGAGGGGGGGATTTGGATGGGGCATCACATTTCCTTTCCAATATGCCTGCCTTTTGGGGAATCTTTTTGCTAGATCTTCATGTATGATTAACAACAACAACAACAACAAAAATAATAAAGGAAGGGATGGTAACTCCTCATTGCTCTGCTCCTAGGATAAGCCTCATTAAATTTGATGGATTTTTGGGTTTGGCCAAAAAGTTTCTTCAGGTTTTTCCACAACATCTTACGGGAAAACCTGAATGAACTTTTTGGCTAAGCCAATATATTCTTCCCAATCTTTTTCCTTTGAGCTACTTATTTTTCTATCTGACTTCATGATGGTGATATTTGAAGAAAAACAGTAACTTAAAAACATCCAGATTTCTAAACAGAGCTCAGAATCAAAAGCGAAACTTTGTTGCCAGGTACTCAAGGAAGATATGCACCCTTTGGGTGCCTTCCTTTTCTCATTTAGGAAAAGGGAAGAAAACAGTCCTCATCTCCTAGAGTTGCTGGGAGAAGAAAGGCATTCACGTGTGTGAAGTGCTTAGACCAGAGCCTGCACGTAATAGGTGCTCAATAAATGTTTGTTTCGACTCTTGTTACAAGATGCAGGTTCAGACTGATACTGACCAGTGGTCTTAGCCTTCCCCAATCAATAGAAATTGACTAGAGGCCAGACAAAAAATTCAGGCAAGGCTTTATTGGGGCCCCTGCTGCAGCAGCGGGGGTAGCAAGAACAAGCAACAGGTCCCCTTGTGAGTGAAGGTGTGTCCAGGGGTTGAGCTGGAAGGGTGACTTAGGTGTTTTGCCCACCCCTCTGGCGGTGTTGTGTGCAGGGGGCATGCTCAGTACCCTGCTTTTGCTCCCAATGTCCTGTTTTTGGTCCAGGCTCTTCAGAAGTGGCAGTTGAGTCTTTTTAGTCTTTTCTATCTTTTTGTCCATAATTTTCTCCAACTGCTCATGCATGCAGTTATTTTTCATCCCATATAGTTTCTTTGTATTTTGTTGCTCAAGGTTTGTCCAGGTTTAAGCACTGCAGCAAAGGGTCCCAGGTCCCAGCCCATCTCAAGACCAGAGTCCCAAGATACCTCTCTGCCCATGGCTGACCCCACTTAAGCCCTTTGTTGGCTCATCTGTAAAATGGGATCATAGCACTCATGCCTATTGTAGGATTAAGTGAGAGAATGAGACACAGAATATACCTACTCTGCCTTCAAGGATGCCTCAGGGGCACCAGTAAAAAATAAGCAATTATAACGCTCCCTATAGATGTCCAGGTTGGGGGGGGAGGGAGCATGTGGGCAGTATTCCAGAAGGAGGTGGTATGTATGGCATGAGAAGCTATTGGCCCCGAGGTTGGGTGGGGAAGGGGGCAAGAACTGAACTAGGAATTCTCAAACTCTCCAGAGCGTCAGGGCCTCACTGGGGACTTATTAAAAGGCAACTTTCCAGTGTCCACCCCAGACCTATTAGAGGTGCCCAGGCAGTGAGAAGACACTGGTTCTTGTCTATTCAATAAATGCTGAGCGCCTGGCATTGCTCTGGGAGCAAGGAAAACAGACACAAATTCCTTTCCTGCAAGGAGCTGACATTGTAATGGTGGAGAGAGTCATGTGAAAGTTTATTGTTAGTGGCTGCAAGACAATGGAGACAGTGGCGGGTATGTGGAGAGCAAGAAGGAAACTATGATTATCATTCTTTTCTCGGCCGTGCCGCATGGCTTGCGGGATTCTAGTTCCCTGACCAGGGATTGAACCCAGGCCCTCAGCAGTGAAAGTACGGAGTCCCAACCACTGGACCACTGGTTATTATTCTTAAGACATGTCTCATTTTTGTCTCCTACCATATCTAGAGAAGCAAGATGCGTGACCAAGCACTCAAGATCTGGAGTGAGACAGTCCCGGGATCAAATCCTCCCTTCTTCACCTACTCATTATGGGCCATTGGGTGACCGATATAACTTGGCCATGCTTGAGCAGGACAGTGAAATCGGGTCTCCGATGAGAGTAAGGAGGGAGATAGGTTCATTGAGAGGTCTTAAACAACCCAGAGATGTTGGACAGGACCCAGGTGGTGGCACACTGTTTTCCAAATGTATCCACTGTATTAGCTATCTAGTGCTGTGTAACAAGTTGTCCCCTCATTTAATGGCTGAAACAATAAAGCTCTATTATCTTGTGGTTTCCTTGGGTCAGGAATCTGGGCATCACTTAACAAAGTGCCTTTGCGTCAAGGTTTCTTACAAGGTGGCAATCATGATGTTTGCTGGGACTGTCATCATCTCAAAGTTTGATTTGGTTGAATTTAGGTCTACCATTTTATTATTATTATTATTATTATTATTTTGGCTGTGCTGAGCAGCATATAGGATCTTAGTGCCCCAACCGGACATCGAACCCAGGCCCTGGCATTGAAGGTGCTGAGTCCTAGCCACTGGACAGCCAGGGAATTCCCTACCATTTTATTGTTTATTTCTGTTGGTCTCCTTTGTTTCTTTATTCTTCTCTATTTTTTTTTCTCTCCTGCCTTTTTTTGGATTACAGGCATACCTCGGAGATATTACAGGTTTGGTTCAGGATCACTGCAATAAAGCAAATATCACAATAAAGTGAGTCACATGAATTTTTTCGTTTCCCAGTGCATATAAAAGCTATGCTTAGGACTTCCCTGGTGGTGCAGTGGTTAAGAATCCGCCTGCCAATGCAGGGGACACAGATTCGAGCCCTGGTCTGGGAAGATCCCACATGCCACGGAGCAACTTAAGCCCGTGCGCCACAACTACTGAGCCTGTGCTGTAGAGCCCACAAGCCACAACTACTGAGCCCATGCACCACAACTACTGAAGCCCGTGCTCTGCAACAAGAGAAGCCACCACAATGAAAAGCCCACACACCACAATGAAGAGTAGCCCCCGCCCACCTCACCTAGAGAAAACCCACGCACAGCAACGAAGACCCAACACAGCCAAAAATAAATAAATAAATAAATAAATAAACTTCTAAAAAAAATACAGGGACTTCCCTGGTGGCACAGTGGTTGGGAGTCCACCTGCCAATGCAGGGGGCGTGGGTTCGATCCCTGGTCCAGGAAGATCCCACATGCTGTGGAGCAACTGGGCCCGTGTGCCACAGCTACTGAGCCTGTGCTCTGAAGCCCGCATGCCACGGCTGCTGAAGCCTGTGTGCCACAGCTATTGAGGCCCGGGTGCCTAGAGCCCGTGCTCTGCAACAAGGGAAGCCACCGCAGTGAGAGGCCCGCGCACCGCGATGAGTGGTCCCTGCTCACCACAACTAGAGAGAGCCTGCACACAGCAACGAAGACCCAACACAGCCAAAAATAAATAAATAAATAATAAAATAAATTTATTTAAAAAAATACTAAACAAACAGAAAACAATTACAGTAGTAATACCAAAGATCACTGATCACAGATCACCATGATAAATATAATAATAACGAAAAACTTTAAATATTTATTTATTTATTTATTTATTTTTGGCTGTGTTGGGTCTTCATTTCTGTGCGAGGGCTTTCTCTAGTTGCAGCGAGCGGGGGCCACTCTTCATCGCAGTGCGTGGGCCTCTCACTGTCGCGGCCCCTCTTGTTGAGGAGCACAGGCTCCAGATGCGCGGCTCAGTAGTTGTGGCGCACGGGCCTAGTTGCTCCGCGGCACGTGGGATCTTCCCAGTCCAGGGCTCGAACCCGTGTCCCTTGCATTGGCAGGCAGATTCTCAACCACTGCGCCACCAGGGAAGCCCCAATAACGAAAAACTTTGAAATATTATGAGAATTACCAAAATGTGACACAGAGACATGAAGTGAGCAAATGCTGTTGAAAAAATGGTGGCAATAGAATTGTTCAAAACAGGGTTGCCACAAAACTTCAATTGGTAAAAAACGCAAAATCTGCAAAACGCGATAATATGAAGTGCCATAAGCAAGGTATGCCTGTATTTGAATATTTTTTAGTATTCCATTTAAATTTAGCTCTTGAGTTTTTTACAATCTCTCTCTCCTCTTTAGAGATGGCTCTATGGATTACAATATACATACTTACCTTTTCACAGTCTACTTAGAATTAATAATTTAGCACTTCAAGTGGAGTGCAGAACCACTGTTTAGTTTCGTTCTTCCTCCCCTCTCTGTGTTGGAATTGTCACATGTGTTACATCTACATACGCTGGAAAACGTCATCAATGTTTTAATTTTTGCTTTCAACCATCAAACATTTTAAAGAGAAGGAAAATAGTGTATTACTAGAGATTTATCGTTTCTGTTGGTCTTTGTTCCTGAAGTTCCAACCTTCCTTCTGGTATTATTTCCCTTCTATTTGAAGAACTTCCATTAACCTTTTTTTTTTTTTTTTTTTTTTTAAAGAGAGGATTTGCTAGCAACAAATTTTCTTAGTTATCCTTCATTTGAGAATGTCTTTACTTCACCTTCATTTCTTCATTTTCATGGGAAATAGAATTTGGGGTTGACAATTCTTTCAGCACTTGAAAAATATTATTTCCCTGCCTTCCATCCTGTATGTTTTTTGATGAGCAATCCATTGTCATTCAAATCATTGTTTCTCTGTACGCAATGGATTATCCCTCTCTGGCTGCTTTCAAGAGTTTTTCTTTGTTTTTAGTTTTCAGCAGTTTGGTTATGATGTGTCCAGGCATGGATTTCTTTGAGTTTGTTGTGCTTGGGATTTGCTGAGCTTCTTGAATCTGTGGACTTGTGTCTTTTGCCATTTGGGGGAGTTTTCAGCTATTATTTCTTCAAATATTTTTTTCTGCATTTTACTTCTTTTTCCTCTCTTTCTGGGACTCTCCTGACAGGAATGTTAGACCTTTTAATATTGTCCCACAGCTCTGTCGTTGTGACTGGATAATTTGTATTGCTCTATTTTCAAGTTAGTTGACTCTTTACCATCTCCATTCTGCTATTTAGCCCATCCAGTGAATTATTAATTTTGGTTATTGTATTTCTCAGTTCCGAAATTTCCATGTGGTTCTTTAAAAAAATATTTATTTCTCTATTGAGACTTTGTTTCCATTAGTTCAAGAGTGTTTTCTTTTACTTCCTGGGCATAGTTATAATTGCTGCTTTAAAGTATTTGTCTGATACTTCCAACATCTGCATTATTTTAGGGTTGGCATATGATGATTTTCTTTTCCTTTGTGAGTAGTTGGAAATTTCCTACTTTTTCACATGTTGAATAATTTTGGATTGTATCCTGGACATTTTGGACATTATATACAACATACTGTACTATTATATTATGATACTCTAGGTCTTGTTTAAAACCCTACAGAGAATGTTGATATTTATGTTTTGTCAGGCAGTCAACTCAGTTAGGTTCAGGTTGTAGGTTTCAAAGCTGTTGCAGTGCTATTTGGATCCGTCCTGTGTATGTACCACCAGTCTCTCTGACCCATAGGTCCTCCTTCCTTCCCTGCTCATCAGACCAGTAAGAAAGGGTTTTTTAAAGAGCCCTTTCTGTCTACATCCAGCGTGCAGTTCTGGGTTTTGGGCTGCCTTTAAGTCTAGGCTGGAAAATACCAGAGGAAAAATAATAAGGAGGGGCAGGACACCAGGTAGCTTCAGAGGAAGGAATTATTATATTTATATATGCACTCAGATGTATAAGTGTAACCTTTTAGTGCCCTGCTTCGTATCTCCTTGGCCTACCTGGATTTCAGCTGCATTTGTTGTAGACAACTCCAGAATGCATAGAACTCCTACCTCAAGAATGCATGTGTTTTTCTATTTTCTCCTTCAGGGTCTTTGTGGCCCCCAGCATGTGCAGCTGTTAATGCCCTCTGGAGCAACCGTCAACCCTCAGCCAGACGTGATCTGGTGGGTAAATAATACCAACAAACTGAATCCAACAGTACATTAAATAGATTGTACACCATGACCAAGTGCGATTTATCCCAGGATATGTTCAGGCATTGGAAAACTCAAATGGATATTTGTATGCCAGTGTTCACAGCAGTATTATTTACAATAACCAAAAGGTCAAAACAACCCAAGCGTCTATCAACAGATGAATGGATAAACAATGTGGGGGACTTCTGTGGTGGTGCAGTGGTTAAGAATCCGCCTGCCAATGCAGGGGCCACGGGTTCGAGCCCTGGGCCGGGAAGATCCCACGTGCCGCGGAGCAACTAAGCCCGTGCACCACAGCTACTGAGCCTGTGCTCTAGAGCCCGTGAGCCACAACTACTGAAGCCCGTGAGCCACAACTACTGAAGCCCGCGCGCCTAGAGCCCGTGCTCCTCAACAAGAGAAGCCACTGCAATGAGAAGCCCGCACACTGCAATGAAGAGGAGCCTCCGCTCACTGCAACTAGAGAGAGCCCGCGCACAGCAACAAAGACCCCACGCAGCCAAAAATTAAAAAATTAATTAAAAATAATCCACCTCCAAAATGTGGTATCTCCCACACACAGTGGGATATTATTCAGCCATAAAAGAAACAAAGAACTGTCACATGCTATTAACTTTGAGGAATCTTGAAAACATTATGCTAACTGAAAGAAGCCAGACATCAAAAGTCACAAATTGCATGAATCCTTTTTTATGACGTATCCAGAACAGGCAAATCCATGGAGACAGAAAGCAGGTTCGTGGTTACTAGGGGATGGGAGGTAGGAGAAAATTGGGAATGATTACATAATGGGTACAGGGTGTTTTTCTGGGGTGATGAAAAAATTTCGAAACTAGAGAGAGGTGGAGACTCCACATATTGTAAAGATACCAAGTGCCACTGAATTGTATACTTTGAAATGGCTAATGGTGTGTTCTGTGAATTTCACCTTCATAAAAAATTAAAACTTCAATCTATGGTGGAGTGGAAATCTAAACAGCCCAAACTCTTAGGATCTAATTTAGTAATGCCCATGAAAGTTTAAATGTATTTTCTAGCAGCCAACTGCAAGATCTCCCAGTGGTCAAACTGGAGAGATTTGCTCATGAAAATCGAGTAGTATTGGATTATAACCCGAAGTATAAAATAAGTATTCATGAATCCATACTGATATAAATAAAGGATTGAACAAATTAATAAGTGGGGGGAGAAGAGACAAATTTCTCACGGTGAATTCCAAATAATCAATGTAGATGCTCTGCCCTGGAGGAAGGGGAGTATAAAAGGGGAGTCCCTTTCATATGGACTCTGCACAGAGACTTCCTTTCAAAGAGTACGTTACGGAAAAGGGAGCAGGGATAATAATTTTGCAGTTAAACTGTTAAACTGCAGTTAAACTGATAAACTGTGTGTCAGCAGGTTGATCAAGGCAACATCAATAGTCATAAACCACGTTGATCATATATACCCTTGATATGATATGATTAAAACGGCATTTTAGGGGAATTCCTTGGTGGTCCAGTGGTTAGGACTCTGCGCTTCCACTGCCCGGGGTTTGGTCCCTGGTCGGGGAACTAAGATCCCGCAAGCCACGCGGCACAGCCAAAACATAAAATAAAATAAATGGCATTTTACTTCTGTGATATACCTCCCTCAGCCCGTAACCCGATAAGCCTAATCCTGAGAAAACATCAGGTAGATCCCAATAGAGTGTCATCCTACAGTACTCATGACCAGTCCTCAGAACCGTCAAGGACATCAAAAACAAGGAGAAGTCTGAGAAATTGCCAGTTAAGTCAAGCCTAAGGAGACATGACATCTAAATTTAATATGATGTCCTCGATGAGATCTTGGAACAGGAAAAGGATATTAGGTGAAAACCAAGGAAATCTAAACTGTGGACTTCACGTAATAATAATGTATCCATATTGGTTTACTAATTATAACAAGTATACTGACGATAATGATGATGTTTATAGTAGGGGAAACTGTGCAGGGGTATATGAGAAGTTTCTCATACGTGTACTATGTTCTCAATTTTTCTGTAAATCTAAAACAGACCTAAACAATGAAGTCTATTTTAAAAATTTACCCACCTTTTGCCATTGAAGGACATTTGTATATGGTGGTGAGGGCATAGACTCTGGATCCAGATTGTTTGGGTTCAAATCCCAAGCTCTGCCACTTACTATTTGTGGTTGGCAGCCTGCAAGATGGCCTACAGTGATCCCTGCCTGTTGCTTGTCATGCTATGTGTAGTACTCACCCACACTGACTAGTGCGTCCTCATGTGACTGATAGGAGGTTGCAGAAATGATGGTGAGTGATTTCTGAGGCTAGGTCACAAAAGGCACTGTGGCTTCCTCTGTGCTTTTTCTCTTGGGTCACTCACTCTGGGGAAAGCCAGCTGCCATATTGTGAGGAGACTTGAGGAGAGTTCCACGTGGTGAGGAACTGAGTCCTCCCACTAACAACCATCGCCAACTTGCCAGCCGTATGAGTAAGCTACTATGGAGATGTCTCCTCCAGCCCCAGTCAAACCTTCAGATGATGGCAGCCCCAGCTGACATCTTTTTTTTTTTTAATTGGAGTATAGTTGATTTACAATGTTGTGGTTTCTAAAAAATTTTTTATTGGAGTATAGTTGATTTACAGTGTTGTGTCCAGGGACTTCCCTGGTGGTCCAGTGGTTAAGACTCTGTGCTTCCACTGCAGGGGGCATGGGTTCGACCCCTGGTTGGGTAACTAAGATCACACAAGCCCTGTGGTGTGGCCAAAAAAAACAACAAAAAAAGCAATGGTCAACAATGTTGTGTCCAGCTGACATCTTGTTTATAACCTCATGAGAGACTGCTGCACCAAAATTATGCAGCTAAGTTGCTCCCTAACAGAAATTATGAAATAATAAATATTTATTGGTTTAAGCCCCTAAGTTTGTTTCATAGCAATAGGTAACCAATGCACTAATTCAGGGGTAGGCACACTTTTCTTTCCCATAAAGGACCAGATAGTAAATATTTCAGTCATTGCAGGTCATGTACAGTATCTGTCAAACATCCATCTTTGTTTTTTAAAAATCCTTCCAAAATGTAAAAAAACATTCTTAGATCAAGGGTTGTACAAAAACAAGCCAGAGGGCTTCCCTGGTGGCACAGTGGTTAAGAATCCACCTGCCAATGAAGGGGACACGGGTTCGAGCCCTGGTCCGGTAAGATCCCACATGCCGCGGAGCAACTAAGCCCGTGCGCCACAACTACTGAGCCTGTGCTCTAGAGCCCGCGAGCCACAACTACTGAGCCTACGTGCCACAACTACTGAAGCCCGTGCGCCTAGAGCCCGTGCTCCGCAACAAGAGAAGCCACCACAATGAGAAGACCACGCACTGCAACGAAGAGTAGCTCCTGCTTGCCGTAACTAGAGAAAGCCCGGGTGCAACAACGAAGACCCAATGCAGCCAAAATAAATAAATAAATAAATAAATAAATAAATAAATAAATAAATAAATAAATTTATTAAAAAAAAAAAGCAAGCCAGAGCCTCCCTGACATCTTTCCTTCCATCCTTTCTACTTTCCTTCCTTCCTTCCTCCCTCCCTCCATCACTCGCTTCCTTTTTTTTTTTTGCGGTACACGGGCCTCTCACTGTTGTGGCCTTTCCCCGTTCACAGCACAGGCTC
>NW_006787698.1:4389263-4400365 GCF_000442215.2 Lipotes vexillifer | reverse complement strand
GGACCCTCCCAGACCCGGGCCAAAACCCCCGTCCCCTCCATCGGCAGGCGGCCTCTCAACCCCCGCGCCACCAGGGAAGCCCCTTTTTTTTTAAAAAAAAAAATTATTTATTTTTGGCTACGTTGGGTCTTCATTGCTGCACGTGGGCTTTCTCTAGTTGTGGCGAGCAGGGGCTACTCTTTGTTGCAGTGCACTGGGTTTTCATTGCGGTGGCTTCTCTTGTTGAGGAGCACAGGCTCTTGGCATGCGGGCTTCAGTAGTTGTGGTGTGCAGGCTCAGTAGTTGTGGCGCACGGGCTCAGTTGCTCCGCGGCATGTGGGATCTTCCTGGACCAGGGCTCGAACCTGTGTTCCCTGCATTGGCAGGCGGATTCTTTTTTTTTTTTTGGTTTTTGAGGTACACGGGCCTCTCACCGCTGTGGCCTCTCCCGCCGCGGAGCACAGGCTCCGGACGCGCAGGCTCAGCGGCCATGGCTCACGGGCCCAGCCGCTCCGCGGCACGCGGGATCCTCCCGGACCGGGGCACGAACCCGCGCCCCCTGCATCGGCAGGCAGACTCTCAACCACTGCGCCACCAGGGAAGCCCATCTTCCTTTCTCTTTATCTCTCTCCCTTTATCCCTCCCTCTTTTCCTTCTCTCTCACTGTCTTCCATTCTTTTATTTATTCAGTCCTTCATTCAGCAAAATGAACACCTACTATGTGCCAGGCCCTCACTGAGCTGCTGCAATTATATCTGTGACCAAGACAGATAGCCTCCCTGCTCTCTTGGGGCTCCCAGTCCATTAGGGGAGACAGACAGCAAAGATGTAAGTAAGGAATCTAATTTATGTCATTATGCACTGTGACGTTTCCTCGGAAGGAAAAAATCAGGTTGCAGAGAGAGATAACTTCAGGAGAAGGATGCAATTTCATCTAGTGAGGGTGCTTGGAGAAGGCCTCTCTGATGGGAGACTTGAAGGGTGAGGAGAAAGCAGTCATGGGAAAAGTGTTTTGGGCAGAAGGAACAGCTTATGCAAAGGCCCAGAGGCAAGAAACAGCTTGGTGTTTCTGGGAACCATGAAAGACAGCCTGTGTGCTGGAGTGGAGTGAGTGGGGAGTTGGGGGACTTGGGGTCAGGGAGGTTGACGGGGCCACATTGCAGGGCTTTGAGTGCTGCAGTGTCAGAGCAGTGGGAACCTGGGAGGGTTTTGAGCAGGTGTTGCTATGGTCTGACTTTCTTCTCTGATGGTCGTGTGGATTCCAGCAGCTTTACTCCCTCCCCAAGGCCTCTTGTCTGGCTCATTGATAATCAGGCCAGTGAAGTTTTATTGAATAATCACTATGTGCTGGGTACTCACAAGAACTCTCTGAGGGAAGTAATGTTAGAGGTGAGGAAACCGAAGCACAGGAGGTGAGTAAACGGGCTAATGTTACACGGCCAGGAAGAGGTGGAGGCAGAGTTAGAATTCAGGCAGCTGCTGCCATGCTGTCCTGTGGCCCCAAACCCCACCTGCTCTTCAAGTTTCTTGCCATCAACTCAGTTTCTGCCCGTCAGTCAACTGGGCCTTTCCACTCCAGAGCTGGTCAATTCCTCTCCTGCTCAAACACCTTCCATGGCTCCCTACTGCCCTTGATAATGACCAAGCCCTCTAGCCTGGTGTTCAAAACCCCACCTTCCTTTTTCTCCCTCTCACCTTCAGCCCGTCCTTGACATCCCAAGTTCAAGCCATCCTGGATGCCTTGCAGTCTCTCCAGCACTCCCTCAACCCCCACGGGCTGCTGCCTTGGAGTGGCAGTACCCCGCTCCCACTCCAGGCCACATTGATGAAACTCATTCACCATCCCCTGCCCCTTGTCTCCTTTCTCCAGTTGCCTGGGGTTGCCGGTCAAAGCTTACATCAGGACCAACTGAAGAGTGGGTGCTACATTCATTCATTCATTCACTCATTCATTCAACAATCATTCCTTGAACACCTACTATATACCAGCCCCTGCTATAGGAACTGGAAGTACCGCAGTGAACAAGACAGACATGGCCCCTGGTCTTAAAGAGCTGATATTGTGGGGCAGGAGAAATACCCAATTAACTAACAATCAAACCAATAAATATCACATACAATATATTTTTAAGTGTTGCTGAGAGTGATGGGAGGAGGTCTATTTTTAGGTATGTTATAAAGCAAGTATCTTAAAAATTTTTTTTTTTTAATTTTAATTTTGGCTGCATCAGGTCTTTGTTTCAGCATGCACGCTCTTTGTTGTGGCACGTGGGTTTCTCTCTAGTTGTGGCGTGCGGGTTTTTCTCTCTCTAGTTGTGGCTCGCGGGCTCCAGAGAGCGTGGGCTCTGTAGTTTGCGGCGCACGGGCTCTCTAGTTGAGACACGTGGGCTTAGTTGCCCCGCAGCATGTGGGATCTTAGTTCCCCGACCAAGGATTGGACCCACATCCCCTGCATTGGAAGGCGGATTCTTTACCACTGGACCACCAGGGAAGTCCCCAAAGCAAGTATCTTTGAGGAAGTGACATTAAGACACAGTCCAAATAAGGGAAGTGTTCAATCCATAAAGACATCTGGAGGAAGGTGTACCTGGTGGAGGGGACAGTGTGTGCAAAGGCCCTGAGGTGTGAATCAACACAGGTGTTGTAAGGACACAAAGAAGGCCAGTGTGATTGGAATGGAGTAGGAGTGAGACGGAGGATGCAGGTCCAAGCAATGTCAGGGCAGGTTCTGCAGGGCCCCTGCTGAATGCTGAGGCAGGAACACATGTCTGGAGTCTGAGTATGATATTCCTTGCTCTTTATTTGCAGTGAAGCCTAGGGACCTGGGCATGCTTGGAGACAACCCCCTGAGAGCAGCAGAGGCCTCAGGGTCTCAGGACTCGCAGCCATGGGTGCGCATATATTCTGAAAACCCCTCCAGCTGGTCCAGCAATTCCTTCTTGCCCACTGCCCCATCCACTGGCCAGTGCATGAGGAACGTCTCCTTGCCCAGGACATGGGTGTATCTGTGGGCAAGAGGTGGCCAGGATGGTGAGGAGAGCCGGGTGCCTTGAAGGTGTGGAGACCTTTCTGACTTGCCCCTCTGCCCTGCCTGACAGACTCTCAGAGCCACAGCTTATAGTGTCCACTCCACCAGGCCAGCTCAGGTCCCCCCGCCTCTAGCCCATACTGCTGGGGATTAGAAAATGCTCCCCTCCCTCTGACTCTTTCCTGCCCTCTGTTGGAATTTTACATCTACATTTACAACATCTCCTTAAGAATGGTGTTCCCTGGAGTTGTGCAGTGCACAACCTGCACCTCCATTCAGGGCAGCCCTGAAACCCAAGACTCGTGTTGACAGGTGCAGTAGAAACTTTGACACCAAGGACTGGACTGCGGTAGGGAACGGGGCCCAGGCCTGAGTCCCCAGGGCAGCAGGAACCCCCCACGCACTCAGATTTGACTCTCCACAGGTCTGATGTCTGGCCCATGATGAGGTATGTCTCGTGTTCTTGCAGCCCCAGGGAGTCATGGCAGGTGGTGTGAGTGACGAATTTCTTCATGGTGAGGGGCTTGGCAGAGTCCGTGCCTGGAGGAGAGGAGAATCAGTGGGTGAGCTTGCATAGGCCTGGCCTTTCTCCGCGTTGGGACCCCTGGCGTAGGCCCCCATGCCCCCTCCTCTGCCACCTTGGACATACCACTCTTGATGATGGCTTGGAGCTGCATGTTGTAGTAGATGTAGGGGCTGGAGGCGGAGGTCTCCACAGACTCCAGCCTGGCCTTGTACACTGGGAAAGGGGTCCAGGAGGATGTCGTGTTGGTGTCCAGCCTGCAGGTGGGCCGCCCCCTGCCCCCTGCCACTCCCTACACTCACCAAAGTCCACGCCAACCTCACAGGCTGCTGCCTGGAGCTGCTCCTGCTGCAGGTGGTCGCTGTCCTTCTTTGGGGATGGGCACTGTTCTGGAAGGTGGGGGGAGGGGGGGCGGCTGTTCTAGCTGCACTGACGGAGGGGCCTTCCTCCCATCTGACCGCCATCCGGCCCCAGGCGGCAGCCGCTGGGTCTCTGGATCTGGCCTTTCTGATCTGTAGGGTGCTCTCTCCTCCTCTGTCTCCCCGTTTGGTCTTTTTCTTTTCTGTTTCTCTCATCTGAGTGTCCCTCCGTGTCTGTGTCTCTGATTCGCCTGATCTTTGGCTGTGCCTGAGTGTATATGTCATTCTCTGTCTCTGGGTCTCCTTTTCTCTGTCTCTCTTTGTCTCTGTCTTGCTATCTCTCTGTCTCTGTCTCTCTCTGTCTAAACTCAGCCCAGAAGGCACCCAGGAAGTGATGAAAAGCTCTTGAACCCCTAGCCTGGCAGTCCCAGCCCTCCGTAGCCCCATGACCTCACCCTCGGCGCATCTGCACACGTCTCTGTGGCAGATCTTCCTCAAGGAAGCGTGCTCTGTGGGCAGGTTGTAGAAGGAGCTGCACCTCTGGGCTGTGAGAAGAGGCGAGTGACCGGGGTTGGCTTGGGCCAGTGCTCCTGGGGGCTGGGTGCACGGCTGGCTCCGCCCCCAGCAGGCCCCGCCCCACCCGACCCGCCCAGCCACCCCCTTAACAGGTCCCTCCTTTTTAAAGAGCCTTCCCCCTTCTTGCCCACCCTTACCCAGCGGGCCACGCCAAGTCCCTTCTCAGCTCTGCCACACCCGCTTCCAGACGCCCCCCCCACCCCGGGGCCACTTTAACCACCAAGGAAGGCCACGCCCCTCATCACCACGCCCCTTGGGTCCCTTCCGGAGCCCTCTTGGCCACCCCTCCCACGGAGCCAAGGACCCCCTCTGCCACGCCCCATTCCCCCCCTTTTGGCCCCGCCCCTCCCCCCTCCCTTTTTTTCTGGCTCAGTCCTTCTCAGGCCCTGTACCCTCCCGGGATACCCCTCCACCCCCAGGCCCCTCCTCACAAGGCTCGTAGTAGTCGTAGACCATGACCTGGGCAGCCTGCAGGAACTCCGCCTGCAGCATCCTGTGGACGCGGAAGCCCAGCACCGTGTCTGCCTTGTGGGAGAGCTGGAGAAGGGAAGTCCTGTCTGAGCTGATCAGGGCCACTGAGCATGGGGTACTGACCACAGGGCCTTGGCCATAACCACTGACCGCGTGGCCCTGAATACCGAGGAGCTGACTTCAGAGGGCGTGGCTCTCGGACAACACTGACCAGGGTGCTGATTGTGGTTTCTCCGCCCATCTGGCTGCCCACGGACCTCTGGCAGAGGACACCTGGCCTTCCTCACCTTCTCCAGGTAGAGGACAACAGTGCTGTCGCTGGAGGTCGTCTTGGTCTCATACTGGAAGGCGTACCTCTCCACGTCGCTCGTGAGCTGGGGCAGAGGGTGAGGAATGCACGTCGGCAGAGATCCTCCAAGGCACCCAGCCCTGGGAGCTCCAGTTAATGTGAAGCAACTCTCAGAGCTCCCGGCCCTTGTCCAATCAGCCCCACTGTTGGGGAAACTGAGGCACAATCAGGGCAAGAATTTAGCTAAGGTCATACAGGGAGTCCCCCAGAAGTGATCATGGCCGCTGACCTTGGGGCAGGGACTGTGGGGCATTAGCCTGGGGGTCTTGACCCAGGTAGATGCTGTTCTACACCCACTCGGGGAATGTGGGATGTTGCCAGGGCATCCCCGCCCTGCTCATTACCTGTTTGAGGTCATCCTGGTTGGGGTAGAAGCCGGTGAGCAGGGAGACCTCCATGATGGTCATTGTGGCCTCTCGATGACCCTGGTACCTGGGGATTTCACAGCACCAGTCTCTTCCCACTGTCCCCTTGACCCTCTCCCATGCTCCCACTGTCATCACCTCTCGCCTGGACAAGGGCAGTGGCCTTCTCCTGTGTCTCCCTGTCACTCCTCTGCCCCCAAGAGGATACAGCTTTAGCCAACAGAAATCTGGTATGTTGCCTCCTTGCTTAACTTCCTTGCTTTACCAAAACACCTGGCCTCATCCTTTCACTTCACCTTCCCCTCCGGCCTCTGATTGATTGCGCTGAAGTGTCAGGCTCTCGCCTGCCACTGGACCTTGGCACATGCTGTTTTCTCAGCCTGGAATTCTTCCTCCCTCTTTGCCCTGAAAAATCCTGTCATCTTTGCAATTTCAGCTGATGCATCACCCCCTCTGGGAAGCCTTCCCCAGCCCGCACACCAGATCATTCTCTAATTTGCCCTCCTGTGGCTCCGTGGACCTCTCCTTTGCCACATTTAATCATGGTTGTCATTTTGCATTGATTCTGGGTGATTATTCGGTTATTGTTTGTCTCCCCTGATAGTCTGTGAGCTCCACCAGGCAGGGAGAAGCTGCCTTTGCTCACAGCTGTGCCCCCAGCTCCTAGAACAGAGCCTGGCACCAATTAGGTGCTCAACACATTTGTTTTTTAAATCTGGGACAGACCTGGGTGAGGGTATTTGGGAGACAGAGCCAGACTGGGGTGGGGGCTGGAATGTCTGGAGAAGATGAAGAGAGGGGAGAGTCATGGGGTTCAGAGCTAGCCCTGGGCATCTGGGTCATGGTGCATGTTCACCGCGCAGGAGCCCGCCTTTCTGGGACAGGGAAAGCTGGGGGGCAGGGTTGGGGTAGCAGGATGGTAGATAAGCATGGAAGGGTGGGGTAGGGGGCAGAACGGGGGACAGGCAGGGGAGGGCAGGAGGAGAGGTAGGGATGACGGGGCAGGCATGGAGAGGCAAGTGTGGCTGGTTCCCTCCCTCCACTCAGTACATAGGGAGAGCTGCTAAGGAGTCTGGATTCCAGGAAGTGGGTCCTTCCTCCTGCCCAGTCCAAGATCCTGGTGACCTGACCTTGTTTCCATCCGGAGCTGAAAGGTCGCTTCCCCCTTTTTATTATCTGCAGAGAGAAGGCAGGAATTTAGAGGCTGGGTAACAAAGCCTCTGGAGCCAGCTTCCTGAGTTCAAATCCTGGCTCTGCTATGACTTTGAGCAAGTTGTTTAACCTCTCTGTGCTTTGGTTTCCTAAACTGTAAATGGGGATCATAATATTCCCAACCCAGCTGGTTAATTTTAAGTGAGTTAATACAAGGAAAACATTTAACATAATGCCTGATTAGGGCTTTATAGCTGTCAAGTGATTATTACTAGCATTATCATATCACTGCTACTGCTACAATTAAGAAATGGGGTCCACACCAAAGTCTTGGTCACTTTTAGTCCCTAGAAGTCTTGGGACTGGTGAGCCTTGTTTCCCCCTACCCTGACAGTGAGCTCCCAGTGGCAAAGTCCTGTCTCTTCCTTCTTGGTACCCCAGACTGGAAACTCTGGAATCCATTTCTGATCATCTCCACAGCCCCCTCCCTGGTCCGGCCCCATCATGTCCGGCAGGACCAGTGCAGTCACCTCTTCCTTGGTCTCCCAGCTCCCACCTGTACCTGCTATAGTCTGTTTCCCCCACAGCGGCCAGAGGGAGCCTGTGCGAACCTGTGCTAGGTCATGTTGCTCTTCTACTCAGAACCCTCTCTGGCTCCTATTTCACTCCGAGCAAACGCTAGAGTCCTCACCATGGCTTGTAAGTCCCTGCACCATCTGCCCCATCCCCTCTCCAACTCTTTCAACTAAAAATCTACCCCTTGCTCCTCTGTGGCCACACTGGCCTCCCTGCTGTTGCTCAAACCAGGTGAGTTCATTCTTGCCTCAGGCCCTTTGCACCTGCTGTTCTGTCTGCCCGGAATGCTCTTCCCTCAGATCCTTCCTGGCTCACTCTCTCACTTCTTTCATGTTTCATCTCAAATACCACCTCCTCAGAGAGCTTCCCCTGGACTTCCTCCAAGTCTGTAGCACCTTCTCCTACTTTATTTTATATGGTACTTATCATCACCTGCTATTATGCTTCGTATTTATACTTTACAATGCAGATTCACTTATGTCATAAATAAATAACAATAAAAGTATAATACACTGTTATTGTCGTATTGTTTGTGTCCTTCTACTAGAATGTGGGCTCCAGGAGAAGGGATATTTTTCTTTTCCATGCCTACGTCCCCAGGGCCAAGAAACAGGGTGCAGCACCTAGTAAATGCTCAAAGAATATTTGTTGGGGAAGGGTAAGCTGGGACGAAGTGAGAGAGCAGCATGGACATATATACACTACCAAACGTAAAATAGATGGCTAGTGCGAAGCAGCCTCATAACACTGGGAGATCATCTCGGTACTTTGTGACCACCTAGAGGGGTGAGATAGGGAGGGTGGGAGGGAGACGCAAGAGGGAGGAAGACGCAAGAGGGAGGAGATATGGGGATATATGTACAGCTGATTCACTTTGTTATACAGCAGAAACTAACACACCATTGTAAAGCAATTATACTCCAATACAGATGTTAGAAAACTATTTGTTGAATGGCTGAATAAAGCAATAGAGATGCTTACTGGATGACAGCTAAAATAAAGTAATAAAAAAGAAGAGCTGGGTATCCCTGAGTCCAGGCTCACCTTTCGGGGCTGTGTGAAGAGTCACATTCAGGTGGTACAGGTTGCAGGTGTCCTCCCAGGACTCTGGAGACCTGTGGTACATGGTCAGGACCTGTAGGAGGGGGAGGTGTCAGAGCCCATCCACACTAACTCCTTTCCTCCTTGCTTCAGTTCCTGCCTGCCCAGCTCTCTGCCCCATGGGGAATTCACAGCGAGGTCTTTCCCGTTCAATCCATGTGTTCAGTGGCCAGAACACTCTATATAGTCTAGGCAGGCCAGCTCTGTAATAGAACTTCCCACAGTGTTGGCAATAGTCTCTATCTGTGCTGTCCGTGTGGCAACCACTAGACACGTGGCTTTTTTTTTTTTTGGTTGTGCCATGAAACATGCGGGATCTTAGTTCCCCGACCAGGGATGGAACCCATGCCCCCTGCGATGGAAGCAGGGAGTCTTAAGCACTGGACTGCCAGGGAAGTCCGCACACGTGGCTATTGAGCACTTGAAATGTGACTAGTTCGACTGAGGAACTGAATTCCTTATTTTATGTAATTTAAAATTAGCTGAAGTTTAAGGTGGAGTGTGACTTGACTGAGGTCACACAACAAAGGCAGGGATTCAACTGTGGCTCTATTGCCTGAAACATGATAGCAGGCTACCTTGAATTTGGTGACAAAGAAGGCTGTCCTCCTGGGTCATAGGGCGTAGGGCCAGATGATGTAATGGAGCCTTCAGATATTGGGGGGGGGGGAAGGGTGGAGTTGTCCTCTGGGTCTTGAGAGGCACCCTGGCGGGAGAATCTTTCTTTGGGGGGCAAGGAAAGAGACCCCTTCAGGGATTCAACATAGGAGGGGCAGAGGGGTCCAAAGATCTCTGGCCTCTGTCTTCCCTGACTCTTGACTTACTGAAAGTGAAAACCTCTATTTCCCCACCCGTCAAATGGAGCCCATATTTTTACCAGCTTCTCGGGGTGGGGGGGTTTGAGGTGTCCTTAGATTGATTCCTAACAAATGGTTGTGTCCTAAATGGTAGCTAAGATTATTGCTGATTTCAATCTTGTTTTGGAGTCTATATTTGCCTCTATTTCCACCAACTGGGGGAGCCCTGGGCTCTAGCTAAGGAACACAAGACCTACCGAGATGGTGCCTCTTCCATTGCCGCTGGCTTTGATCTCTAGGTCATCCTGGGCAGAGAACTGAAAAGAGAGGGGAGGACGATTTGAGGGGAGAAGCAAAACGTGGCTTACACGCAGTGGGGATGGAGAGGAAAGAATGCACGGGCACTGGGGCCTCAGTTATTTCCTTAACTTGGGGTCTACTGACTCTCCCACCTCTCTCCATGAAGACGGTTTTACTTTTCCTTCTTTTTAAAAAAAATATTGATTTATTTATTTAGGCTGCACCAGGTCTTAGTTGCGGCACGCGGGATCTTCGTGGTGGCACGCATGAGGGATCTAGTTCCCTGACCAGGGATCAAACCCGGGCCGTCTACATTGGGAGCACGGAGTCTTACCCACTGGACCACCAGGGAAGTCCCTGCATCTACTCTTGTTTCCCTCATTCATTCTTCCCTCATCGGCCAGAGCAAAATTTTACAAATTCACATCCAATCACGTCACCCCTGCTTAAATCCCATTGCTGTTCTTAGAACACTCTTGCCTCAGTGCCTTTGCACTTGCTGTTTGTTCTGCTTAGATATCCACAAGGATCACATCTGCCTTTCCGTAAGGTCTTTGCTCAGATATTACCTTCTTGGTGAGACCTTCCCTACCCAGCCTAATTACAACTTCTTGATGTTCCCACCCCCTCCCTGCTTAATTCTTTCCCATAGCACTTGCCATCATTTAACACATTACATATTGTACTTATTCACATGGCTTTTTTGTCTATCCCCACTAAAATATAAAATTCTACAGGGACAGGGATTTTTGTTTTCTGTCTTGTCCATGGCCATATTCCCAGAACCTAGAACAGTGTCTGACACACAGTAAGTGCTCAAAAAAAGATGATCGAATAATTGAAGGTGACTATCACCTCCTTCATGGAGTAAGGTCATGGAGATTACCTTACTCCCCATACCCAGGTTATTATGTCCTTTACACACTTATTTTATTCCCCTGTGTTCTGAAAGCTTAAAGTGGAATGTAGAATTATATTTGTTGTCTTAATTTCTTTCTAGACTGTACATGCTTTGAGAATAGGGACCACAGATGTTTCATAATGTAACCCAGGAGAATGCTTGGCACACAGTAGGTGCTCAGGAAATGTTTGTGGAATGAATGAACCAATACATTGATAGTATAGCCAATGGTGATTGGATAATATTGGTGAGGGGAGATTTCCAGGGACATGACTCTTGGTCTCATCTCCAGTGCAACTTCCATGTGGACTTCCCAGCTGCCCCTTAGTTCCATACCTTTGCTGACCGCAGCTGGTAGGCATTGTTTTCATCGATGAGCCATTCCATATTCAAGGCTCTCTTGGGGGCTCTGATCTGGACGCGGAGGTCCTGGACACCGTCGAAGGGGACAGCTTCACGGAAGCGTGTGAGGGCCTCTATGGCCACAACCGTGGTCTGGGTGTTGGGATGGGGGCCTCGGATCAGCACCACTGACAGCGCATCGGAGCCCCGTGGGGCACGATCCTTCCGGCGCGGGCCAGTAATGTCAGCACCTCGGCTAGCGACCCCTCCCTCCTCCCCCTCC
>NW_006787698.1:4381489-4388613 GCF_000442215.2 Lipotes vexillifer | reverse complement strand
CCCCTCCCCCCTCCCCCACCAGTTTCCGAGGCTCCAGTCACCTGGGTGGACTGGAAGCCTCCTCCCAGCTCCCGTTTCTCCAGTAGCCACTTGGCGATGGCGTGCGTCTCACTGTGCCGACCCAGCTCCAGCTTCTGCATCAGCGCATAGGCCGTGGCCTCAATGGTGTATAGGGAGTCCGTGTCCAGGTCGTTCACTGGCCAATGGGTTTTGTCTAGAAGATGGATGCCCACCTTGTCACGCAGATCTGGTCCCACCTACCTAAACCTGCCCTCTCCTCGTGTCATATTGCCCAGTTTTTCTCATCTGCTATTTTATTGAGCACCTACTTTATGTGAAAATCTTTGCTGAGGAGACGTATGGACATTGCATTTTTCAGAACCACTCTAGGAGACAGGGACGTTATTTAGAGTTGGGGAAATTGAGGTTCAAAGAAGCCCCTCCACATTCCTCTCGGTCCCACTGCAAGTGCGTTTTTCTACTTCCACTCCTCTTGACTTGGGGAATGGAGAGGATGGGATCAGGACCCTCAGGGATGGGATAGGGCAGGCCACGGGAAGCAAACCCCTCTCAGTTACCTATGTTTTATGACCTTCTTTCCATCCTCGAACGTACCAAGCACTTTCCCACTTCAGAGCATTTGCACGTGCCATTCCCTCTGCTTGGAATATCTTTGGCCTTTCACATAGATGAGCGTTCTCATCTTTCATTACAGCTGAGGGGTCCCCTTTTCACAGAGGCCTTCCCAGTTCTCCAGTCTATACTGCCCTCCCCTCATCATCGCTTCCACCCACCTTGTATGTTATTATCTCAGCACCTGTCTCAATTAGTAATTCTCTTTTGATCTGCCTGCCTCCCCCAGGAACGCTGGGACTTTTGAGGGCAGGGACCACATCAGTCTTGTTCACCTTGGTTTCTCAGGGTCTGAGCTCAAGGGTTGGCACACTAGAGGTGCTCATAAATGAAGAATCACATTTTGCTGGATTTGAGATCATACAATCCCCCTCTCTCTGCCCCCATGACTGTGGTTAACACATAGTTGGTTGAAAAGTGGCCCACACCCACCCTGGCTGGCAACGCTGTCCAGGCGGTCGTTGGCTCGGGGGCTCCTGGTGAGTGCCAGAGCATAGGAGACTATGGCTATGGCAAAGGTTGTCTGAATGTGGGGGAGTTTTTTCTCCAGGAAGTCACTGGCTTTCTTCATGCTGGCAGCCAAGTTCTAGAAAGTCAAGAGAAGAGGCTAGAGGGAGGTGATCAGAGGAAAGGGGTCTGGGAGTTAGAAGAGAGGAAAGCACTAAGAAGGACATGAGGGTGGGGGAGCTCCCTGTGTGCAGGGGGTATGGCACCCTGCAGACCCTGCCCTCGTCTTTGGGTCCTACCGGTATCTTCTGGTTGCACAGCTCCTTCCCCTCATTCAGAGCGATCAGGACAAGAGCTGTGAGGGATACATCTGCCTCCGAGCCTCGGTAGCCACCCTGTGGATGCAGAACCACACCCATAATCTCTTTACCGTCTTGGAGACACTTTCCCCAATCTCTCCTGACTGACCTTGAAAAGCTCCCAGGTGCTCAGCTCTGGGCTGGATGATGCTGAAAGCAGGATGAGGAAAGGGGTAGAGGAAGAGGACCTATCTTGAGATTTGCCTGTGGGGTCTGCTTTACTATAAGAAAAGTTGACAGCCATGGAGGGTGCTGTGCTAAGCTCTCTATGCTAGCTCAAAACATTCTTGCAGCAGCTCCATTCTCCTGATGAGCAAACTGAGGGTCAGAGAGTGAAGTGTCCCCATTGCTAGTAAGTGACCGACAAGGTTCAAACTCCCCTTTAGTCTCCCAAGTTCCACCCTCAATCCCTGTACTGGACTGAATAATTTTCCCCCAAAATTCTTGTCCACCCAGAACCTCAGTGTGTGATCTTATTAGGAAATAGGGTCTTTGTAGATGTAATGAGCTAAGTTAAGAATAGGTTATACTGGATTAGGGGGACCCTATATCCAATGACTGGTGTCCATATAAGAAGGCACACACAGAAGGAGGAAAGCCACGTGAAGATGGAGGCAGAGATTGGAGTGATGTGGCTCTAAGCCAAGGGATGCTAAGGATTGCCAGGAACCGCCAAACTAGAAGAGGCAAGGCAGGATTCCCACCTCATGCCCCAATGAGCCTTTAGAAGGACCGTGGCCCTGCCGAGACCTTAAGCTTGGACTTTTAGTCTCTAGAACTGGGACCAAATAGATTTCTGTTGTTTTAAGCCACCCAGTTTGTGGTACTTTGTTACAGCAGCCCTAGGAAACTAATACATACCCCAAAGTCTCTTCTTCTCACAGTGGCCAGTGAAGCCTGTGAACTCTTGAATCAGTTTACATCCGTCCTCTGCTCAGAACCTTCTGTGGCTCCCACCTCACTCAGATGAAAAGCTCAAGTCCTCCCTTTGGCTCACAAGGCCCTGCACACTCTGTCCCATCACCTCCCTGCCCTCCCCTCCTCCCTCTCTCCCCTCGCTCACTCTGTTCCAGACACACTGGGCTCCTCACTGTTCCTCCAAAATATTGGGCACATTCCAGTCTCAGGACCTTTGCACATGCTCCTCCCTCTGATTAGGACACTCTCTCCTTAGTTATCCACAGGACTTGCTCCTTCACCTCTCCAGTTCTGTATACATATCATCTCCTCCGGAAACCTTCCAAAATGTCACCCTTCCCACCTTGATCTCCCTTTCCCTGCATTTTTCCCGTATCACTTATAACATGCCACATCATTTATGTCTCTGTTGTGCTAATTGCCTGTCTGTCCTCCACTAGAACGTCTGCCCCATGAGGACAGGGATTTTTGTGTTTTGTTTGCCCTGAGTCTCCAGTGCTTAAAGCAGTGCCTGGCACATTATAGGTGCCCGATGAATGTTCGCTGGTGGAAAGAAACTCAGATGTGTGAGCCTGTCTTACTGTTACTGTGTTTGTAACTCCTTTAGGTACCGCCTTCCTGTACCACGTAGGGCTTTCACTCACACAGCCCTCCCTTCTTTTGGGGGTGCATTCTGTCTTTGCTGGTTCATTCATCCATCCAGAGTTTTATTGAGCAACATTTGCTGACTATGATGAGCCAGACCTGCTTTTCTCCCTGGAGGACTCACAGTGTAGGAAAAGCAAACCCTGACCAGACTATTGCAAAGCCCCACAGGCTTCAGGACCTGGAGTCTTTCCGCCTTCCCAGGCCTCGGGATGGATCACCTCTTTGCCATCTTTGGGCTCTGATGACACTGGTCTCTTTTCACCGTCCTCAAACATGCCAGAGCCTCAGGGCCTTTGCACACGCTGTTCCCTTTGCCTGGAGCTCTGTTTTCCATTCTTTCCTCCGCTGTCTCCTATTCCTTTTTCAAGTTGCTGCTTTACTGTCACTTCCGCCTATAGGCTACCCCTGACACCCCCAGAGCTGGGCATGGCCCCAATTAAATCCTATCTCCTGCTTTTCTCTCCCATGGAACTTGGCACAATTGTGACTTAAACAATCACTAGTTATAATTATTTGGTGAACTTCTGTCTGCCCCCCACTACCCAGCTTGTCAGTTCTACAAGCAGGGGCTGTCACTGTCTTGTTTACCTCTGCGTCTCCCCTCTCCCCAGCACAAGGCCTGGCACACAGCAGTTGCTGGATAAATGTTTGTTGAATGAGTGAATAAATCACATCCCTAACGTGATAGGTGCACAGGACAGGGCTGGTAGTCGGGGGAGACTTAGAGGAGGTGGTGTCTGATCTAAATCTAAAGAGAAAACATACTTTGGCTAGGTGCAGGGGAAAAAGGGGATGAGGCGTGACTGTACCATGCAGAGAGAGCAGCCTAAGCAAAGATACGGAGGTGAGTTGGAAGGACCTGTGAGCAGGGAGTATTGAGGGGTGAGACTTGGGAGGAGATACAGAAGAGAAGGCTATAGTAGAGAGATACTGTTGTAGGTGACTGTGTTTGTCTGTAGGTGACTGCCACAGAAGGTGTTTGAGCAGGGGTGAGACCTCCCAGGCTGTTTGAAAGCTGTTTCTGTAGGCTGGTGTGGAGCAACAATTGGTAGGGATGGGTGTGTTGGCTGGCGGAACACGGAGGACTCAGACCCAGAGAGAGGTGGGCCGGGACTGGCAACTCCTTGAAGTAGGGGTGGGGGGGATAGGTCCCAGATGTGCCCAGCCTCCCCGCATTGTAACAGAGTGCAGCATGGTCCAGAGCAGGGAGATGTGATGCTTGGTGCCGGACCTCAGCTCTTTCCTGTTCTCATTCTACCTGGGAACACGTCAGGGGGCTGAAATTCCCCTCCCAGTGTGCAGAGCCCTTGGGTTTTGTTTGAATGGCTCAGGCGGGGTTGGGGGGGTGGGCACCTTCATGGACCCCATGACCACGGGGCTTTCCTCCAAGAAGCTCCCGTCCTTCGCCTGCCTCTGGGTGATGATCCAGTTGGCAATGGTGCAGAGAGACGCAAGGTTGAACGCCCCCATTGTCATGGTAGGGTAGGCCAGGGCGAAGACCCGGAATACGTAACTCGTGAGCCTGTTGGAAGGGAAACAGGGTGGGTGATGGCTGGCAATAGTCACCAAGGGGGTTCTAGGACAGGGGCGTCTACACTATGGAGAAGTCTACCCCAGAGACCACGGCAACTTGGAATGCTGCTGGCCTGCAGGCTGCCTGCCCCAAGACCCCTCAGTGGGGATACTTGTGGGGTCATCAAGCCCCAGGCTGGTCCCTCAGGCTTCCTCCTACCAGGGTCCTCATCCTTACCAGGTGCTTCCTGGGTTTCCCTTGCTGGTGTGGTAGGTGCTATCTGCGCTCCGGTGGGTCAGCATCCGGCTGTACCCTGGGAAAACAGGTGGATGGGAATTTACCGGGCGAGTTGGTGCTTGGGTGTGGCTGTGAAGTGGGGGGTTAGTTACCAGGCATAATCTGGGGGGTAGGGTGTGGGTGGAACTTAGGGGTGCATCATATCTAGATGTAACCTGGAGGAGGGGACTGGTCAAGGTGCCTTAAGGAGGGAGCTGCAGGGCCCAGGTGTAAATGAAGGTCATGGCCACATGTGACAGTGGGAGCCAGGGTACAGCTGTATCTGGGAGTAAACTGGGAAACTGTGCCATTGGGGTGTAACTGGGAATTACTGCTGAGGAGGGATCATGGAAGGTGAAACCCAGGAAAGGGCGTATCCTGAGAGGCCATTACCTGGGTGTTTTCTTGGGGGTTGTTTCTTGGCTGTAAACTAGAGATGGCAGTGTGTCTGTGTAGTCAGAGGATGTTACTCCTGGGTGTATTCTGGAGAGGGCACCTCTTGGGTGGATTCTGAGCATTGCTGCTTGGGTATTACCTGAAGGCTACCTGGAGGTTTACTGTTTGGGTTTAACACTGGGGATGATAGTGTCTGGGTGTTACCTGGACGGAGAGCTGGTGTCTGTGTGTAACCAGGGAGACGGGGTCAGCGTCCAAACTAACTGGAGGGTCTCTGTCAGGGTGTAACCGGGGTGTGTATCTATGGTTGTTACCTGGGGGGTTTGGATGTAACCTGGAAAGGTATTAGCATTCAGGTGTCACGGGAAGGCCACCACCTGGGATTATTCTGGAGTTTTCTGCTTGGATGTTCCCTGGGGGTGTAGCCCAGGGCATGGAACTGATTGGCTATAACCTGGGACAGTGTCTGAATATAACATAACCTGGGAGGTTGCTGCTTTGGGGTTAACCAGGGTGTCTGTTATGAGACTTGTAGCCTGGGAGAGGGGTCAGGGTGAAGGAATAACATGGGGGTCACAACTGGGGGTCACCTGGGGGACTTGGTATCAGGTTGTCATCTGGAAGAAGTCAGAGTTTGGGTGCTATTGTCTGGGAAGGTCCAGTGGGGTACCCCAGGGGTACCTCAGCCACCCTCCCCAAGAGTCCCAGACACCCTCATCGAGGTCCCAGGAGGGGACCCACTCTCACCGCTGACAATGTTCTTCATCACCTGCTCCCTGAGCTCTACCCCAACCTTGTTCCACTGGCCCGTGCTATCCAAATAGCGGGCCAGGATGATCACGGGTGCCAGGGAGCTCAGCGTCTGTTCGGGGCAGCCAGTGGGGACCCTCAGCAGCCGCCTTGTTTCTTTGGGTGTCAGGCTGCCCAGGATGGTTTCTCCAAGGATGTCACCTGTCAGGTGGGCATGGTCTAAGTTACCATGGCTCCCCGATGGGGACCATAGGTACCCCCAGCCCCTCCTGCCCCTGTGCCCAGGCAGGCTCTGGAGGAACCAGCCCCTCCTCAGCCCCTGCAGGAGCCAGCTCTGTCTAGGCACCTTGAATGCTGACAAACACTTCTGCCTCTGTGTTGGGCATCTTGTTCAAAAAGTCCTGTTTTGGCACCAGCTCCATCTGGGTCTGACCTGAGCAGGCACAACCTTGTGTGACAAGCAGGTTCTGGGACCGGGGAGGTCAGGGTTAGACTGCAGACTCTGGGAGAATCTCAGACTGCCCCCCTGACCAGATCCCCTCATTTCAGACCCTCCCTCCACTGGCGCATGGTCCCAGGATCCCACGTGCTCCCTGAAGACCCCACAAACCTTGGGGGTTCAGGAGGATGCTATGGGATATTTGCTGTATCTGACCCCCTGCCTGTAGGATGCAATGAAGAAGAAAGTTAAAAACAATAGTAGTAATGACAGTCATAATGACAGTAAGAGAAAGTATTGCTTAGCTATAAAGAGCACAGACTCTGGGACCCAGATATCTGGGTTCAAATCCCAGCTCTCTTGCTTCCTAGCTGCATGACCTTGGGCAAATCACTTCACCCCTCTGTGTCTCAGTTTTCTCATCCATAAAAGGGAGAGTACAGTAGTTCCTACCTCATAGAGTTGTTCTGAGGGTGCAGTGAGTTAATATTCTTAAAGTGCTATATCCTAAGTGCTAAAAAAGGTGTTTGTTAAGTAAATAAAGTATTACTGATGGGTCATGCACTGGTCGTGTGTAATTTTCACAGCTCTCTGATTATTCGTGGGTATGAGGATTATTCCCATCCTGCAAATGAGGAAACGGAGGCTCAGAGAAGTTAAATAACTTGCCCAAGGTCACACAGAAGAGACAAGGTTTGGGCTTCCCTGGTGGCGCAGTGCTTGAGAGTCCGCCTGCCGATGCAGG
>NW_006787698.1:4336039-4381248 GCF_000442215.2 Lipotes vexillifer | reverse complement strand
AGAAAAAAAAAAAAAAAAAAAAAAAAAAAAGAAGAGACAAGGTTTGAACCCGAGCCTGACTCCAAAGTCCCGAAGTGGGGACTCTGTGATTGAGCTTTCAAATCATTGTCTCGCACCTCACTCCTCTCCTGGAGGCCTGTTCACTGATCTTGGGCCCACCTGCCCCTCCCGTGATCACACAGCCTGGAGCTCAGGAGAAGCCCCACTCGCTGCACTGGCAGCAGGGGCTGGGGGTGCCTATTACCTGGACCAGGAGTGTCTTCCTCACGTGGTCCTGGACCCCAAAGCCCATGACCTTGACCTCCACGTCCACTTTGCCTGTTTCAAGTGGCAGAAGCACGAAGGGCACCGTCTTGGAGGAGGTGGGGGGCACGACAACCACCTGGCGGGAAGGGGCTCCTGGCTTTGCAGCACTGCACAGTGGCTCCTTGTGGGGGAACTCCACTCGGACCTGGGGCAGGGTGGGCAGTTAGAGGGTCCTGATGCATGAGGAGGCCCAGGACCCTAGAGTCACAGTCTCCTCCCTGCCCCCACCCTGAGAATCCTGAGTAGGTGACAGTGTAGCATAATGATTGAGAGTGAAGACCCTGCCTGGGTTCAAACCCCTTCTGTCACTTAGGTGCTATGTGATCTCAGGAAAGCCACGTAAGTTTCCTTATCTCCAAACCAAGAACAGTCATAGTATCCATCTCCTGGGGTTATTGTGAGGCTTAAATGGGAAAATGTCTTAGAAACTTTTTCAAAAAGGCTGCCTCTTCACTGGCTCCTTCGAATAATGGACACTCCGTCCCCCTTATAAAACACACTGACAGACATTTTTGGGGGGAGAGGGGAAGGCTGGGGGGCTTCACCTTGACCGGGTGGACCATGAAATTGTACAGCACAGCTTGGATCTGGACCTGCTCATTCCTGATCACGGAGAAGGGCAACTTAAGATCCACAAAGAATGATTTCATAACTGTCAGCTCAAAGGGGTCGGAGACGCAAAGACCTAGAACCAGGAGAGCACTTGACGTTAAGCGGAGGCCAACTGCCCTGGGGCTGGCCAGGGCCACTGTTCTCCTTTTCCTTCCGCACTGGGCTCGTGGGGTCACCTTGTCCAGCCTTGACACTGACGGCCACAAACTGCCACGTGGTGATGGAATCTGGCACGGTCACAAGGGTGCTGTAGTGCGAGATGCTGCAGAAAGTGCCAGGGTAGGGGAAAGGGAACATAAGTGAGTCTGTGTTGCCTGGACAGAGCCTCTGATCGAGGGTTACTGTCTTGGGCTTACCATCACTATGAAGGGGTCAGTGGGTCACCCACTTACCGAAATTATCACTAGAGGGACATCATTTGGGGGGACCCACTGGGATCTTTATCCCCATCCAGGAAGTCTCCTGTCACGGGACAATGCTGCGAGCTCAATGTCACTGCTGGGGGCATTGGCCATGATGGAAGGCCCCTGATGCATGGACGGGCCAGGGACCAGAGGCTGGCATGGGGGCCACAGTCCTACCCCGATTCACTTTTGGGCAGAGTAAGCTTCTTCCAGAACCAACTTTCAGGGAACAAGCTCCGGACAGGCTGGTCCTCCTGGAAGATGTCATCAAAGTCCTCGTCTTCATCCACTGTAGGGAGGAGATGTGGGGCAGGGTTTCTTTTGCATGTCTCCCATGACCCACCAGACTCTTCAGTGGGGTCCTCCCACCTCATCCCTCCACGGCACATGTCACCCCTTGACCTGTCCATGGCACTTCATGTCCCTCAGTGGAGCCCCCCGACCCTGTGCCTCCTGCCGTGGCCCCCTCACTTGTCCCCAGAAGCAGCTGCTCCTCTCGGGCCTCCCGACTCAGGGCCTCAGACACATGGCAGCAGCTCAGGAAAGCGGCGATGCAGACTGGTCCATAGCGGACATGATGGGTCCTCTCCTCACACGATAGCCCCACTGGGCTCTCCCGGAGCCCAGCCTCACAGCACTTTCGCTCCAGCTCCGTCTCAAACTTGTTCACTGCAGGCCAGAGTTAGTGGGACAGAGGAGGGGCTGGGTAGGACCTGAGGAAGCAGGGACCCATCCACCTCAATGCCACGTACACCTGACCTCCGTTTAGCCATATCTCTGGCAATGCTGTCCCTAGAACTTTGCCTGTATCTTTCCCCTGAAGTTTCACATTGAACTCATATGATGAGTTCTGATGAGGAAGCTGAGGTACAGAGAGGTCAATTCACTGGCCCAGGGTCACACAGCTCACAAGTGGCAGAGCTGGGACTGGAATTGGTGCTGCTGCTTCGGCTACTGCTTCTCCTTCGTTTGGGACCGGGATTGGCAATGCCATGTTTATTTACTGAAGCTGGGATTTTGACTCCTGGTTTTCGTTGTGTGTTTTAAAAGAATGAAAACACAAAACTTGCTGTAGAGCATGATGTCAAGTTGAATGCTTCTAAATTAGCGAACTGAAGGAATGCACTTAAAGATAAAAAATATTATAGCAATTTAATAATCTTATTGTCTACCATATAACATGATTAGAACATCTATAGTTAAGTGATTATTACCATAAATAAAACAACAGTTTATATTATGTACTTTTCTCAGAAGGTTAGCATGATTTTCGATATTGAAATTAGAGTTAGGGTTTTACCTCAGTTTTTATTAGATTTCACTTATTTTCCCTTTATTTAGTTCCACAAAGTCATTAGTGCTGCTTAAAAAGACTGACAAATCTAATATTCACAGAATCCATGCTTCTAACAATACCCAGTGCTGCCTCTCATCTTCCTTGAACTCTAGGCTTCTCGGTCCCGTCCACACCCTGGTCTTGGTCTACATATCATCCATCTCCCCTTTCATCTACCTTCCTTCCGGTATCACAGAAGCTAGACATCTAAAAACTACATTTCCCAGACTCCCTTGCTGCTAGGGTTCTGGATGGGATGAGATTCTGCCACCCAGATGCTCTTGTATAGAATTTGGAAAGTGGAAGAGAGGTGGAGACCATTTTCCCTGCAACGGTGGTAGCTGATGGGTGGGCTCCAGTCTATGTGCTTTTGTAGCAGGCATAATTCTGTGTTTCACTATCTACCTGCCAGCTTCATGAGAGATATTGGCAGAGTTTCCTGAGATTTCATGCATTGAAACCTAGGTTTCATGTATTGCAAGAACTACAATGGAGTGACCTTGAGTCTCAGCAAGCAGCCTTCCAACTTCCACTCCTAAAGTTCAGCTAATGATTTTGAAAGCATCAAACTCCCATCATGAAATCACCTCCCCTCCCCGCCCCCCAACTGGAGTACCTAGAGTGGTTTCAGTTTTCTGTTCTAAGCCCTGATGAATACAGGTTAGGGAGCCAGGAGGGCACATCCAGCTTTAGCTCTGACCTGCATTCCTCTTGGTCTCCAGGCTCTTCAGGGAGCGGCGGTGACGGCTGGGAGATGGGCTCTGGGGGCAGTGCCAGTCTGGGGATCAGAGGGAAGAATGAGAGAACAAGTGTCAAGATCATTATCAACATCCTTGAGATTTATTGGGTGCTTACTGCATACCCAGTGCTTTATATGCATCACCTCATTTTATCCCACAGCCTCTTCGTAGTCAAGATTTGCCACTTAAAAGTCGTGCAGGGCTTCCCTGGTGGTGCAATGGTCAAGAACCTGCCTGCCATTGCAGGGGACACGGGTTCAAGCCCTGGTCCGGGAAGATCCCATATGCCGCGGAGCAACTAAGCCCGTGAGCCACAACTACTGAGCCCATGTGCCACAACTACTGAAGCCCGTGCACCTAGAGCCCATGCTCTGCAACAAGCCGCCGCAATGAGAAGCCCACGCACTGCAACAAAGAGTAGCCCCCGCTCGCCATAACTAGAGAAAGTCCGCGCGCAGCAACGAAGACCCAATGCAGCCAAAAATAAATAAATAAAATAAATTTATTAAAAAAAAAAAGTTGTGCAATCTTCAGCAAGTCACTTAACCTCTCTGGGTTTTGATTTCTCCAGCTATGTAAAATGGAATAATCATAGTTCTATCTATGAGATTATGCATATAAACGTACTTAGCACAGGGTCCAGCTTGTAGTAAATAGAAATTGTTATTTTTAAAAATATATTTATTTATTTATTTATTTGGCTGTGCCAGGTCTTAGTTGCAGCACTCAGGATCTTCATTGCAGCATCCGGGGTCTTTTAGTTGTGGAATGTGGGATCTTTTATTTGTGGCATGAGGGATCTTTAGTTGCAGCATGTGAACTTTTAGTTGTGGCATGTAGGATCTAGTTTCCTTACCAGGGATTGAACCCAGGCCCCCTGCATTGGGAGTGGGGAGTCTTAGCCACTGGACCAGCAGGGAAGTCCCAGAAATTGTTATTAGTAACACTATTTATAGCTGAAAGAAGACCCTCCTAGTTGTCCCCAAAATATCCATTCTCCTCTATCGTTTGTGGACTAAACCTCTCCATCTTTTTTTTTTTTTTTTTTTTTTTTTTTCCGTTATGGGGGCCTCTCCCTGTTGTGGCCTCCCCCGTTGCGGAGCACAGGCTCCGGGAGCACAGGCTCCGGACGCGCAGGCTCAGCGGCCATGGCTCACGGGCCCAGCCGCTCCGCGGCATGGGGGACCCTCCCGAAACGGGGCACGAACCCGCGTCTCCTGCATCGGCAGGCGGACTCTCACGCACTGCGCCACCAGGGAAGCCCTAAACCTCCATCTTTTATGTATCACTCAGAATGAAGACTACATTTCCCAGCCTCCTTTGTACCTAGATAGGGCCATGTGACCGAGTCCTGGCCAATGAGATGAGAGAGAAGTGTACTATTCTTTCCACTTCCCCTCATCCTGGTGCCTGGCAGGAGGTCCTGGTGGTACTTCATCTTGGAATACGGCAGAGCAACAAGCTAGAAGGAGCCTGAGTCCCAGAATGACCTCTGGACTGTTACTGAGCAAGAAATAAACTTCTACCTGTTTAAGCTACTGTTAATTTGTATCTCTGATACACATGGCCAAAACTACATCTTAATTAGCACACAGTAAGTTACTTCTATTATCATGTACATTTTATGGCGAGATAAACTGAGAATCAGAGAGGAAATATGACCGGCCTATGGTAAGTGGCAGGGTCCTAGATTTTTGCTCATCAGTTTCACACCGAAGTCCACGTTCCTAACCACTAGATAGCACTTCCCCCACCCCTGCCGTCTTCCTGCCCCCCTTATGTACCTGAGCTTGCCAAAGTGTCCATGCCTGTGCTCATCTTCATGTCCAGTCCAGCATCCTTGAACACAGCAAGTCTGTCTTTCCCACTGCCTGCTGTGCAGCCAATGTCATGTTCCTCCACCGTATCCCAGACCTGAGGGTCAAGAGAGGAACCTGGGGCTTCCCTGGTGGTGCAGTGGTTGAGAGTCCGCCTGCCGATGCAGGGGACACGGGTTCGTGCCCTGGTCCGGGAAGATCCCACATGCCGCGGAGCGGCTGGGCCCGTGAGCCATGGCCGCTGAGCCTGCGCGTCCGGAGCCTGTGCTCCGCAGCGGGAGAGGCCACAACAATGAGAGGCCCGCGTACCGCGGGAAAAAAAAAAAAAAAAAAGAGGAACCTGGATTTGGAGCCTGTATGACCCGTCCAGGGAAGGAGCAATGGTGCACTGTAATTGCTGGTTCAAATAATAATTTTCATATAATCACCCATTTACTGAGCCCTTACTACCTGCCAATCTCTATGCTGTGCACAGGCTCCTTGAATCCTTGCAACCACCGATGTTGTTCATTTAATAGGTGAAGAAACCGAGGCTCCAGCTAGAATCTCCAGGCAATCTTTGGGTCCAAAGCCCACATGTTCTTACCTTCTTCTGTGTGAGCTTGTGTTTGCTGTTCAAGATATAGACAGCCTTGTCCACGGCCACCAGCCCCACTGTGGCCTCTGCATCACCTGTCACCTTCAATTCCACCTGGCTGCTGGGCTGTACAGGCTGGAGGTATCCTTCATTCTTCATGCCAACCTTCAGCTAAGCAGGGAGAAAGAGATGTCAGTATAAGAGGCTCATAGGTCACCCAGGGGCTTCCCCAAGTCCACTTTCAAGTTCATGCTCCCTCAGCTCCGATGGAGCATCTGGGAACTCCACCAGGCCAAGCTCAACTCTACACATTTACTTGCGTCTTCTCCACCTCTTAAGTTGAGGTTTTAAGGCCACATCACTTCTCCCCCCTCTCCTCTGCCTCCAGACGGAGAGCCCTTGAATTTGTACAGACCATCTCCCAAGCATTATGATGGTGGTGTACAACTTCAAGGAGCTGGACTCACCTTCTCTTTGCATTTGTCATTCACAGCAATCCAAATGGAATCAGCCACCAGTTCAGGGTCCTGCCCCGTTCCCCTTGGCAGTAAATAAAAGGCCAGGATGCGGAAGGAAGGAAGCATCTTTGAAGTCACATCAATAATGGCTGACGTGTAGACACTCCCATGACTTTTTAGCTGATGTTTGGCATACACGATCTGGCCCTTACTCAGGACCTTGGAGACAAGGGAGACTACGGATGAGAAGGGATGAGAACCAGCCCTTCCCCTAGGCTATCCCAGCCCACAAGGGAGCCCCCTAGTCCCTTTGCTTCAGCCCCTATAGGTCTGAGTCCATCCCAGATGGTTCCCACCAGCTCAAGTCCTGGCCCTAACCCCTCACCAGGATGGTGAAGTGAGTGATCCAGTCCTTGGTTGCAGGATTTTGATGCTTTGTGTTGAGGCTCAGCTGGATGTTGCTGCCAACTTCTGTGCCCAGTGTCTTCACCTCAATGTGCAGGAAGTTCCCTGACCCATCCTGAGTTGAGTAAGGCCAAGCCGTCATCCTGGCTGAAGCCTGCTCCTCTGGCTGGAGAGGTGCATCAGTTTCCACCTGGGGAGCATGATGGGCAATTAAACCCCTAATAACCCTTCCAGCTCACACAGTCCCAGCCCCACTATCCCTGCCCCATACCAGGATAGGGAGCTCCTTCAGATCTCCATTGGTGTTGATGGTCAGAGTGGCCACCCCACTGGACGAGGTATGTACTTTGTGGTTTTGGCAGCGGACGAGGACTTTGGAGGCTGGGGACCCATCAGGATTTGAGACGAAGACCTGCGGTGGAATCTGGCCTGAGATCAAGGACAGGCCTGGGGGTGGCCTGGTGTAAGAGGTGGGAACTGGGAATGCAATCTGGATAGGACTGCCTTGTACAGCTGTACAGGTTGTGCACTGAGCAACACCAGGGGCACCTCTCATTTAGAGCCTATGAGTGGAGCCCCTAGAGTTTTGCAGAGTACAACCGTATGTGGCAGCCCTGGGTGTTGGTATACCGGGGGGGAGGTAAGGGTGGGGGGAACTGAGGGTGAAAAGGGTAGGAGGAGATGTGGAGGGCTTGGGGAAAACTTGGAGTAGGATTGGCACCAAAGGATGTCTCCAGCTTTTCTAATGCTTATCAGACATTTCAAAGTGTCTCCAGCTTTTCTAACGCTCATCAGACATTTCAAAGTCACCCCAAATGAATGTACATAAAAATAGCATGCTTTCTGGGCAAATGTAGCCTTAAGATAAACTTCTAAGCATCACTTTCCAGCCTGACTGTGATCCCTAACACCCCCACAGAGAAATTCTGGAGCCATCACTGTGCTTTGGGGGGACCTGGTTAAGACTTGAGGGAACCTTGGGATTGGTCTGGAGGCATGATGGACTCAGCTCTCAGAAAAATGAGCTCTGGGAGGCAGATGAAACCTGTGTGGGTTTTTGTCTCCTGGGAAGGTCTGTTTCAGGGAGGGGCCCAGAGTCCCTGTGTGGAGTGAATCCAGACTCTGACCCTAAAGTGGAATGGCATCCCTGGCTTGAAATACTGGGGTGTCCTGGTGAACTTGATGTTGTATGGGCTCTGGACAATCTTCACCGCGGAGGTCTCGGCCTGGACCATGTCACCCCCTGGAGAGACAGGAGGATCGTTAAGTTCTGCGGCAGAGGTTCAGTTTCCCGGGGAAAGAGCAGGCTGGTATGGGAGGCCCATCTTGGTGAAGGTAGGAAAAGACAGTAACACGATTTCAGTTCCTCCCAGCACTTCCAGCATTCCCCCATTTCTCTGATGAGGAAACTGAGGCAGGAGGTGGCCCAAGGTCACATGGGTGGAGTGTCTGGGTTGGGAAAGGACACAGTGTCCCGACCTCAGCCAGGGCCCTGGGTGAGGGTGGCACCTGTGGAGAAGACAGTGACGTTGACAAAGATTGAGGCCCCAACGAAGTCCTCTTCCGGGCCTTGGAATGTGGCCATCAGTGTGCCCTTCTGGAGGGAGACGTGGCCGAGGCCTTCAAAGATCTGCTCTCAGTGCAAGAGAGAGGAGGGGAGATGGTTTCTTGGGAAATGGGCGATAGCAGAGGAAAGGGAGGTGGGGAAGGGGGAAAGAAGGGGGAGGAGGTGGGAAAGGAGAGACAGGGGAGGGGTGGGTCTCAGTCACCTCCACCCTCTGCAGGGAGCTTTGGATGGGGATCCGATGGGAATCCTGCTTCACCCCAAAGATGGCCAGAGCGTGTCCATCCACTGGCTTGTTGAATATATATCTGGGGGGTGAACAGCCATCTCACTGGCTCTGAAGCACCCACACAACCTCATATATCTGCAGAGACAGCCTGTGTAATCTCATGGGGCTGCAGAAATGGCTGTAACACTTTGGGAGGGGTGGAAGTGGCCCCTGGTAACTTAGATGTTTCCATTACTGACCAACACAAGCCTGGGAGGTGACAAATATGTCCCTTAAGGCCTTGCTGGTTACAGATGAAGCCTGTGCAACCTCACAAGATGGTAGAGGTAGGCTGTACAGCCATATGGAGCCACAGAGAAATCTGAACAAGGACTTCACTGGTGGGGCAGTGGTTAAGAATCCCCCAGCCAACGCAGGGGATACGGGTTTGATTCCACATGCCGTGGAGCAACTAAGCCCATGCGCCACAACTACTGAAGTCTGCATGCCTAGAGCCTGTGCTCTGCAACAAGAGAAGCCACCGCGATGAGAAGCCCACGCACCACAATGAAGAGTAACCCCTGCTCGATGCAACTAGAGAAAGCCCGCACACAGCAACGAAGACCCAATGCAGACCAAAAAAAAAAAGAAAGAAAGAAATCTGAACAGCCCCTGGGATGGCAAAGGTGGCCTATGAAGCCTCATCAGGAAGTCTAGGTGACCTGTATAGCACGATAGAGCTGCAGAAATGGTCTGTATAATGGCAAGAAGTGGCAGATATGGCCCTTACAACCCTAGGTGGACAATATGGCCTGTACAGCCTTGTAAAGTTGTGGGGATGGTCTGTAAATTCCATAAGGCAACATATGTGACATTTGCAATTTCATAGAACTTCAGAGATGGCCTGGACAACCTCACAAGCTGGCGAAGGTGCCTATGCAACCTCGTGGACCTTTAGAGATGGTCCAAACCATGAGATGTCGTATAACTCCATTAGGTAGATAAGGCGGCCTGTACAACCCCAGAGACCTGAAGGGATGGTCTGCAGAACCTCATGGGACAAGACTGTCTCATGGGTGGCAGACAGTGTGTCTCCTATACCCTAAGAGCCACAGAAGTGGCTCGTTTCTCTCTACCCATTCAGTTTCTTGGCATTTCTGGTCCTCTGGCCAGGCTGGGGGGTAAAGGAACTCACCGGGCCTGGATGTTCACACCCAGAGCCTCATCGTTGAGGCAGAAGAAAGTCTTGTTTGGTGTCAGCTGGACCTCAAAAGATGGGAGCGCTGGGTGCAGTAAAGAGAGAGTCACCCTCAGCGTTTCACTGTCACCCCCACCCCCCACCGCACGTCCCCTCCTTGCCCCACTCGCTCCTTCCTCAGTGATTCTGGCAGCCCCCAAGGGCTGGAACACATAGTCGTCAGGCCCCGGCACACAGTAGGTGCACCGTGAGACCTGCTTTGCATTTCCAGCCCTGGTCCTTGCGAGATCCACCTTGTCCACCCTGGCACACCCTTCTCACCAAACTCCTTCACTTCAAAGGTTGCCTTGAACTCCTGCTTGGGTGCACTTTGGTATCTGGCTTCGATGCTCCAGGTCCCAAGACTGAGGCACAGAGAGTTAGGAGAGATGGAGCCTGAGAAGGAGAACCTCCCTCCCTCCACCCCTAGGGTTCCCAACGGGGCACCTGATGAGCTCTGGGAGGTGGAAGGAGTTTGCGAAGACACTGTCCTTGGCCAGGAGATCCTGGCTGATCACGGTGATCCCCTCTGGGTTCTGCGGGGATATAGGGGGTGGTTGGTTCATGCCCCAGGCCGTCAGCATGTGATATAACCCCAGTGTCAGGGATCCACCCTCCCCTCAGGAGAGGTCACCTTGATGTCCAGAGTGAATGTCCTGGGCACAGGATCCATCCTGTGGTTCACAGTGTACACCCGGTATTGAACTGGAGGAGGAGGGAAGGCTCTGAGCACGGGATAGAGTTTGGAGAGGGGGTGGGTGTAGTCATTAGGATCTTGGGCAGTGGGGGGACCTTGGACAGAAGGACACCCTGGGAGGTGGAACATGTGGGCACGGGGGAAACTGGGGATGAGAGTCAGCGTCTGCCCCAGGCCAAGTGCCTGGGGGCTGTACCCAATTGCTCAGGAGTGTAGATGGTCTTGTCTGTCTGGATGAAGATGTAGCCGGCGTGGGGAGCCACCAGCACCAGCTTCTCCATTAATGCGGAGGCCAAGGTTGGTTCCCAGGTTGCCTGGATGATGACATACTGCGTTCCTGGTTGTGGCGGGTAGACCAGGCTCTCGGGAATCTGGGGAGAGATGCCCACACTCCTCAGGGCCTGCTGGGGTCTCCATCCCTGCGGGCAAAGCCCTGGACCAGATCTTGGAGAAGCAATTGAATGGGAGCTCTCTGGTTCTGCCCTTGGGAGCAAGGCCCCCACGTGTGCCGCCCAGGTTGCTGCTGAACAAGGGTATCCAGCCCAGCGCGGGGTGGGGGGTGGAGGGGGGGATGCGATCCCGTTTAGGCTCAGTTTCCCAGACTACCAGCAGAGGGCGCCTTTTATTAATTCGCACAGAGACGTTATACGGACTAATCAAGGCCTTTCTCGGAGCCCAGACGTACGGAACTTTGGGTTTCTAAATGGATAGGACATGCAAACTGGTATATATAGAATGCATAAGCAACAAGGGCCTACTGTATACCACAGGGAACTGTATTCAGTATCCTGTGATAAACCATAATGGTAAAGAATTAGAAAAAGAACTGATGAATGGATAAAGAAGATGTGGCACATATATACAATGGAATATTACTCAGCCATAAAAAGGAGCGAAACTGAGTTATTTGTAGTGAGGTGGACGCACCTAGAGTCTGTCATGCAGAGTGAAGTAAGTCAGAAAGAGAAAAATAAATACTGTATGCTAACCACACATATGTGGAATCTAAAAAAAAAAAAAAGTTCTGAAGAACCTAGGGGCAGGATAGGAATAAAGACACAGACGTAGAGAATGGACTTGAGGACACGGGGAGGGTGAAGGGTAAGCTGGGACGAAGTGAGAGAGTGGCATGGACATATATACACTACCAAACGTAAAATAGATAGCTAGTGGGAAGCAGCCGCATGGCACAGGGAGATGAGCTCGGTGCTTTGTGACCACCTAGAGGGGTGGCATAGGCAGGGTGCTAGGGAGATGCAAGAGGGAAGGGATATGGGGATATATGTATATGTGTAGCTGATTCACCTTGTTATAAAGCAGAAACTAACACACTATTGTAAAGCAATTATACTCCAATAAAGATGTTGAAAAGAATGTATATGTATGTATAACTGACTCACTTTGCTGTACAGCAGAAATTAACACAACACTGTAAATCAACTAGACTTCAATTTAAAAAAATGGATAGGACATAAGAGAAGCGGTAACTATATCCAGGCCTTGCATCTCTCTTTTATTTTGTTAAAGATTTTGTTTTGGATGTGCATCACTTTCAAAGACCTTACTGAACCTATTACAATGCTTCTTCTGTTTTATGTTTTGGTTTTTTGACTGTGAGACATGTGGGATCCCAGTTCCCTGACCAGGGATCAAACCTGCACCCGCTTCAGTGGAAGGTGAAGTCCCAACCACTGGACTGCCAGGGAAGTCCCACAGGCCCTGCATCTCTTCTCCAGTGTGCCTCTTGGGAAGTCCCTCTAGAGTCTGCCCCTCTCTATCCTTGCTGCTGACCCAGAGATTCCCTTTATGGCCACCCAACCCGGCCTGTCACCCACCGTCACTGGTGCCTGGTCCATAAAGTGGTTTTCTGGTGAGAGAACGAGCTGAACCCTAGCCACTGGCATCTTCCTCATGGGGAAATCCCACACGGTGAGGTTCACATTGAGGGGCCTGGTGAGGGGCTCTCTGGAGTCCGAGTGAGCCTGCACGTGGATGTTCTCCGGGCTGCCGACCCGCAGGACCCGGGGGGTCACCAGGATGTACCTGCCAGGAGACAAACATGGGGGCACAGGGGGACTCAAGAGATGGAAGTGATGGACGGGGGTCACATGCAGGGAATCATACAGATGGCAGATGTCCCCTCAGTTCTCCAGACTCACAGCGGCTCAGCATGGGCAACGGGACTCCCCAGAAGTAGAATCAATCCTAGGAGCCAGGGCACATCCATGGCGGTGGGAGGACAATGTAGGGCCACAGGCCACAGATGCCTGTCCTCTTGTCCACCCCAGATCTGGTCTGTTTGCCTTGGCTTACCCTGGCCGAGTTAATATCTAAATGAACGTGGGGAGGAAATTCCCATAAATCCAATGGGTGACGAGGGGGCTGCTCCGCCCTCTTCAGCCAATCCTCCACAGGGTGGGGGGCTGGGGACAGTTGCACTGAGAAGTTTTCCAGGCCCCACCCACGCCTTGGGGGCCAGGGTGTTAGGAGGGCTGCCTTTCCCATCAGCCATGGGATCGCACCCTGAAGCCCTCTCCTACCCCAGCAGGGAGCCTGGGCCATGTGGCCCTGGACATGCACTCAAGGCTTGGTTTGGGATTGGCTGGTAGGGGCAGAAGGGAAGAGGACTGTCCCCTCCTCTGCCCTTGTGAAGCTGGCGAGAGTTTCTGGGGTAGTTGTTCCAACTGGGGCAATGCAGGCATTATGTTTTCATTTCCCAATCACAGGCATGATCAGCCATATGGCATTTAGCCATCTGACCCCGGGGACCCAGTGTAGTGGAAGCTTGTGGGAAATGCATGGGTCAAAAGCTCTTACCGAGTTTCAGATCTTTCTGAGCCCAGCATGCACTGCATGGCTTTTCTCCTTCCTTGCAGGAGCCGATTACACTTGGTAAATCGTCCACTGTCTGTTGTTCCTAAATCATGCCAATCTCTCTGGGCTCCTTTTCCAACAGGCAAATTATACATATTAAACCAGGGAGGAAAACACATCTTGCTTGAAGCATTCCTGGAAGAAGACTTTCTTTGGCCTGAAATAATTCTCACTGGCTCTTTAATATGCCCTATTAAAGACGTTGAACCCAATTTGTGGTGTCTGCCCCTTCGAAGCAGGTGGGGCTGCAGACAAGTTTGTCTGGTTCTTTCTTCTGCAGTGAAGTCAATACTGCCAGCTTGGAGAGACTTGCCTATTGGAGGGACCCAGACCTCCCCAAACAATGATAATATACATTTATCCCACAAAAATTCATTAAATATTTGCTACAAGCTTGGCCCTACTTAGCATGCTGAGGACACAGCAGTGACCACAATAGACAAAGTTGCTGATTGTGTGGAATAGACTTTTTTTTTTTAATGAATTTATTTATTTTATTTATTTTTATTTTTGGCTGCGTTGGGTCTTCGTTGCCGTGAGGGGGCCTTCTCTAGCTGTGGTGAGTGGGGCTTACTCTTCGTTGCGGTGCGCGGGCTTCTCATTGTGGTGGCTTGTCCTGTTGCAGAGCATGGGCTGTAGGTGTGCGGGTTTCAGTAGTTGTGTCACATGGGCTCCATAGCTGTGGCTCGCGGGCTCTAGAGTGCAGGCTCAATTGTTGTGGTGCATGGGCTTAGTTGCTCCACTGCATGTGGGATCTTCCTGGACCAGGGCTCCAACCCATGTCTCCTGCATTGGCAGGTGGATTCTTAACCACTGCGCCACCAGGGAAGTCCCTGGAGTGGACATTTTTTGAGAACTTACTTTCTCCTTAAACCTCATAGCCTCCCGTGACTTGGGTTCACTGTGTGCCCACTTTCCAGACTCTATCTTTGTAGAGATTTGGGAAACCGAGTGTGTCAGACACAAAGGGGGTAGTCATTTATTCCTCAGGCATTTATCATGCACCTACTGTGGGCAAGACACTGTTCTCCATGCTCTATGTACACTCACAGAAGTCTCAGAGCTGAAGTAAGGACTACCACCCATTGTACAAATGAGGAAACTGAGGCCGCGAAAGGATGAGCAACTTACCCCGGGTCAGGCAGGTGAACCATGAGGATGGGTACTGCTCTTAAGTCTATGGTAAACAATCTCTTATGAGGCAAAAAATCAACAGAATTGAATTAAAGCCTGGATCAGGGATGCAGGTGAGACCTAATTTAGAAACTTCTAGAACACTGGTGTCCATTTGGGGTGGCATATTCCACCGTTTTCCCAGGCTCTCAGGGAACCTCCAGTGGTTCTGTTCAGCTCTCTCTTCGCTGGGGGTGAGCTCTCCCGCTTCACATCTTCATCCTTACACCAGGTGTCCACATCCCTGCCCCCATCCCAGGGGCTCCCAGGTGTCCAGGATGGGGGATATCCAAAGGTGAGGGGCTGCAGAGGCTTTATTCTCATCTTTCTCTCCAGTCTGGGCTCCTTCCTCAGTGCCAGTGTCGGTCTCCCGAATCTTTACCAGGTAGGTGCACCCAAGCCTCTTTGCAGCACACTCAGGCCTGCAGAGGTCTCTTGAGTTTCTTTTCTTTCCTTTTTAATTTTTTTTTTTAGCAGCAAGCAGAACTTATTTATTTATTTATTATTATTTTTTTTTGTGGTACGCGGGCCTCTCACTGTTGTGGCTTCTCCCGTTGCGGAGCACAGGCTCCGGACGCACAGGCTCAGCGGCCATGGCTCAAGGGCCCAGCCGCTCCGCGGCATGTGGGATCTTCCCGGACCGGGGCACGAACCCGCATCCCCTGCATCGGCAGGCGGACTCTCAACCACTGCGCCACCAGGAAAGCCCCTATTTACTTATTTATTTAGGCCACACTGCAATGTTTGTGGGATCTTAGTTTCCGACTAGGGATCGAACCTGTTCCCCCTGCAGTGGAAGTTGTTAGCATCCTAACAACTGGACCATCAGGGAATTCCCTTGAGTTTCTGTTTTGACTTGGAGGTGGGTCCAGGAAGGGAAAACTGCCCTTGGGTACCAATGAGCCACAGAGGAGGCAGGAGAACAACTAGTGTGGGGTCCTTTGGGATATAGCCTTGCCACCCAGTGAACTAATGGATGGAGTCAAAAATGGATGCTGAGTGAATGAGTGATAGCAGGAATTCATATCTCATGCACCTGATCCCTCCACCTCACCCCAGTCCAGGTCCCCCAAAAGAAGAATGATAAGCATTTGCTCAATAATTAATAATGAAATAAATAAAATAAATTTGAGCACCTACTGCATGGCTGCCTTTGTTGCTGGGGACACAGCAGTGAACAGGATGGAAACCCCCCCTCATGGAGTGGATATTTACTGTAGCCACGTTCACCTGGACTCTCTCTTTGAATCCTCTCAGCAATCTAATGACCCACTGACCCATTTTGCAAGTGAAAAAATCACAGAATGAAGTGTCCTGCCCAATACTGTACAGCTAGGTAAGTGAGGCACAGAGAGGTTAAGTGACTTGCTCAGGGTCACACAGCAGGTAAAGAGATGGAACTGAGCTTCTGAATCCAGGTTTAAGAGGGAGCCCAAATTAGCAGATACAAAGCATTATATATAAAATAGATAAACAACGAGGTCCTGCCGTATAGCACAGGGAACTACAGTCAGTATCCTGTGATAAACTGTAATGAAAAAAATATGAAAAAGTATATATATATAAAATCACTTTGCTGTACACCAGAAACTAACACAACATTGTAAATCAACTATACTTCAATTAAAACAAAACAAAACAAAGAGGGAGCCCAAAGAGGGTAGGAGGTTGGGAGAGTAGCTATGGGCTCCACCAAGGTCTGCTGGCAGCTGTCAGTGGTCAAGTCCAACCTCTCGAACTTGGCCATGAGAGGGCGCCAGGGAATCTCCGGCCAGATGCAGAGTAGCGCTCGGCCTCCTCCCGCAAGAATGTCATTGGAGAAGGGAGGGGACTTTGGCCTCTAGCCTAGAGCAGCTGCTGCTGCAGCTCAGATTCCGTCCGCCTTCCCCTCCCTGGGACAACAGGTTTGCAGCGAGCCCGGGGCGGGCGGGACGGCCTTGCAAGGATGTGTGTCCTCTGTTTTCACCCCATCCTCCTGGGCTTCCAGCCCGAGGCTTCCCGGGAAAGGCTGGGCAGGACCCAGGTGTCAAGGAATAACACCCATAGCCACATAACAGCGAACGTCTGTCATTGATGGTACACCTACTAAGTTCCTGCACTTACCGGGACTTTCTCTCCACCAACTCTTCCATTCTACGGATGAGAAAACTGAGGCTCAGAGAGGTACAGTTGATTGCTCTGGTAGGAGGTGTCAGGAGCTTCTTAGCGTGTACGGTATGCCGGGATGTGCCCAGTTTGGTCACTTCCAGTCCCAGCCACGGCTCCTTGGGTCATTTCTTGGTTTCCTCAGGGCTTCAAGAACTGGCTTTGCTTCCAGATCCCTCAGGGAATCGCATGCCTCCTCTGCGGGTCAAAGGAGGTTTCTGAAGGCAGTCAGAGTTTTCAAGAGAAGCTTATTGCTAAGAGGGGATAAAGAATAATTTAGCAATCATGTTTGGGGTTGATTATTGGGTCTGAAAGCATCATGGAATTTCAATGATATGTGTCCCCACATATCCGGGCCAGGGAGAACTACCCATAAATAAGAAGCTGCAAGGGCCCAGAGGAGCCTGCTCATCTCATCTAGCCTGGGGAGTCAAGGAAGGCTTCCCGAAGGAAGTGGTATTTAGGCTGAGACCAAAAAGTTTCAGTAAATTAAGAATAATTGGATGGGACTTCCCTGGTGGCGCAGTGGTTAAGAATTCGCCTGCCAATGCAGGGGACATGGGTTTGAGCCCTGGCCCGGGGAAGATCCCACATGCCGCGGAGCAACAAAGCCCATGTGCCACAAGTACTGAGCCTGCACTCTAGAGCCTGCAGGCCACAACTACTGAAGCCCACGTGCCTAGAGCCCGTGCTCTGCAACAAGAAAAGCCATGCAATGAGAAACCCACACACTGCAACAAAGAGTAGCCCCTGCTCACTGCAGTTAGAGAAAGCCCGTGCACAGCAACGAAGACCAAACACAGCCAAAAATAAAATAAATTAATTCATTAAATTAAATTTAAAAAAAAAAGCAGGTTCATGGGATAGAGAGGGGGCCTCTCTGAGGAGGTGACATTTGTGTCCCTATATGAGTTGAAGGAGGGAGACATGTGGATATCTGGGAAAGTATTCTAAGCAGAGGGAAGAGCAAGTGCAAAGGCCCTGAGATGGAAGTGTGTGTGGAGTGTTTAAGAAACAGCAAAGAGGGCTTCCCTGGTGGCGCAGTGGATGGGAGTCCGTCTGCCGATGCAGGGGGCACGGGTTGGTGCCCCAGTCCGGGAGGATCCCACATGCCGCGGAGCCGCTGGGCCCGTGAGCCATGGCCGCTGGGCCTGCACGTCCGGAGCCTGTGCTCTGCAACGGGAGAGGCCGCAACAGTGAGAGGCCCGCGTACCGCAAAAAAAACAAAAAACAAAACAAAACAAAAAAAGAAACAGCAAGGAGGTCCGTGTTCTGGGAATGGAGTGACTGATAGGGAGAGAGTGGAATATAATCTGAGCTGAATATTCAGGGATCAGATCGTGTAGGAGGCCACATCGTTGTGGATATGAATCTAAGTTAGAGAGAGAACCAGTGGAGAGTTTTGAAAAGGGGAGTGACATTTTCTTTCTGTGTTAAAAAATTAGTCTGGGGATGTCCTTCGTTCCTATGACTCGAAATCAAAAAGTAACAATGCCGATAAAGATGAATAATTCCACAGCATAAAAATAAGACCAAATATCACCACAGAAAAGTTTAAAAAAAACTGAGAAAAAGTATCTGCACTTCCTACTATAGACCCCTTAATGTTCATAATATGTAAAGAGTTTCTAAGAATTAATAATAAAATATAAACAATCCCATAGAAAAAAAATTGAGCAAAAGTTGTAGTCAGAATGTCCACAAAAAATGAAACACAAATATTCTTTAACGCACTAAAAGTCACTGGGCCTCACTCATGATAAGAGCAATGCAAGTTAAAATAAGAGAAATGTGAGATACTAATTTTTTTGCATTAGATCAGCAAAACTTTGAAAGATCAATGATGCCCAGTATGGTGAGGCTGTGGGGAAGTAAGCACGTTAACATGTGGACATCAGTCCTCCCCAGTAGAGGTGAAATTGATGATGTTCATAAAAATTACCAATGCTTAGTTTCTTTGGCCAAGTAATCCCATGACAGAAATGCTTGCACATGTGTGAAATGACGTATAAACACAAGGTTATTCATTGCAGTCATTTCTATCATAGCCAAAGATTGGAGAGAGCCCAAAGATTCATCACTACAGGATCAGTTGCATAAATTATTGTCCATCTACACAGTGGAATATATTGCAGCTGAACCAAAGAATGAGGAAGTCTTTTCAGGCTGATGTGAGAAACTCCTAAGACGTATCACTCAAGGAAAGAACCAAAGTTCACACTTATGTGTATAGTATGTTGCTTTTTGTGAAAAAGTTTAAAAAAGTGAATATTCACGTTTTTCCACTAAAATACTCCATATTTACTTTTAAAGTTGTGATAAAATATACACAACACAAAATTTACCATTTTGACCATTTTTGTTGTTGTTTGTTTGTTTGTTTGTTTGCGTTATGCGGGCCTCTCACTGTTGTGGCCTCTTCCGTTGCGGAGCACAGGCTCCGGCTGCGCAGGCCCAGCAGCCATGGCTCACGGGCCCAGCCGCTCCGCCGGCATGTGGGATCCTCCCGGACCAGGGCACGAACCCGTGTCCCTTGCATCAGCAGGCGGACTCCCAACCACTGCACCACCAGGGAAGCCCTTGACCATTTTTGAGTGTACAGTTCCGTGGCATTAAGTACATTCATATTGTTGTGCCACCATCACCACCATCCATCTCCAGAGCTCTTTTTATCTTCCCAAACTAAAATTCTGTCCCCATTAAACACTAACTCCCCATTCCCCCTTCCCAGCCTCTTTGAACCACTATTTTACTTTCTGTCTACGAATTTGCATACTCTAGGTACCTAATATAAATGGAATCACGCAATATATCTGTCCTTTTATATCTGGCTTATATCGCTAGGCATAATGTCTTCAAGCTTCATCCATGTTGTAGCACATGTCAGAATTTCCTTCTTTTTAAGGCTGAATACTATTCCTTTGTGTGTATATACCACAGTTTATCCATTCATCAGGGTTTTTTTTCCTTGTATAATCAGAAAGAAAACCTGGATAAATAACTCCTGCAAGTTATAACAGGCAGTGGTGGGGGATCAGGAATTGGGCAGTTGAGGAAAGATGAGGGTAAGAGAATTGTTTAAAAAATATTTCTTCATATATATTTTTTTATTTTTAAAAGCACTGTGAGGGCTTCCCTGGTGGCACAGTGGTTGAGAGTCCACCTGACGATGCAGGGGACACGGGTTCGTGCCCCGGTCCGGGAAGATCCCACATGCCGCGGAGCGGCTGGGCCCGTGAGCCATGGCCGCTGAGCCTGCGCGTCCGGAGCCTGTGCTCCGCAAGGGGAGGGGCCACAACAGTGAGAGGCCCGCGTACTGCCAAAAAAAAAAAAAGCACTGTGAATGTTTTACCTCTTTGAAATATATTTTTATATCTATAGGCAGGGAGGAAAATGCCAAAGAGGAGGAGGCTGGTGCAATATTCCAGGTGAGAAATCATGGTGGTTGGAGTAGGTTAGGGGCCAAGGAGGTGTTTTGAAGTGGTTGGTTCTGAATATACTTTGCAGGTCAGGTGAACAGGATTTTCTGATAGATTAGCTGTGAGGTGTGAAAGACAGAAAGTAGAGACGACGCCAAGATTTTTGGCTTGAGCAGCTAGGATGTAAAGATGAGGTGGTGGGGGCACGAGTGTAGAAATAAAGAGTCAAGGGTTAGCTTGTTATTATCACCTTCTGAGCTTTGGCCAATCTCTGCTGGTCACCAGTAGCATCCACCTGGAATTTAATAACAGCATCCCTCCCCACACTGCATTTGTTTTTATAGTTGCCATCTGGATTGATGATGATTCTTCCTTATATGCAACAGAAACTGACTCAGTGTGATTTAAGCTGCAAAGGAATTTCTTGGGTAGATCCTGAGGGCTCACGGAATCACCAGCCTTGGAAGATTGAAAGGGACAAAGTGGTAGCGCAGGGCAACAGCTAAGATCACCGCTTAAATCATCCCCCTGAAACCAACCAGAGGCTCTGGCTTTTGCTGCCAACGCTGGCAATGCCACGCTCCTGTTCCTTCTGCTACCTCCTCTTCCTGATCCCTTCTGTGGGTGGCCAAATCTCAATTCTAAATCCTGTGCATCTGCAGAGTGGAATCAGGGTCACATGCTCACCCTCTAGCTGCAAAAGAAGCTGGGAGAGAAGGCCTGGTGTTTTCTTGCACCAAGAGTCTATACGTAGGGGGTTTGGATGTCCGCGCCACCTGCAAATAAATATCGAGTTCAGCTTCACTCATGGTGGGTATGATGGCTTTTTCTTCTTGGTAAGGAGATAAATGTGTCTTTTAAAATAAATTATTTAAAGGAATTTTAAAAATATTTTTTTCCAAATTTAATTTTTATTTTTTATTGGAGTATAGTTGATGTACAGTGTTGTGTTAGTTTCAGGTGTATAACAAAGTGATTCAGTTATACGTACACATGTAACCATTCCTTTTCAGATACTTTTCCCATATAGGTTATTACAGAATATTGATTAGAGTTCTAAAGGATTTTCTTTTTTTTTTTTAAAGCAAGAGAATGCTGGACATAAAATTCAGGACAGTGGAGACCTTTGGGGTGAGGCAGACAGTGAATATCGATAATGTTCTAATGGTAGAGTCTGATGGTGGGCTAGTGTGTATGCATTTTGCTCCTCTGCTCTGTCAAGTGCATATGTTACATCAGTCAGTATCTTGGATGGAAAGAGACAGCACACTCACAGTGGGTAATCTGGGAAGTGATGAAAACAGGAACAATGGTTAAGGGAAGAGTCGGGGGTGAGGAGACATGCCGCCCTGCTGGCAACCGTTGGGTCCCATCACCATCTTTAGTTGAAAGGGGCAAAAGGAGGGAGTGGTTCTCAGAAACTGGAGCTGGGGCTGAGACAGAGGGATGCTGCGAATCCACAGTGACCTGCATGGAAGGAGCGTGAGGGACAAACACCGTGGCCTTTCCCCTCCCACTGGCAGAACCCAACATAACCGGAAGCCAAAGGTGGAGGAAATTGATTGATGTAATCCTGGGGTGAGCCTCCTGGGTAAAGACCTCTTGCACATGTGCATTTCATCTATTCTTTTAAAAAATTAATTTAATTTAAAAATGGACACAGGGAACTCTACTCAATACTCTGCAATGACCTATATGGGAATAGAATCTAAAAAAGAGTGGATATATGTATATGTATAACTGAATCACTTTGCTGTACACCTGAAACTAACACAACGTTGTAAATCAACTATACTCCAAAAAAATTAATTAAAAAATCAATATTCAGGTCATATGAAATAAAATTACTGGGATAGACTCCAAAAAAATAAAAAATAAAAATTGAGATATCATTCATATACCATAAAATTTGCCCTGTTTAAATGCACAATTCAGTGGTTTTTGGTGGATTCATAAACTTGTGCAACCATCACCACTATTTACTTTCAAATATTCTTTTTCAGGTATTCCAACATTGCTTCAAAAGTCCAGTATGGAAGAGGGGAAGGGAGGAGTTGATTTGAAAAAATATTAAATAACCCCCATTATCTCTGCAATGACTCAAAGAGACCTCTTCTGAGGGTCCCGGACTCAGTTTCCCTTTTCCTAGAAAAGATCACGAGAGATCCCTAAAGACCAGCATAGACTGAGTTGGACAGCCCCAGACTCGATTCCTGCCCCTTCCCCTAAGCCCCTGGCAAATGGGGATGTTCTGAGTGGCTTCATCTCATAAAACTGCAGAGCAAACATTAATTAAAAAACTTTGCCCAGGGCTTGGCATTCCAAGGTCTGAACACAAAGCACAACAAAAACTGCAAGTGAAATGAAACAGTCCAGAGGACTTTCGTTTCAGCACTGTTATTGCTAACCCTGCTTGGTAGATGACATCAGGGGAGTCACCTGCCTGGGGCCACCCACTGAATGAGAGGAAGAGCCAGCATTTATGCCCAGAGCCCATTCACTTCAAAATTCTCAAGAGGAGGGCCAAGAAATTTAGGGACACTGTCTCAGGAGTTCAGAGTTGTAGCATGTGTCAGAATCGCCTTCCTTTTTTTTTTTTTTTTTTTTTTTTTGGTCCGCGGGCCTCTCGCTGTTGTGGCCTCTCCCATTGCGGAGCACAGGCTCCGGACGCGCAGGCCCAGCGGCCATGGCTCACGGGCCCAGCCGCTCCACAGCATGTGGGATCTTCCTGGACCGGGGCACGAACCCGCGTCCCCTGCCTCGGCAGCCGGACTCTCAACCACTGCGCCACCAGGGAAGCCCCGACCCTATTGCTTTTTAATTTTTTATTTAGATGTAAGAAATTGAACTTCATTAAATACAGTGATTGCTAGTGGTTACAAATATATATTTTGTGAAAAAATATACATACATTGCTGGTGTATGCACAAACACATTTTACTGTTGGAGTATGTGACCAGAAAAGTCTGGAGACCCCTTAGTGAAACCAGCTTTGGCTGTGTGTATAGGCGGGGAGGAGGGATGGTGATGTTTGGATCATCCCAGAATCCACAGACCGAAGATAGCAAAGTCCAGAGGTTGACTGAGGCAGTCTATCTCATCCTTCAAGGTCCAGCAACAATGCCCCCTCCTCCAGGAAGCCTCCCTTGCCTTCCCAGACACAACTCCAGCTCTCTGATCTGGGCTCCTCAGCCCAGGGTTCCAGAGTCCCAGGGTCCCCTCTCTCTGCCCCAGCCCTGACCGCAGAGGGGTCTGTGTCTAGAGGCTGAGGGATCTCTGGGGTCCCAGCCCAGGCACAGAATGGGTCAAGCAGAGTTTGCTGAATGAATGAATGAATGAGTGGATAGTCTGTATGGCCTGAGATGGATGTGAACCAAAGAGGCTTGGCTGTTCAGGGGTGAGGAGGGTTGGGTGAGGCTCTGCTCACCGGGGCCACACTGGGGTACGGAAGCAGCTGCAGGCCAGACATCGAAGGCCAAGGTTGAGGAGGCGTGGCCAGCGGAAGAGCAGGCGATGGGAGGTTTGCACATACAGGCTGCCGGAGGGGTCCATGGCTTTGAGGGCGGTCAGCGGAGTGTAGCGGGCGTTGGTCTGTCTGCGCAAGGGTGGTCTGGCTGAGCCGATGACCTTGACAATTACCTGCGGGGTAGAGCCCTGAGCTTTGGGACCCAAGGAGAGGGGGTTTCTGTAGGAAGGGGCCCCCTCACATACCTGAGCCATGTCCTGGGGCTCTGGGGCCCCCACTCACCTTGGCCACATCCTGTGGGCTCTGTCCCACAGAGTGAAAGAGCTCCCTGGAGGCCGGGAGGTACAAATCCCGAAAGTAGCTCAGGGTGTCAGCGTCAGTGCCTGGGAACTCGGCTGTGGAAACCTGCTCCAGGAGCTTCCCTTCAAATTCGGTGGCCACTGGGCCCGGCTCCACCAGGGAGATGCTGGGAACAGGGGTAGGGGGAGAGGGTCTTGAGCCCCAACACACTCGCTGTCCCATTTTGCCCATTACTGTCCATCTTTCCTCTTCACCCCGCTGCTTCTTCCATCGTTGTTTCATGCCTCCTTGCTCCCCCATCTCCTCGCTACTCCCCTTCCCTTGTCTGTCCCATCACTGCCTTCATTCCCCTGTCACTGTCCAAGTGCCCGCCTCACAAGATGTTGAACTGCAGCAGCTGGACAGCCAGACTCTCGAAGAATCCCTCCATGGCGAACTTGGAGGCCGCATAGACTTCATTGAACACGACACCTGAGAGGATTACAGGAAGGTGGGCTCTTTGGGGGTCTGGGTGATGGGCTTTGTAGGTCCAGAGGGATGGGGTCTTGGGAGACAGAGCAAAGAGGATTTAGGGATCAGAGCATATCTGGGGCCAACCCGATGGATGTATGTGATGGGAGCATATGGGGTCAGGATGAGGTTGTCTTGGAGTGCCAGGTCCCACCTCTTCCTGGCAGTGTTCCATCCACCCTCAGCCCAGGGAACTCTCCTATTTCCCTCTATCCTCAAAACCCTTGGGCCACTTGGGCGTAGGATGCCCAGGGTCCCCAAGGGCAAGTGCCATTTACCAAGGTCTTTACTGGTCCCTGTTGAGCAGTGAATGTGTCCCCCTCCCTTCCAAGATCAGGAGATTCAGCTGGAAGAGAGGCTGAAGGGATGGGGCTGAGTAAATGCAGCTTTTCCATGACAGTGTAACAGGTAGGGTGGATTCCTTAGGGGACTGCTGGGGAGGGGGGCAGATACGAGGAAATTTCCAGGGAAAGGAAGGGAGTCTAGAGAGGTTCAAGGAGGAAGGACCCGGGAGAAAGGATGGCAAGTAGATGGCCTCCATAGTAGGCCCATAGCAGACATCATTAGTCGATCTCTGCTCTTTTTCCTGCAGAACTGCAGAATCCCAAATCCAGACATCTCTGGAGCCTGGTGGGAGGTGTTTGGCAAGAAGGAGCCTCAGGAGGAGTGCTGATGGTTCCTTTGAGTTTTGTGGGATGGTTGGAAGAAATTTTTGGAGGTTTCCAGAAGTGGGGTTGAAAATGAATGTGGATGGCCTTTGGCAGCATCTATACCAGCCCTGTCTACTCCTGTACCATGGTAGACATAGTTAATCTATCCCAGAACTTTTTCCTTCTGAGCTTCAGGATGCTTCTCAATGCAGGTGTATTTAGGGAATATGAGCTAAAACCTAGTTGCCATCCTTCCAGCTGGGGAAGGGTCAGACGCTGGGAGGATTCCCAGGGGTGCATTCCCAGGGCTCACCTTGCAGCCCCATGACACTGCTGACCACCACGATGTGGCCCTGTCGTCTCCTCTTCATGCCAGGAAGTACAGCTTTGACCAGACGGATGGCCCCAAAAAAGTTGGTATCAAAGACGTTCTGCATGGCAGCTAGGCTGAGCCCCTCCAAGGGCCCCACCAGGCCCACTCCAGCATTATTCACTAAGTGGGTAGGGCTGAGGGTTACTCTGAAGTCCCCCAACCCTTCTAGTGTCACTCCCCCAGGGACACTCCCTAAATTATCCCACCCCTCCCCCACTCCAAGTTCAGGGCTAGTCCAAGGTATCTTGGGCAGACAAATGTGTAGCATTGATAATCTTTAAATATAGTTCAGCATTTGTTATAGGGGACTCTGAGCCCTGGGTGGGGAAGAGGGCTGCTGGGAACAGCCTCCACTTTAATGCATGAGCAATTCAGCTCTGACCCCAAATTGCATCAAAACAGCCACACCCTTCTCAGAAGACCGTTTAGGGACCATGAGTTGCTTCTTCATCATGCTCCTTTCCCACAATGACTCATCAAATTAATTTTCCCAACCACATATGGTTTTCTCCATATGTGAGAATTTCTATTTGATAAAATCCACCCTATCCCCAGGTCTCAGTATATTTCTTATATCTCTAATAAACTGAATGGTATCCTGGGCTCTTAGCCAACTGATCTACCCCTTCTCTCCAGGGTCAGAGGTTATTAGGGAAACAAGAGAGTTAGTGCTCAGACACTGGAAAGAACTTGCTGTGATAAGGATCTATGCTTAGGCCAGGGAGGGGGCGAGTGACCCCAGGGGATGCTCAGACTCACCCAACACGTCCACTTCCCCTCCCTGGATGCAGCTGAGACACTGGGCCACTGACTCATCACTGCACACGTCCAGCTGGGCCACGGTGAGGGTCTGACCCAGAGCCTCCCCAGCAGCTGCCTCCAGTGTCCCCTTCTTTCCCAGGTCCCTCATGGTGGCCACCACTGGGGACAGAGAACAGAGTTGGAGCAGGCACTAGGTTCCTTTACCCTGTGTGTGGACTTACATGTTCCTGTGATATTTTGCATGAGTAGTCACAGAGGAATGGAGACCCACAGATTTATACACCTACATTTTCCATACAACCACAAATGCATACTTGGGTACAGATATTTGTATATACTTCCATCCATCCATCCACTCATCTAGCAAACATTAATTGAGCATCTATTACACCCTATGCGCTATTCTAGGTGCTGAGGCTATTGCATGAAATAAGATAAAGTCCCTGCCTTCACAGAATTCAAAACCAGTAGGTAAGACAATAAAATAAATACAGAACAGATGGCTTGAGAAAAGAAATGCATGCACACCTAAAGTCAACATATGTGCAAATATGCACATGCAAGTATGAGTAGCCCCATTTACATCATCAACGTAGGTTCCAATTTATTGAACACCAGATAATATGCTAAACACATTTATAAACACTAACTCTAATCCTTACAAGAATCCTATGATTAGGTCACTGACTTATTTTCCAAAGATGGCCTCAACATCTTTTATCACACATGCTGTTCTAGAACCTAGCTGCTCACCCATCAGCCCATGAAATCTGATTCCTCTCCCCTTGAATCTTGTGGCTAGCTGGGAATCAATAGACGATGGTAAAGGTAACCCTGTGTGGCTTTTGAGATTAGGATGGAAAAGATGTTACAGTTTCTGCTTTGCTTGCTGGAATACTCACTCTTGTAGGCTTCAGCCACCCTATAGCAGCCCAGCTGTCCTGAGGCCACCATGCTGGGAAGAAGCCCAAGCTAGCCCAGATAGAAAGACCACATGTTCCAGTCTCCTCTGTGAGCCTTTGACCCTGAGCCCGAAGTGCCCAGCTGAGCCCTTCCAAATTCATGACCCTTGTAAACCATGAGACATAGATGATTGCAGCTGTTTTACGCCATACATTTTGGCGTACAGCTGTGTACGCCATACACCCCATGCATTTTGGGGTGACTTGCTTTTAACAATAGTAATCAGAACATGTAGGCAATATTATTATCCCCATTAACACACTGAGGCTCAACACAGTGAAGTTTTTTGCCTGCTCCAACCCCTAGCAAGTGTGAGAACTGAGATTTCAACCTGGGTTCGTTTGAGTGCTGAGCTCATGCACCTGTACACATGTTTGCACCCACCCCCCCAACGCCTGCACCCACAATCACGCACACATTTGCATGTTGTCTGTGAGCCCAGGTAATTCACAGGTGCTGCACACACGAATGGGACCACATGCATCTACATATAGTGACAAGCATGGGCCCAGGGGCTGGGCTACCTGAGTTCAGATCCAGACTCTGCCAAGTTTCAGCTTGGGCAAGGACCTTTGGCAGTCGGTGCCTCAGTTTCCTCATTTCTAAGATGGGGCAAATGATAGTGTCCACCTTTTAGGGGTGATGTGGGGATTAAATGACTTTCTATATGCAAAACACTTAGATGGAAGCCTGGCACATTGCAAGCAGTCAATAAACATCATCCTTCAGCAGTGTTAGACACTCATCTGCCAGCCCACAGGGACACACACTGCACAATTGCCTCTCTGCACACTGGCACCCAGACTCTCACACCCAAAGCTGTGCATGTCTCTAAGACAGAGGGTAGAGGGCTGGGAGAAGCAACTCTGCCAACTGGGGCAATGCCCTCACCCCTGCATCCTCCTCTTAAGTAATGGCCCTTTGCTTACTTCGACTCCACTGTGCTCTGGGTCAGAGGTTCCCATGGGTGGGGTGCAGATTGGGGCTATTGATCCCAGAGTGGCAGGGGGCCGAGTCTCTAGACCTAGAGCCCCCTCCTCCTTAAACCCTCAAGGTCAGGGTCACTTAAGAGGCTTATCTTGGAGCATTAATCTGAGGGTGAGTGGGGGTGGGGACTCTTAGGGAATGACTAAGTGAAACCTCAGAGAAGCCCTCTCCAGCCAGCCCTTCTAAAAATAAATATCACCCACCCCCACCCCACTTGCTTTATTTTGCTTCTGACCACTTATCTGCACTAGCCACATAATACGATTTAAAAATCTGTTTATTGTTTGCTCTCCCTCACCTCCCCCACTACATCACTACCTAGAACAGAGATTTTTGTCTATTCTGTTCGCAGCTGTGTTTCTAGCACCTAGAATCTGGCACCCAATGGGTGCATTAGAAATATTCTTTGGATGAGGGGATGATTCACAAGCAGAGGTGGGAAGGGGGCCTCCGTGTGCCCTGGGTCCTCCCCAAGCCCGCAGATGCAGTCGAAGTCATGGACTAGTGGGACTAGTACTGGGAGAGCTAAGGGTCTTGGGAAGCCATGCCCACCCCTGTCCTTCCCAGCCTCACCCTGGTCCCCTTACCCTGGTAGCGCTGCCTGGGGTCACGAGCCAGCTGCACTGCGAGCTCCAGGCCAATTCCCGAGGAGCATCCTGAGATCAGTACAGTCCGGGGTGCGTCGGCCATGTTGATCCCTTTCTGGACGCGTGACCTCTGCTGGCCAGCACCTGACTCCCGCCACCCATCCTCTGCTCATCTGCCCCCTCCTAAGCACACCCCACCTGCAGGATGAACGGGCCCTGGGAGCCCTCAATTATGAACTGACTTTGGGCAGGCAGCTGGGGGGAATCCCTTCACTTCAATATAGTGCCTTCCTTTCATCTGTCAAAAATGTCCTCTCTGCTGCTACACTCAAAAGTGGGGGCTTTTGTTATGATGATAAATTATCCAGGGCTGGGGGGAGTTTCAGGCAGTGTGGGGAATAAGTGGAGGTGTTCTCTTGCTGTCTGTACTCTGGGCAAAGGATCTGTGATTGGAGAGAGGTGACCGAGAGTATGGTCCCAGAAGGGTCCGTTCAAAGAGAATGGGCAGAAATGTCAGAAGGTGCGATTAGACTATAGGAAGAACTTCCCAACAGACCAAGGCAGGGCAGGAACTTCATGAGTGTTGTAGCTAGAAAAGTCTTAGTCTCTGATGTCCCTGGAGAGAAAGCAGGAGCAGCTTGGGGAGATTCCCTCTCCTCTCCCTCCTCAGGGCCCCCCTCCCCCTCAGGCCAGATGGGGCCCCACCCCCTCCTCCCTAAGGACACAGAGTCTCTTTGTCTGAGGAGCCAGAGGCTGGGAGGGAGACACTGCCGGCTTCTCCCTCTTGGCCTCGGGGCGGGGCAAGTGGGCAGTTCAGGGCCCGGGATATGCCCCTTGGGTTCCTCCCTGCGGAAGCTCCTTCAGATCCAGCATGTCTGTGCTTGTTCAATTGCACAGACAGCTCCACCTGACCCGACCCGCTGGGGCCTCCTCACATGGGGGTGGGGGCGACCCAGTGGGGTGAGGGGGGGTTCCGCCTCACCCCAGGAATGGCAGGGGTCCACCCCTCCCTGTGGCAGTGCCCTGCTTAGGGTAGGGCCATTCTCCCTGATTTAATGGGCCATGTGTGAGAATGGAGCTGGGGCATCCACTGGGGCCTGAGAAGAGGATTAGGGATGGAGGTGGGGGCCTTTATTTGAGGATTAAGAGTTTGGGGGAAAGAAAGAACTGTGAGAACTGTGTTTTGGAATCTGTGGTGAGGGTTTGGGGGTGGGGCTAGGGACCCCATTTTGGAATCTGGGGTGGAGTTTGAGGTGGGGTGAAGATCCCTTATTTAGGGACCTGCAGAGAAAGTATGGAGTGAGGTCGGTACCTCTTACTGTGGGACCAGGCAGGTGGGTGAGAATTTGGCATCAGAGGGCCTGGCTGAGACAGAAAGGATCTGGTATAAAGCTGTACCCCCTAATTCCAGGGCCTGGATGGAGGCTGAAGGTTAGGAGGCCTGTTAGGAGAAAAGGGTTTGGGCTAAGGCTGGGACCCCGGATCCTAAGGGTGGGTGGGAGTGACCCTCCTCCGAGCCTGTGGGGTGAGGCAAGAAGGGCCCAGCTCCCGGCCCACGGCTCCACCCCTAGCTGGGCAATCAGAGCTCAGCACAAACTTTCCCAATTCCACCCACCAGCTGTCAGCTACCCGCCCCCACTTCTGCGAGCTCCGCCTGGCCCGGAGCTGGAGCGCAGGGCGAGGCCAGGGCGGGGTCTCGGGCAGTCTCCTGTGGATCCCGAGTGGAGCCGGCCGTCGCGAGAGTGCCCCGAGCCCGTGGAGTCGCCGCGCCCCGCAGCCGCCCAGGCTGGTCCCCCGCCTTGAGTGTGGGTCCCGTGGGAATGGGGAGTCGCCGGGGCCTGGGCCAGCCGCGGGCCGGCCTCTGCCTGCTCCTGGTGTCTCTGCAGCTTCTCCCCCGGACGCAGGCCGGTGAGCCGGGAGGGAGAAAATAGGACCCGGAGTGCAGGATCCATCGAGGCCCCCAAAGACGGCGTGGAGTCGGGAGTCGGGGCGTGCATGGGGGTCGTGCACGTTGCGCGTGGCTACGGTGTGGTGTTGGGGGGCGAGTGCCTGACTCTGGGCGGTTGGTGAGTGTGACAGTTTGGTGGGGGGGCGGTCGGGGAAACGTGTGACCCTGTTTCCTGGTGGGTGCGTGGCAATGAATGCAATTTATAGGTATACATGTGTGTAACAATATGCATGCGGCCATTTGGAGTGAAACTGTGTGCTGGGTGTGGGAGATGACGATGATTGTACACCTGGGTGATGGGATATGGCCCCTGGGCGAGTATGTGATTGAGTTGTGGGTAGGGGAGTGTGTGTCTGTGTGGGGGGCTGATTTTGAGAATAACCGTGTGTGTGTTATGCGTGTGATTGTGTGTCTCTGGGTGACCCTCTGAGGACTGTGGTTGTGGTTTGGGAGGCTAAATACTTGCCCATGAGGATGATTCTCAGGGGGATGGGGGATGGTGAGCGGGGACTATTAGGGAAGAGGGTTGATCTGGGATTCAGAGCTCCCTTTGCGTCTCCCCAGATAGCTTCACCTTATTCCCCCTCTTTCTCCTCTGCCCCTAATTAGCGCGCGCCCACCTCCTTTCCCCCCCATCTTTGCCCCCTTCCCCCCTCCCCGCACTCCCCTGAACCGGGATCAGCACCATGGACAGGGCCTCGGGAGGGCCTTGGTGGGGGGCGAGGCGGGGCGGGGCGCGGGGCGGGGCGGGGCGCGGGGCAGAGCACGGGCGGGGGCGGGGGGAGTGGAGGTTGCTCCCCCAAGCTGAGCGAGCCTCGGGTGTTTTTTCTGAGGAATTTCTCAGGGGCCCCCCCAGGGGTCCCGGGGGCCGCCGGACGGGTGAGTCAGCGCTGACGCACGCCCAGCTGCGCGAATCTGGCTGGACGCCGCGCCCCGCCCCCCAGGGTTCTGGGTCGGGGGCGCCCCGGGGTTCGGGAAGGTCGTGGTCCCTCAAGTGGTGATTGAGGGGGGCTTCCCTGGTCTGAGATACCCCAGGTCAGGCCCTCCCCGTAATCCCTCCCTAAGGTGAACTCAGGACCCCAACACACCCACCCCCACTTTCTCACTTTCTCCTTTTCTCTGCAGTCCAGAGAGGTGTGTGTTTACACGGATAACCCCAAAGTGGCCTATGCCCCACTCCCACGGTCACACATCCACACAGTCGTGCGATCTCAGGCGTGCACTCAGAATAGAAGGCCCCTGGGACACGAAGAACGTTAAACACCTGGGGCCCACGCCAAGGCAACCCCATCAGCCACCCGCCACACGGTCACAGCTTTTGTCACCCATCTACACTTTCAAACTCTCACACATGCTTCCACTGGCATCCATACAACGTAGTCGATGTTCTCAACCAGTCACCCACTCGCTGACTTGGCCACACTCTCGCATAGAGCCACACTCCTCCATCTCGAGTCTGAGCTATTACTATCACAGACTCCCGTGCATCACCTGCAGGACCTCGAGCTCACTGCCAGGACCCCACGACAAGTCAAAGAACTGCACCTAATCCCTCCATCATAGGCCAAACACTCACAGACATCGACATGCTGCAAAGCACACGCTCAGCTAGTCCCTGGTCCATACAGAGTCACACATGTGCTTGCACAGCCTCATGCATGTACACAATCACGCACGTACCTATTTGCACAGACACTCACACCTAGGCTCTCCTACTCATCTGAGAGGGTCCCAGCCATGTCCCAGCCCGGTCCCTGCCTGCCTTCTTCCACATCCTAGACCCCACCTAGCCTCTCCCTGGGGTCCTGACCAGCACAGGGGAGAATCTGTGGGGGAAGGGCAAGCCAGTTACTTGACAGACTGCCGCCCCCTGGCCCTGCAGGCAGGACTCAATGCCTCTTGTGTGTCTCCTTGTCACAAAGCCAGCCACGGAAAGAAAGGGCAGTTGGTTTCTGAAAGGTCATTACAGAAGGAACACAGATTGAAGCAGGAGACATTTGGGTTAGATGCTGGGAAAGACTTTTAAAATGTTAACGAGCAGTTGGTCAAGGAGAGACCCCTTCCCAGTGCATAGAAAGTGGAGTCTGGGTGAAAGGAGAGCCTGGGAGAGCCACACTGGGTGGAATCACGGACCTCAGCCCTCCCCTGGGCCCCCGCCCGGAGAGGGGGCAGCTGGGATGATCATTCCACGGGAGAGTGACCCTTGTGGTCAGCAGAGCCTGGGAGCCCAGATTTTAGCCCCAGGGGGCTGTAACCCAAATACCTCTTAATAACAACCCAGCCACAGAACAGGCAATTAGAGATGGGGCCGGTGGAGGCAGCAGGGTTAGGAGGGTGGGTGCCGAGGGAGAGAGAGAGAGAGAGATGGAGGGAGTAATCCACACACAGAGATATATAGAGGCACAGAGATAGAGGTATGCAGAGAGAAACAGATGTGAGACCGAGGGAAATACAAATAGGCAGAGACAGAGAGCTAGAGAGTGAGGGAGAGCTGGGAAGTAAGAGAGGGAGGGAGAGAGAAAGACTGGTTCAGAGTTGGACACAGAAAGTGGGACAGAGAGAAGGCAGGGAGGGGGAGAGAAGAAAAAGAGAAAAGAACGAGGTTGGGGGCAAGAGAGAGCTGAGGTTGGAACAGGGCTCTGGAGAGTCTGGAGACTGAGGGGTCTGACCCAGGAGGAGCTGGGATGGGGGCGCCCTCATCCAAACCCCTGTCTCCCCCAAGTCTGACCCCCTACCCAGGATCCCAATGGTGAGGTCAGTAGAGCCGCCCCTGGGGTGAGGTCATGGCAGAATCTGGCTCCTGCCAAGAGGCTGGGTCAGGGTGTCAGTGGGACAGTCTGCTGTGGGGAGGGGAGATCAGGCAGGAGTTTGGGGCTCAGGGGAAGACCCCGCCCACCCTTGCCCAAGCCATGTGGTCCCACTTAGCACTGGCCAGGCTGCACCGGGTGGGGCTGGTAGGACGGCCTGGGTTAGGATCTCACTGGACCAGTCCCTTCCTTTGCTGGGATGAGAGGGAGAGGGTCAGAGGGAGATCAGGAGGTTATCAGAGAGAGGTGATCAGAGCATAAGGTCAGAGAGGGTGATAAAATGGGGAGGTCCACAGGCCAGATGGAAGAAACTGGGATAGGAAGAGGGAAGAGGTCAGGTGGTAGTCAGAGGGAGGTGGTCACGGGTGACGGTGGTCGAGGAGGAGGTCAGAGGGAGGGGAGCCCAGGGAAGAGGTGGGGAGAACACATGCAAGGAGCCCCTCCTCTCTAAGCGGGTTTCCCCTGGCAAGGGGGGCTTCAGGCCTGGGAAGCAGCCCAGGGAGCTGGTGCGGGGGAGTGTGGAGAGGGGGACAGTTTGGCTCTGGGGCTCAGGCCAGGAAGCTTTGATTCATCCCAGAACTAGGTCAGCTTTTTTTTTCTCTCACCGAAAACCGAGGGCAAAAAACAGGAGTCAACAGGCTGATGAGGCTGGAACAGCTGTGGAGTGGTGAGGGGGGTATGCGCCCCAGGCCTGCTCCTTCCCCCTGACCCACAAACATAGCTGGAGGGGGGGCTGAGTCCCCCAAACCCAAGCCACTCACGCAGAGTGTTGGGCTTGTTGTAACTGACCCGCACCCTGGCTTCTTTCCGTAGCAGACCCTGTGGATGTGTTGAAGGCCCTGGGCGTGCGGGGGGGCCAGGCTGGGCTCCCCGAGGGTCCCGGCCTCTGCCCCCAGAGGGTCCCGCAGGGCGACCGGGCATTCGGGGTGGGCAAGGCCAGCACGCTCGGTGTCCCCACGTGGGAGCTCTTTCAAGGTGAGTCAGGGTGAGAGGGGCTGTGGTTCATCGTGGGAGCATGGGTCACAGTCGGGCCATCTGAGCTGCCCCTTTCCCTCTGCCCTCCCAGCCGAGCACTTTCCCAAGACCTTCTCCGTGCTGATCACTCTGCGTGGCCGGCCAGCCAACCAGTCTGTCCTTCTATCCGTCTACAATGAGGCCGGTGTCCGGCAGCTGGGCCTGGCGTTGGGGCCGGCTCTGGACCTCCTAGGTGACTCCTTCAGCCCCCTCCCCCAGCAGGTCAGCCTCACGGACGGCAGGTGAATATGGGGAAGGTGGGAGTCCCAGGAGAGGTGAGATGAGAGCACGCCCCCACTGAGACTGTCCCCTTGCAGGTGGCACCGTGTGGCGGTCAGTGTGGATGGTGGGATGGTGACACTGGTGGCTGACTGTGAACCTCAGCCCCCCGTATTGAGCCAGGGACCTCGATCCATCAGCACAGCTGGACTTACTGTACTGGGGACCCAGGACCTCGGGGAGGAGACTTTTGAGGTACCGCTTCAGTGATGGGGGAAACTGAGGCAGAGTGCAGGAGGGAGATTTGTCCACAGCCTGAATCTGGAGAAGAGAACGGAGAAGGGAACTATCCGGCTTCAGCTTAGCGCCAGGAAGCTGAGGAAGGGAGCGCCAGGCATCATGGCGCATCTTTGTGGCATGTGCCTGTGAGACTGTAAAGCCATGAATGGATCATTTGTGATGGTGCATACTTGGCTTATGGTGGGAGGATAAGGTTGTGATGTGTGACGCCGCTGCTGGTTGTGATGGCGTGTGATGCCAGCAAGGCATGGAGTCGTGTGGCTCTGTGACAGATGTGTTTTCGATGTGGTGATTGTTATGTGTGTCATGACAGTCCAGGGACCTCATCGTCTTGTTTCCCTCCTTATCCCCAGTACCTTGGAGGGCACCTGGCACACAGTAGGTGTCACCATGTGCCGCGAGTGAAGGAACAAATGTGCCTCTGATGGGACAGAGGTTGTGGGGTGTGGCTTGTGGTTGTGGTTTGGTGTCACCCTGATAGAATCTTCCTCCTCTCAGTTTTTTGGGGCAGAGGGATTTCTGGGGCTATGGTGTGGCTACCACCTCCCTATACTTAGCCTGCTTTGGGTGGAAAAACACCAGACCTTGATGCTTGGAATGAGGCTCGGAGTCAGCCAGCAGACCCCTTCCCGGACCCCCACTCTCTCCCCAGGGAGATATTCAGGAGCTGCTGATAAGCTCAGATCCTCAGGCTGCCTTCCGAGCCTGTGAGCAGTACCTTCCTGGCTGCGATGACCTGGATCCTGTAGCCACAGGGGTGAGTAAGGGGCTTGTCCTGAGGTCGCTGGCTGAGTCATCCCTGGCTCCAGGTCTCAGGAATGAATGAATTCTGAGCCCTATCCACGGGGCTGAGTGACCCCTGCCCTTAAACTGTTCTTAGGCATGAATGACCTTGACTTCAGGTCACATAACTGACCCTCGGCCCCTCATCATATGATTTACTTTGACCCCAGGTCCCAGGGCTGAGTGAGCCCTGGCTTTAAAAGATAGGACCAATGGACCATGTGCCAGCATGACCCCAGGTGATCTGAGTGATGGGGCCTCCACTCAGGGAATCTGGACCCGACTGGAGTCCTCTTCCCAGGTGCCCCAGGGGGAGCCGGAAACCCCTCCCCGTCGGCGGAAGGGGAAGGGAAAAGGGAAGAAAAAAGGGCGAGGTCGTAAGGGGAAGGGCAGGAAGAGGAAGAACAAGGAAGTTTTGGCCCTGAGCCCACCTCCTGTCTCCCTGGAGAACCAGGTAAGGGGTCTGCGATATCTCCCCTCTGTCCTTTGAGCGCCCTGCTTCTGGCCTCTGATCCCCACTGATCCCTTGTGCCTCATCCAAGGTCTCTGCCTCTTGTCTCCAATAACTGACCTGTGACTTCTCTCAGCTGACCGATCACTTGTCGGGGGGTCTGGTCCTGTCTTAGGTGCTCTTTCATATCTCCCTCCCAACTTCCAGTTCTGCGGGGGGACTAGAGAGAGGGGGCACACCCAGTCGAGTACCTTATGATTAGGGGGCTCTTGATGAGGGCTACTGTTTAAGGGGAGCCACTAGCTGGGGTGAATGATGGGTGCGTTAGTTAGTGTGTCATTGTTTGGGGTTGACTGGTTGGGGTCATAGGTGAGGGTTATTCATTGTGGGTCGCTAACTGGGGGGACACTATTTGGCCTCCCTGATGGAGATTGCTGGTTGGGGGGATCATTGTAGAGAGATACTGACTGAGGTTGATGTTTGGGGGTTTCCTAGTTGGAGGTCACTGTTAGAGGTCATTGATGGAGGCCGCTGTTGGTGTTATTGGTGTCTGTAGTTTAGGGTTAATGGTGTGGGGCTCATTGCCAAGGTTCACTAGTTGGGCAAGTCCCCAGTGGGGGACCACGGATTAGAAGGCACTAGTGGAATCACCAGTTGGGGTCACTAGCTGGGGGAGTGCCTTTCAGGGGATCACGGATGAGATAGTTAGTTTGGGAGTCCCTGATGGGTAATTAGTTGGGAAGTCATTGATGGGTCACTGGTTATAGGAATAACTGGTGGGAGGCCAATGATTCGGGTTATTAGTAGGTGTGTATGGGTCATTGGTTAGGTCCCTTAGTGGGGATCACTTGTCATGGGTCATTAATTGGGGGTCATTAATGGGTCACTGGCTGTAGGAATAATTGGGGGTCACTGGGTAGGTGTCCCTGGTGTGGGCCACTGGTCGGGGTCCTTGGTTGGAGGGTCACTGGTTGCATTACATCTGCTCGCCGCATCAGTGGAGAGAAAGAGGGTTGTCACTTCAGCCTAGAACAGAGACACCAGGAGTAGCCTACCCTTTCTCAGCCCCTTCCTTAGCCTTCACCTGGGCCCCCATCGCCTGCTGTGCGCCCTTAACCCAGTTCCTCTGCAGCTGTCCAGGCCAGGAGGACCTCCCACTCCTTCTCTGACTGCGGCCTGGCTGGCTGACAGACTGCTGAGATCTGCCTTGAGAGAGGACATACGGGATAGGCTTCCGGGAGTCTGGCCCTGAGTGGTGGACATTGACCCTGACCCCTGGGCTTTGGAGCCAGCCCCGCTCTGCCTTCCAGGCCTTCCAGACCTGCCAGCCCTGCCCCTCCTCCACACACAAGGGCTCTCCCTGCTGGCTGTCCTTGTCCAGCCAGCACACCTTCACCTGCACTGGCCAGCCCCCTGCCCCGTACCCCTCTGATGTTTTTTGTTGGCAATCCTCCTCTATCCCCCTCCCTAGACTGGGTGCTCTGGGAGAGAGAGTCTGTCTCCTCCCTCGTCTCCCTTTTGTCTTGATTGTCCTGACCCCAGACCCGGTACCTTCTCTGTCCTTCCTCCAGACCTCCACTGACGTCCCCAAGACAGAGACACCAGCTCCAACTCTGCCTCCGACTCCCACGCCTTTGGTCATCACCACGACTGTGGCCATTGGCAGCAACGTCACCGTCCTAGAGGTTGTGGGAACTGGACGAGGCTGGAAGGGAAGGTCCTGGGACAGTGGTGGTGGCAGACAATGAAGAGGCCCGGGGTAAACTTTGGTCTGTCCCAATGTCCTCAGGAGAGCTTGGACCCTGACGGTGGAACTGAACTGGGGACCGTGGAGACTGAGTTAGCCAGACAAGAAGAAGAAAGTGGTCCCACCATGGGCCCCCACTTCCGGGCAGCAGAACAGTCATGGAGGACTGAGCTCCAGATCTTTCCTGTGCGTCTGGGTGGCTGGGTTAGGTGCAGGGGGAGGGACTCCTACCTGGAGCCACACATAGCTGCATTCTCTTTTTTGCTTTCTTTTTATCTTGCCTAGAATGCCTTCCCACCACCCCAGTGCAGTTGACAAATATTTATCTACAGATACTATGCTAATGTGACAGGCATTGTGCTAATGAGTGGCTCTGTGGGTAGGGTGATTCATTTGGTTTTTAGCCTAAGCATGATGAGAAGCCACTTGAGATGGAATACCATCTGACTTGGGAGTTTTCAAAGCTCTCTCTAGCTGCTGAACAGCATATGGACTGTAGGGGGAGCCAGAGGGGCAGCAAGGAGACCAGTAGTCTATGCAAAACAGAGTGGTGACCTGGATGAGGGTGGTGGCTGTAGTGGTGGTGGTGGGGATAGAGAAAAGTTGGACAGATTGGGGACATGCCCCGTTTTGCTCTCGCTGCTGTATGTGGAGAACAATTCAAAAATAACTGGGTAGATGCACGGTGGCACCACTGAGTAGGATGGGGAAGCCTGACGGAGGAGCAGGTGGAAAGTGTCAAGGGTCTCCTTTTGGATGTGCTAAACTGGCAACGCTTGTTTGATTGTCAATGCGAGTGATTGGTTAGAAAATTCTGGAGTTCAAGGAAGATGGTCTAGCCTGGAGATCAAGACTTGGAACTCATCAGCGGAGAGATGCTATCTTCAGTCAAGGGATGAGATTGCCTAGGAAAATAAGGCAGACAGAGAAGTTGTCTAGGTTCTAGCTTTGGTGTTGGACAGGGGCGAAGGTGAATAATCCTAACCATCTTACTCTGAGTGCCTGTTATGTGCTAAGCCTTGTTTTAGCTTCTTTATCTTCCCGTGGGATATATACAGTCGGCATTCACCCACACACTTTGCAGGTGAGGCCATAGGAGGTGAATACGTTGCCCAACATCACTCAGCTACTGAGAGGCAGCTCCAGGATTAGGGCTTCACAGTACGCCCCAGGGTTCGTGTTCTTGATGCAGCATGGCCAGCTTGAAACTGGAGGATGAGCTGCTCAAAACATACTGGTTGAAGAAAGGACAGCAGAGACACCTCAGAGGGTGGACTCTGTGCACGCATGCGTGTGTGTGTGTGTGTGTGTGTGTGGTGTGTGTGATGAGTGGGAGGTAAGTTAGCTGAGAGTTCTGAGTTCCAGGGCTCACACCTCTTCTCTTTCCATCCCCTGCCCCAGGGCGCTGGGGAGAAGGGAGAGAAAGGAGAACCGGCCGTGATTGAACAGGTGAGGGGCCTGGGGCTGGAGGACTTGGCCGGGGTCTGTGCTAGAATGGGGATCACACTTATTTCTCCCCCAGGGACAGCAGTTTGAAGGACTTCCAGGAGGCCCAGGACCCCAAGTGAGTCATGGCTGCATTCCCCTCTTCTTGTCTTTTAACTTCCAGTTGGGCTATTTGATCCTCTGGGGTGGGGAGTTGGGGTGTAACGTTGCCAGATCGTTTGAAGACGATTGGATATTTGAGGCTCAAAAGATGAGTAAAAACAGGGGTTGAGGTGTAAAGTTGGGGGTTTATATGTGTCAGTATAGTATTGAGGGGCCAGGGGTGGCTCGGTGATGGGGTAGGAAGGTCAGCATGGGGTCAGTGTCAGTGGTGGTTTGGAAGTCAGCCTGGCTCAGACTTTGCATTTGTCATGACCTCTGTTCCTCTGTCCCCAACAGGGGGTGGTTGGCCCCTCAGGTCCTCCTGGCCCGCCAGGATTCCCTGGGGACCCTGGTCTACCGGTAAGAGACTTCCTCTGTGGTGTAAACTCCTGGGAGAGTGAGGTTTCAAGTTGGCAGCATGGCTGCGACTGGAGCTGGCTCTGACCCCTCTGCTTCATCCTCCTCCCCGTCTGAGAATTATCATTCTGTCTCCTCTTCTGTCTCTGGGAGGGGGGGCTATCCCCTGCCTTTCTCCTTCTGTCTCTATCCCTGAGTGTCTTTCATCTCTGTCTTTCTCCATATGTCTCTGTGCCCGTTTCCTCGTCTCTCTTTTGTCTGTCTGTCTGTCTCTTTCTGTTTTTGTCTCTTCCACTTTTTATGACTCTTTCTCCTTCCCTCCGTTTCTCTTTCTCTCACCTTCTGTCTCTTCTCTCTCTCTCTCTCCCTGCCTCCATCTTTCTCTGTCTCTCCCTCCTGGCCTCTCTCCATCTCTCTACCTCCATCCCTCTCTGTCTCTGTCCCTCTCTCAGGGCCCCGCTGGCCTCCCAGGAATCCCTGGCATTGATGGGATCCGGGGTCTGCCAGGCACTGTGATCATGATACCGGTAAGAGGGAGATAGGGTGGCACAGCCTTGGGGAGTAGAATCCTGACCAAGGAGGGGGGCCTCTCCTGGAGGCTCCCCTCACTACAAGTCGCCCCCTAGTTCCAGTTTGCAAGAGGCTCCCTCAAAGGACCCCCAGTCTCCTTCCAGCAGGCCCAGGCTCAGGCAGTCCTGCAACAGGCTCAGGTGAGTGGAGGATAATTGGGATACTGTCAGGGGGTGATGGGAGGACATTGAGAGAATGACAGAGATGGGAGATGGTGAATAGTCAGGAGACAGGTGGATATTTAACTTCTGATGATGGCTTTGTTCCCCTGTCTCTTCAGCTCTCTATGAAAGGCCCCCCTGGCCTGGTGGGGCTCACTGGGCGCCCAGGCCCCGTGGTGAGTAAGGAGGCTGTGTGCAGTGGGGAGTACATCAGTGGAGATGACTCTAACTCAAACTCCCTCTAAATGCATTACCCTATCTTTCTTCCTCCAAGGGTCTCCCTGGGTATCCAGGTCTGAAAGGAGAGATGGGAGAAATGGGGCCACAGGTGAGATTGGTGGGGGTGGGGACAGGGTTGATGGGAAGGGTCTTCTCACAGGGCTACAGGATAAAGTGCTAGCTGGGGCAAATGGCAAAGCGGCTGGGGTTACCCTTGCAATTACTGACATTTTTCTTCCTCCTTTCCTTTCTCTTCTAGGGCCCCCGAGGACTTCAGGGACCTCATGGACCCCCTGGCAGACAGGGAAAGATGGTGAGTGACTCCTAGGTCCTCAGGTCATCCTTTATTCATCTCCCAACACCCAACAGGAGCCTCAGCTCTGTGCTCCCAGGGTCTGCTGGTGTCATTGGTGGGATAAGAGCACTGAGGACAGGGAATGACAGTACACTGAGGGTGTGACAAAGGAATCTGGCCAAGTCCCTGAGTCTGGGAGGACTTGCAGAGGAATGATGTTTGAACTGAGATCTGAGATATAACCGGGGAAAAAGGAGAGGAAGGGCATTCCAAGCAGAAAGAACAGCACATGCAAAAGAAAAGACTGGCACATTGGGGGAAATGATGAACAAGATAATTCCAGATAGTTTTTTTTTTTAATTTATTTTTTGGCTGTGCTGTGTCTTTGTTGCTATGTGCAGGCTTTTCTCTAGTTGCGGTGAGCAGGGGCTACTCTTTGTTGCGGTGTGCAGCCTTCTCATTGTAGTGGCTTCTCTTGTTGTGGAGCACAGGTTCTAGGTGTGTGGGCTTCAGTAGTTGCAGCACACAGGCTCAGTAGTTGTGGCGCAAGGGCTTAGTTGCTCCGCGGCAGGTGGGATCTTCCCAGACCAGGCACCGAAACCGTGTCCCCTGCATTGGCAGGTGGATTCTTCACCACTGTGCCACCAGGGAAGCCCCTCCAGATGGTTTTAAAGTGCCATGAGGAACATACAGCAGGGAAATTAATGGAGACTGAACATGAGTGTTCTTAATTTTTGTGATGATGATAACTTGAACTAGAGAAAGGCACTAGGGCTAAAGAATAATGGATGGGTTTGAGATATATTTAAGAGGTTAAATTGGTACATACAGAAGCCCCCAGCATAAGACACTGCATGAGGAAGGTGCTCGATACATGGTAGTAGATATCTTGATGATGTCACCTCCCCCATAGGGCCGCCCTGGAGCAGATGGGGCTCGAGGCCTCCCAGGGGACACAGGACCTAAGGTAGGTGATGGGGCCAGGCCTGGGACTTGGAAGGACTGTCAGGATAGAGGATTCAAAGCTCAGCTGGCGTCTCTTTCTTTCTTTTTTCTTCCAATTTATTTTAATTAATTTATTTTAAAACATTTATTATTTATTTATTTATTTTGGCCGTGCCAGGTCTTAGTTGCGGCATGCGAACTCTTAGTTGCAGCATGCATGTGGGATCTAGTTCCCCGACCAGGGATCGAACCCGGGCCCCCCTGCATTGGGAGCACGGAGTCTTTCCCACTGGACCACCAGGGACGTCCCTCAGCTGATGTTTCTTTGTGCAGGGTGATCAGGGCTTTGATGGCTTGCCAGGGCTGCCTGGAGAGAAGGGCCAGAGGGTGAGTGTGTGAGACCCCTCCACCATATCCAAGCCCCCTCCCAGCGTTCATGACACCCTCCCCACCCCTAATATCAGAGCCTCCGTTCCTGGGTCTGAGTCCTCACCCCTAATACCCCATCTCCTTTCCTGGGGGCTGGTCTCCACTTGTTGACTCTGAACTGCCCTCTGTGTTTCCCACTCCAGGGTGACTTTGGTCATGTGGGGCAACCTGGGCCCCCAGGAGAGGATGGTGAGAAGGTAAGTTTGGAAGAGAGTTAGGGGCTGGTTTGGAAGCTAGAAAGCCAGAACAGGAGGAGTAGAGCATTCAGGAACCTGGGGGAGGGGTGAAGGTCTGCGCTGGAGAGTCAGGAGACGTCAGGGGGGCTCAAAGAGACAGGCTGAGAGTTGTGGGGTTAGGACTAGAGTTAAGAGGTTAAACCCAGGATTGCAGGTCCAGGATTGGGGTCAGGGGCCTGAATCAAATCACATATACGCAGTTGGCTGGATCCTGCCACACACTCTGACTCTGAGATCCCCTGGCAGGGGCTGCCGATATGAGAGAAGGTGATTCTCTGAGGGTTATACCTCCCCCCTCCCCAAGTCATATGCTTTCCCACAGGGCGCAGAGGGACCTCCGGGGCCCACCGGCCAGGCTGGGGAGCCGGTGAGTATCAGGGACCCCTGGGCCCCTTGCCTGGCACAGGGGAGGGAGCCAGGACTCATAGGACCTCAGAGCAGTGATGCTGGAATAACGTTCCTACCTCCTTGCAGGGCCCCCGAGGACTGATTGGCCCTAGAGGCTCCCCTGGCCCCCTGGGACGCCCGGTGAGAATGTCGCTGTCTCTCTACATCCTGTTTGTCTTTTTCTCACCTTTATCTCCTCTGCATGTCCATTTCTGTTGCCTGGATTCTCTGCCCACTCACCTTTTCACCTGTGCCTCTCAGGGTCTCAGACGCAGGCTCCTGCGCATGGGTCTGCCCTGGTCTCACACCCTCTTCTCCCCCAGGGTGTAGCTGGAAGTGCCGGTGCTCCAGGTGCCAAAGGAAATGTGGTATGTGTTCTGATCCCTGATGCGTTCTGACACTCTGACCCTAGGACCACCCATATCCTTGTCCACTCCCATGATCCCCCATTTCAACTTCCCTGACACCTCAACACCATAATCCCTTGCAGCTTCACAGAACCCTCACTTTCTCCCCAGGGTCCTCCAGGAGAACCAGGCCCCCCAGGACAGCAGGGAAGTCCCGGGTCCCAGGTTTGAGCTCTCTTTCCTGACAGAGGGGGCGGGTTGGCGTGGCGCTCAGCCGAGGTCACAGACCACTCCTGGTTTCCCCAGCCTCTGCACTTGCTGCCGCTTTCTCATGCTTTCTTTCTCCCCTTTTTAAAAAATGTTTCCAGGGAATCCCCGGCCCCCAGGGACCCATTGGCACTCCTGGTGAGAAGGTGAGTGACAGCTCTCCCTCCCCTCCCCCAACATCTTTCCCCTTCAATTCTGCCTGCAGGAAAATCTTCCCACCATGGCCCCTTTTGCAAGCCCCGGATAATGATAAACTGCAACATTCCCTAAATAAGCTCAGAGTTCCCAAGTGTCATTGCTGGGGAGGGGTTGACGGCCAGAAACAGAACTGCACCAAGGCTAGATCAGAAGGGGATATTGTCGGGAGAGAGGGGAACCCTCAGAAGCCAGTCATAGAAAATAGTACCAAGACTCACGGGCCAGGAAATCCATTTGTCTCGGGTCTTGCGGTATCATCTTTCTTCCTCTGCACATCTGTTTCCATCTCCCATGAAAAACAGGCTTCTTTCTATTTACATCTTAGTCTGTCCTTACCCCAACTTCTGTTTCTACACACCCTTGTGCTGCTCTGTCACTATTTCAGTCCCCAGTTCCTTATGACCTTACAGTTTCTTTATTCAAATCCATCTGGTCATAGTTTCTATGAGGCAAGATATCCCTTACCTCAAAATTTCAGGAGAGAATCTGATTGGCTTATCTGGGCCAAGTGCCCGCCTCTGGACTTGTCAGTGGTTTGCAGGACATAGGGGGTCACCTCATGCCTGCCTAGGCCCACACCTCTTCAGGTGGAGCTGTGGGTTGGAGGTGCTTCTAAAGGAAGAGGTGTGGCTGGGGAGCCCCCCACCCCAGCATGTCTCTCACACTGTTTTTACATCCCTTGTCTCAGCCCTCCCAGAAGCAGAGGATTTCAAAGGCACAGAGAGGGAAGAGAGCTTGTCCAGGGTCACACAGCAAGTTTGGAAGAGCTGAGGATAGATTTCCTGGCCAGTAGGATCTGTTTTTTCTCTAACCTTGAGGTAGCTGTATGTCTGAGTAGGGACGTTCCTGGTGGAATGCCAGGCTCTGAGACCCTCTGTCTCCCCCTACTATTCATCTTCTTTCAGGGTCCCCCTGGGAACCCAGGAATTCCAGGCCTCCCAGGATCTGATGGCCCTCTGGTGAGAACTAGATTCTGGGAGAAGGAGGAAGGAGAAGCGGGGAGGCTTGGGAATTTGGATGGCATATCAGGTCTCTGACAACTTAGAATGTTTATCTCCTAGGGTCACCCAGGTCATGAGGGCCCAACAGGAGAGAAAGGGGCCCAGGTAAGTGACCTGGAGAGGGGCAGATTTGGGGATGAGGGTTGGCAGGCAGGGCCAGGAGTCAGGGGCTATTGATGAGAAGAGAGATGAGGGCACGGGGAACATGGAGCGGGGAGAACAGGATGACACTCATCTTATGTCCATTTCAGGGTCCAGCAGGGTCGGCAGGCCCTCCGGGCTATCCTGGACCTCGGGGTGTGAAGGTAAGTGATACTTGGGGCCTGCAGATAGAGGTTTTTTTTTTTTTTTTTTTTTTTTTTTGTGTGTGG
>NW_006787698.1:4307822-4335718 GCF_000442215.2 Lipotes vexillifer | reverse complement strand
TTTTTTTTTTTTTTTTTTTTTTTTTGGCCGTGCTGCGCGACTTGTGGGACCTTAGTTCCCCGACCAGGCATCAGAGCCAGGCCCTGGGCAGTGAAAGTGTGGAGCCCTAACCACTGCACTGCCAGGGAATTCCCTGCAGATAGGGTTGATTCATCAGCATTGACCTCTGGAAGCCCGCTCTATCAGAAACTTCTGTGTGTGTGATGAGAGGAATCAGTCTGCCAGGCAAGGTGTGGTAGAAGTGACAATATATAGCTACTTTGGAGCTGAAAAGCCAAAGGGTCACAGTACAGCATGGTTGTCACCTTGTAGTTGAGAACAGTTAAACCCGTTGGAGGCTGAACCCATTTCACTGTAAGCACACACATCACATCCAGGTCCAGGTCAGCACACTGTAATCAAGCAGAGGGTTGTTTTAAAGCTCAAGCCCAGAGCCATACAACCTGCAAGCTCAGAAATGCTAAGACAAGCTGAGAGCTGTACTGAATAGAGATTCACTGTTGACCAAGTGCAGGGACATTGGAATTCACATCTATATGGTAGCTGAGTCCAGTTACATTGTAGCCAAGTACCAGTATCCATTACCTGTAGTATAAAAACAGAGTTTGATGGTAGCCAAGAGCTGGCTCCTCCTTTTTTTGCATTATAGACAAGCTTAGTTACACTATAACCAAGGAGGTGGTTATATTGTAGCTGGCCACACAATACTGTGGGTGTCCAAACTCAGAGTTCCATTGTAGCCAGGCATGGTTTTCTATATACAGTTGAAGGCTATGTTGTTGCTGAGTCTAGTTACATGGTAGCCATGGCCAGAGAACAACTGTAGCCAAGCTCAGTTACACTGTGGTCAATGAACTGCCCTGTGGCTAGAGACAGTCATGCTATTGTCAAAACACACAGTTAGGGCTTCCCTGGTGGCGCAGTGGTTGAGAGTCCGCCTGCCGATGTGGGGGACACGAGTTCGTGCCCCGGTCCGGGAGGATCCCACATGCCCCAGAGCGGCTGGGCCCGTGAGCCATGGATGCTGAGCATGGGCATCCGGAGCCTGTGCTCCACAACGGGAGAGGCCACAACGGTGAGAGGCCCGCGTACCGCAAAAAAACAAAAAAACAAAAACAGAAAAACAAAAAAAACCCCAGACAGTTATATTGTATCCAAGTATAATTTTGTTGTAGTCACTGAGTTCGGTTAATATCGTGTCTCCCTGTGGCTGGAAACAGTCATGCTATTGTGAAAACACAGTTGTATTGTATCCAAGTACAATTTCATTTTAGTGGCTGAGCTCAGTTACACTGTAGCCAAGTGCAGCTTTTCTTGTGGCCCAAGCCCAGGATTTGGCTTGAGCAGCATCTGGGCTTGCACTGAGCAGTCTTGCTGTAGCCAAGCACAGACTCCCCTTGTTGCCAGGCACAGAGTTGCATTGTAGCCAGCGCAATGGGAAACATTCCTTTGCCTTTAGAATGCAGCCGGGGCCTGGAATGCTCATCCTCTTTCTCCTGCCAGAAGGAACTGTGGACACAGTGTCCCCGGGAGATGGGAATCAATTACTTGGAAATTTGGCCTTCCCTGCACTCCCCCACACAGATGACCTTGGGAGGCTGCCAGCGGGAAGGGGCGGGGGAGAGGCAGCCTCTTGCACACCATACTAGCAGACTTTGGGGAAAGATAATTTCCTCTGGGGCTGACCCTCACCCCACTTCCTCCAGTCTGACATCTGCTTGGGACTCTCCTGGCTGTTTCAGGGCAGGGGACTGAGTCTGGGGCCCGAGTCTGGGGCCCGAGTCTGGGGCCCGAGTCTGGGGCCCTTCTTAAGTGGGGGGAGGGAGGACCTGAGAGCTTTTATATTTTTCAGGGTACCTCTGGCAACCGGGGCCTCCAGGGGGAGAAAGGAGAGAAGGTGAGAAGGGAGGGAATTCCTTGAGGGGGGAGCCCTAATAATGGGGCTCTGGCTGTGTCCCTTCCCTGAAGCCCTGACATCTGATCTCTGTACTATCTCCCACCCAGGGAGAGGTTGGCTTCCCAGGTTTCAAGGGTGACGTGGGGCTCAAAGGCGATTGGGTAAGATGACCTCCAGAGGAGGGGTCTGGTGGATCTGGGGGACTTGGGAGAGAGAGGGAGGGGGTGAACTGGGGCAAAGACAGGAGTGACAAAGGGACTGATGTCAGGGCTTCTCCTTTTCTATTCCAGGGGCAACCCGGACCCCCAGGTCCTCGGGGAGAGGATGGTCCTGAAGGGCTGAAGGGGCAGGTGGGGCTTGCTGGTGAGGAGGGGCCCCCAGGCTCAGCTGGGGAGAAGGTGAGTGGACCTGGTCACCCCCTCCAGTCTATACCCCAGCTTCTAGCCTGCAGGCAAGGTGTTCCCTGGCCCTTTGCCTTCTGTCCTCTGCTCTTTTGTCTCCAGCTTCAGGAGGCTCTCGGCTCCTTCAATTCCCCAGCTCAGCATTCCAGAGCAATTCCATGCACTTTATCTTATTTTTATCCCCACAACCACCACAGGCAACAGACATTTTTACCCCCATTTTACAGACAAGGAAACTGAGATTTGGAATGGTTGAATGAGTTGCCCAAGGACATGCCCCTAGCAGGCAGGGGCCAGGACCTGAACCCATGTTTCCCTGAATCCCCCGCTCCTACCCCTGCAACCATGCCCCAGCCTTCCTGCCCCTCCCCCACTTACCTCCAAGTTGCAGGCTCTGACCTTTGTCCCGTAATCTCTCTGCAGGGCAAGCTTGGGGTGCCGGGTCTCCCAGGTTACCCAGGACGTCCAGGCCCTAAGGTCAGAAGCTAGCAGGAGGGTGGTGGGCAAGGGCAGGGTTCAGAGACTGATTAACATCTGGGGGATCCAGGCTGTGGTCTGAGGGTGTGAGCTGTCCACCCCATGGGGTATTGAAAGTGTAAGGTGTGGGCTTTGGCATCAGACAAACTTAGGCTCAAATACCCAGCCTTATCTGCTAAGTGACCTGGAGTAAGTCACACCTTACCTGCTAAATGATCTGGAACAAGTCTGTTGAACCCATTTTCTCAGTTACCAGTAGTATCTACCTCATCAGTTTGGTTATGATAAAACTGATGATTTTGGTGATAATAAAACTGTAGGATCCTTCTTATGTGGTATGATTGAGGTTGGTTCAAACAAGTCAGTAAGGGGGAGAATCATAAAAAATGCATATCTTACATATCTTGAATTAATTATAACTTAGAATGTACTTATGTAAAACTGTACATTTGGCTGCCAATGTTTTGATGAGTGAGGCTATTAGTAAGACATGTCTCTCTGCCTAAACCACAGCCATATTACATGACTGGTGATTTATAGTTTTTTGTTACATAAAGTGAAGCAGAAAAGCAAAGACACTTGGGAAGAAATCTGAGTACAGAATCCTTCTTGAGTTCCACACTTTTGGTATCTCGATCTAGCAGTCATCTTGCCCATGCCTAATTTGACAGTGTTTTTTTCTTAGTGACTTCCCTTTACATTGAGTCTTTCCCATTTAACCTAGATTCTACAGATATCTTTCTTTTCCCTTTCTACATTTCATCAGTTTTTGTAAGGTTTCATTAAGTCACATGACCCCAGTAGCAAGGGCAACTGACATAAATAGGTTTGGGATTAACTCAAGGTATCAAAACTAAGAGCAGAACTCAGTCTGTTGACACAGAAATTCATGGGAGTTAGAACGAAGCCTCCTAGCCAAGACTGATCAGTGCGTCTTGGGCAACAAGCAATGAATACTTTACAGGAGGCCTGATATGTTGGCTTCGTTGAGGTCAGTGTCTTATTCAGCTTGGGTTGCTAGAATAAAAATACCTTAGACTGGGTGATTTAAACACAGAAATTTGTTCTGGAGGCCAGAAGTCTGAGATCAGAGTGCCAGCACGGTTGGATTCTGGTGAGGGCTTTTCTCCTGGTTTGTAGATGAACATTTTCTGTCTTTGTCCTCACATAGGGGAGAGGGAGAAGGAGAGGGAGAAGGAGAGAGAGAGAGAGAGAGAGAGAGAGAAATCTAGTCTCCTCTTCTTCTTATAAAGACACTAATCCCATTCACGAGGGCCCCACTCTCATGACCTACTTACTTCCCAAAGGCCCAACCTCCAAATATCACACTAGGGACTGAGGCTTCAGCATATGAATTTTGGGAGGACACAAACATTCAGTCCATAGCACTTACTAATAATCAGCATGAATAACAAAGACAGCTAATATTTCTTGAGCACATACTATGTGCCAAGTACCTTTAAAAAAAAAAACAAACCCACTTTCTATATATATCCCATTTAATCCTAACGAAAACCTTGTAAAGGAGGTATTGTTGGTATCCCCAGGCTACAAAGGAGACTGATGCTCAGAGGGGTCAATCCATTTGTCCAGGGCCACACAGCCAATTTAGTGATGGATCTAGGATTCAAAACACAGTGAGGGGTGAGAGGGGATATCAGAGCATATGATGTTTTCCCTCAGGTCAAGGGACGATGGGCAGGAAAGCAAGTACTGGAGGCAGTTAATTAACAAGTATTGAGTAAGCCACCACCATGTGCCAGGCAGTAGGGAATAAGACCAGAGCATTATGTCCTAGTCATTGAATAAGTAAACAGATGAGCAAGGTCATTTCAATACAAATATTATAGGGGAAACAAAATAGGACGTGATAAACAGAGCATGACTTAAGGATGTGGTGGTCAGGATGATGGCGGAAGGCTTCTCTAAGGAGGTGATGTCTGAATGAGATTTAAATGATGAGGAGTAGCTGGCTTTGTGGGGATCTGAGAGAAGAGAATTTTAGGCAAAGGCAGCCAGTGCAAAGGTCCTGAGGCAGGAATGTACTGGTATCTGAGTAGCATTAAAGAGGCCAGTGTGGCTGGAATGCAGTGAGCAAGGAAGGGGCTGCTCATTGGGGCTGGAGGGGCCAAAGAACTTTCTGGAATCATTGGCCTGGAAATGCCTGAAAAAGATGGGGTGGCTGAATAGGGTGAGGGGCTAACGTCACCCACTCCTCACACCCATGTCTTTTCTCTCATTCTCTTTACTCAGGGATCTATTGGTTTTCCCGGGCCCCTGGCACCGTTAGGAGAAAAAGGGAAGAGGGTGAGTCACACTCCAGGGGTCAGTGGAGAGGGAAGGGCTGGCACGAGAGAAAGACAGTGTATGGCTGTGCGTGATAGCACGTGGGGCCCTAGGTGGCTGTGTCTATGCCTGGAAGCACTTGTGTGCACACATATTGCCATGTGCAATGCAGGGCACATGTAGGTGATCCCACCTGGTATTACAGCACATGTGCCTGCGTGTCTGTGTATGCATGTGGATCCCATGTGCCTTTCAGTGCAGATTAGATGGGGTCTGGGTGCTGCAGCCTAGGGGCCTGTGACTGGGTGAACGAGGGCACCAGCTGCACGTACATTGCGTGACTATGGGCATACATGTGTGAGGGGGTATGTCGAAGTGTGTGAAAGAATAGGGAGATACACATATGTGTGTGTTTCTGCACACCTGGGGGATTGTGTATACATGCATGCGTTGTTTCGCTATGTGTGCACTGTAGCTGTGCAAATGGACATTGTGTATATGCACATGAGGGTTTGTATACTGCTGTGTTTATCAGGACCGTGTCCTCACATGAATCCATGCACATACGTGTTTACACTGGATAGATACATGTGCAAGGGACATATTACATGACAGGCTCCGAGTGTCATCTCGAAGCTGCGGTCACCCCTTGCATGCTGCGATGGCATGCAGTCATGTGTGCATACCATGCAGCTGTGATAAATAGGTGTCTGTGTGAGCAAATGTGCTTCTCTGTGTGGACCTGTAGGTGTAATCATAATATAATTGGGTGCCTATGATCTTTGCGTAGTTGCATGTGTAAACTGTACTTATGCGTGCGTGTGAGTGAAAGGCTTGCAAATGAATGTAGGGCAGACATCTTTCCAGGTCTCTGACTGGGTGCATTTGTGTGTTTGTGTCCTGTATTTGCACCATCACCCTCTTCTGCTTCCCCCTCATCTAATTTACATTCCAGGGGAAGGCTGGGCAGCCAGGCCTGGAAGGAGAGCGGGGACCACCAGTAAGAAAATGGGGGCAGGGCTGGAAGGAGGGGCTGCGAGAGGAGATGTGGGTGGGAAGAGGGTTTGGATTACTTCAGGTAGTCATGGTGGGGGGACCCAGAGGACTCATCCTCATCTCCTAGGCTCCCCCACCCTCTCACTTCCAATGTTTGCTTCTTTTCTATTCAGGGCTCCCGTGGAGAGAGGGGCCAACCAGGTGCCACAGGGCAACCAGGCCCCAAGGTATGGGGTGGGTGGGCGGTCAGGCCCCCCAAGCAGGCCCTCTGCCCCAGGCTCACCAAGTCCCACCCAATACCTCCTCGTTGTTTGTTCTGCAGCCTGAGTCTCATTCATTCTCTCCTAGGGTGATGTGGGCCAGGACGGAGCCCCTGGGTTCCCTGGAGAAAAGGTGAGTGAGTGAGTGAGTGTGTGTGTGTGTGTGTGTGTGTGTGTGTGATTCTGGGTAGGAGACAAGCCCAGAAGGTGGGGAGACATTATAGTGCAGAATGGCGAAAAAGCACAGCCTCTGAAATCAGAGAGCTGTGAGTTCAAGTCTTAGCTCTGCCATTCACCTGCGGTGTGACCTTGGGTGAGTCACTTAACGTCTCTGTGCCTCAGTTTCCAACTCTATCAAATGGGAATAACCACAGTCCCCATCCCAAAGGGCTGCGGTGGTGAATGAAATGACTTCCTGTGCATAGAATGCTTGACCCCATGCCTGGCCTGCAGGAAGCACCCAACATACTGTTGTCATTATGTGGGACTCAGGGGCAGGCGGGAAGGATGAGTGAATGATTTCTGCTTCCATTTCAGGGCCTCCCAGGTCTGCAAGGCCCTCCTGGGTTCTCTGGACCAAGGGGTCCCCCTGTAAGTGAGCTCACCCTGCTGGGGGGGGAAGGGGGAACCAGGCAGTGGGGGGACTCCATGTTTGTGCCTCAACTCTCTCCCACCTTGTCCCTCAGGGCCCCCAAGGGAAAGACGGGCCACCTGGGCACCCTGGACCTAGAGGAGAATTGGTGAGAAACCCTTTGACCTCCGACCCATGACCCCATTAGGCTTTCCATTTCTTCCCCTCCATGACACCTCCTTTTGTTTGTTTGTTTTTGTTTTTTTTCATGACACCTCCTTTTAATGTTTCTCCTCAGGGCTTCCAAGGTCAGACAGGCCCACCTGGACCAGCTGGTGTCGTGGGTCCTCAGGTCAGAGTGGACCCCACAGGTCTCCCTCGTTTTGCACCAGTTCGGGGGTATTTGGGGGGGCGGGAGGTGATCTCAGGCAGACCCCCACCCCAGGCCACCTCCATTCAAGATGAGCCTTCTTCCTCTCCAGGGAAAGACGGGAGAAGCAGGGCCTCTGGGTGAGAGGGGGCCCCCAGGCCCCCCTGGATCTCCTGGTGAACAAGGTCTTCCGGGCCTGGAAGGCAGAGAGGGGGCCAAGGTGAGACCCTGCCGCGCGGGAGATCTCATCAAGTGACCCCAAAGGTCCCTCAACGTCCCCACGGCACCTCCAGGCTCAGGATCAACCCCGTGGGGCAGGGGCCCAGACTCACAGATTGAGGGGAGACGCCCTCATTCTTCTCTGGAGTCTGACCTCCCTCTTCTGCACTCCTCCAGGGGGACCTGGGACCACTGGGACCCTTTGGGAAGGAAGGGCCACCTGGACGCAGGGGCTTCCCTGGTCCCCAAGGAGCCCCCGGGGACCCAGTGAGTATCGTTTGGAGCCCCTCCTGAATGTGCCTGGCTGGGCTGTGAAGCAGAGGAGGAAAGGGGGGCCCAGGGGAGGGGCAAAAGTGATAGTAACATAATGGCTGCAGGAGGGACAGATCCCTGAACCTCAGTGGCCGGGAAGCGGGTGGGGAACTCTGAGCCCCCCAGAGTGAGGACAGGACCCGGGGGCACCTCTGGGAGTCTCTCAGCTGTGAATCATCTCCTCCTCAGGGACCTACTGGTTTGAAGGGTGACAAGGGCCCCCCCGGCCCCGTCGGGGCTAACGTAAGTGTAAACCTGTCTGCTGTGTGGCGGGCAGGGTGCAGGGGTCTCAGGGTTTCTGGGAAGCTGGGTATTTTCCTCATCAAGTCTGCTATTTGGGGAGCCAAACAGGTCGGGGTCACGGCCAACTCTGCCGCTCCCTGGCTGGGCAGTCGTGTCACTGCGCAAGCCTCAGTTTCCTTGTCTGTAAAATAGTCCCATCTCCTAGATGATTGTAAATCTCAACGAGATGATCCATTGGGCACATACTTACCTGCGTGTCAGACATCAGCGTTTAAAAACCTTTCTCCTGGAGTTTACTACGATCTAGCCAGGGAGATAAGGGATCAGCCGCGATGAATGCCACAAGGCAAAATAGCTAGCGCAGAGTAAGGGGCAGAAGGGGAGAGCCGTTGAAACAGGCAGGCCAGGGAAGGCCTCCTGAGAAGGTGACATTTGAGCTGAGACCTGAAGGCGGTGAGGGAGGAGCCATGTGGGTGTCTCGGGGGAAGAGTGTGCCAGGCAGAGGGAACGGCATGTGCAAAGTCCTGAGGCTGGAGGAAGCAGTGAGCAGGGCTGTGTGGCTGGAGGGGAGTGAGCCTAGGGTGAGTGGGAGGGGATGAGAGCATAGTGGTGCAGGACCTTGTAGCCTGCCAGGAAAACCTTTTTTTCAACAAGTGGGGTGGGAGCCCCAGAGGGATGTGGGCAGGGAGGGGAGGCACATGCGCTGACTCAGGTGTTCACAGTGCCCTCTGGCTGCTGCCTGGGGGAATAGATTGGATGTGCTGGTAACCACCTAACTCAGGGCCTGACTGCTTGAAAACCCTCCAATAAATGAGAATTACCACTACTGCTATTATCCCTGACCCTTCACCCCTGTTTTCAGGGCTCCCCTGGGGAGCGCGGCCCTGTAGGCCCAGCAGGGGGCATTGGGCTTCCTGGCCAAAGTGGAGGCCAAGGCCCTGTTGGCCCTGCAGGCGAGAAGGGGTCCCCGGTAAGTGCCTGCCCCCCATCCCCCAGGCATCCCCCAGACCCAGCCCTCTACATATCAGGAGCTCATTTCTGCCCTGGCCCTGACATACTCCTTTCCACTCCGCCCATCAGGGTGAACGCGGCCCCCCTGGTCCCACTGGCAAAGATGGGATCCCAGGGCCCCTGGGGCTTCCTGGATCCCCTGGAGCTGTGGGGCCTTCTGGCGAGGAAGGGGACAAGGTGAGAGTGTTCATGGAAGGGGAGGGGCTGGGGGGAGGATGGGGGTAGAGGGAGGCATGATCCTCCCTCATCCTCTTTCCTCTGCAGGGTGAAGTGGGAGCCCCGGGTCACAAGGGCAGCAAAGGCGACAAGGGGGATGCGGTGAGTGGGGGGCCCCAGTGAGGGGGATGGTCCTTGGGGAGGGGAGAGGGATGTGGAGGATGGCTGGGGGGAGGCCACGGAGCTTCCTGCCTTCATGAGACCCAACTTGACACCTGCAAGTAACAGAAGCCACTCAAGCTACCTGGAATAAAGGGGCTAACTGCACCCCCAGCTTCCCTCCGGAAATTCGGCCGCAGCGCCCAGCATCAGGGAGCCAGCTCAGTCCCTGGGACTTTTGGGCAAACGTCCTGATGGGCCAAACTTAGGATTACATACTCTGTCTGGTCCCATGAGTTGGTAGCTAGGAAGACAGGGTTGGGGGAGGGAAATGCAGCTTCTTGGTGGAGGGAGTGGACAGGGGTGCAGTGATTGACATCTCTAGTGTTTCCACCCCCCCCCAATCTTGAACCTGAGGGGTTTGGGGTTTTTTTTTGCGGTACGCGGGCCTCTCACTGTTGCGGCCTCTCCCGTTGCGGAGCACAGGCTCCAGACGCGCGGGCCCAGCCGCTCCGTGGCACGTGGGATCCTCCCAGACCGGGGCTCGAACCCGTGTCCCCTGCATCGGCAGGCGGACTCTCAACCACTGCGCCACCAGGGAAGCCCCTGAAGGGTTTTTTACTCTGTTCCCTTCTCCAGGGCCCACCTGGACCAACAGGGATACGGGGTCTTGTGGGACACCCAGGCTCCCCGGTGAGTGATCCCAGTTTTGTGGCCATCCCCTGGATCCCCAGTGGGAAGGGACAGTGTTCTCCATGGTGACTCAGGCCCAAACTCAGCCCTGACACTGACCTACTCCTCCATGCCAACACTCAATATGAGCTCACCCCAGAATCTGACTCAGTCCTGACCTCAACCCCTGAACCCCATCACAGCCCTAATCTCAACACTGCTTGTGACCTTAACCTCAATCCCGACTCAGACCTGACCTTCACATCCAACATTAGCCGAACCTGACCCAGTCTTACCCTTAACCCCAGTCCTGACCCACCCTCCAATGCAGACCCCAAACCTGGGCTCAAACTCTGATTCTACCTTGGCCCTAACCTCAAACCCTACCGTACATCTCAACCCCATCTGGACCTTCCCCTCACCACCTTAACTGACCTCAGCTTGACCCTGAGTCACCACCCAATGCAAAGATTTTAGAAAAACTTTGACTCAACCTTTGACTTCATTGCTAATCTCTGACGCTTAACCTGCATCCCCAACTCCAAACCCAGTCCTGACCCTCTCCAAACTGAATCCCAACCCTGAGCCTCAATCCTGTCTTTGACCTTGAGCCTCTCTCCAACCCCTGACACAGACCCTAACTGTGCTTTGCCCTGTCCTCCCCCCAGGGGGCAGATGGGGCTCAGGGACACCAGGGACCTCCAGGCCTCTTTGGGCAGAAAGGAGATGATGGAGTGAGAGGCTTCATGGGGGTGATTGGCCCCCCTGGCCTGCAGGTAGGTGTCTGAGTTTGGGGGTACAGCCTCTGGTCCTTCCCACTTTGTGCCCCAATTTTGCTTCTTTGTTCCACAGGGGATGCCAGGCCCTCCTGGAGAAAAGGGGGAAGTTGGAGATGTAGGGTCCATGGTATGGGCAATGGGGGAAAACGGGGTGGTGGTGGTAGGGCAGGGGTGGCCATTAAACCAATTTGGGGGGGTCACAGGTCACATTGTCACTTTAAGGATCATGTGGTTCACCAGCATCAAGGGTGGTGTTTGTGATTAGTGGAGTTTTGAAAGACCGTGGGGTCACTGGATGCTCTTCTGACTGTCCCACAGGGTCCCCATGGAGCTCCAGGCCCTCGGGGTCCCCAGGGACCCAGCAGATCAGAGGTGAGGACTCTGGGGGAGGGCAGGATGCCTCAGAGGTGAGGACATAGCTTTCCCAAGAAGGGGCTGCTGGGATCGCACAGTCCCAGCTGTACCCCTTGCTGTCTCTCCAGGGTCCTCCAGGGCTGCCTGGGGGAGTTGGTCAGCCTGGAGCAGTGGGTGAGAAGGTGAGAGAGAGAGAGAACAGGAGTCTGCCTGGGGTGGGGAGGCACAACCAGTCCTGCCTGGGGGTGGCTGCCAGGATGGGAACTCTCCTGACCTTCACTTTGCCTCCTGCAGGGTGAGCCAGGGGAGCCTGGAGACCCGGGACCCCCAGGAATCCCAGGCATCCCTGTGAGTGATTTTGTCCAGTGTCCCTGTACCCATCTCAGGGAATCCCTGACCCCTGGGCATCTAGGGCCACCATGACCTCTGCAGCCCTAGGTCACCCACTGACCCAGGACCTACAGGCATCCCCCGTTATCTTGATGACAGAGCCCTGAAAGGTATCAGGGTTGCTACACAAAGTTCTCTAGGTTGTATACCGCACAAGGGTGTAGGGCTGAGAAGGCAGGTGGGGCTCAGATCTAAACCACAAGCCCTGGCTTGGGGATGAGTTGCCCAGAGGGGATCCCTTTTCTGATTCACTCCAGGGTGGCACATGGGCTAGCCCAAATTTGCCCATGACCTCTGGGCAACTGGACCATCCTGATCCCTGACTCCTATAAATCCTAGATTCCTCTGACCTCTGACCCTTGGGCAGCCTAGGCTACTCTGACCCCTAACCCCAGGAAAGCCCCAGGCCACCCAGATTTCTGAGTCCAGGTATGCTAACCCTTGACCTCTGGAGAGTCCAGGCGCCTCTGAACTCTGTTTCTGCAAAGGGGCCCAAGGGAGAAATTGGTGAAAAGGGGGATGCAGGCCCATCTGGGGCAGCTGGACCCCCGGGCAAGAAAGGCCCCCCCGGAGAGGATGGAGCAAAAGGGAACGTGGTGAGTCCTGGGGGACATGGAGGGAGAGACTTGGGGAGGAGCACATGTGTCACCTTGAACCTGCTCCCCAACTTCCAGCCGGGGGGTTCCCATCCTCCAGTATGCTGATTCCACAAGCAACCCGGAACATGGCTGAGTAAATGAATGATTGAATGAAAGAATGAATCAATATAAAAATGGAGTGGTTATATGTCATTGCAATAGGGGAAACTTGATTCCACACTGAGTTGTTCTAACAATGCTGGAAAGGTCAAGGTTGAGACTCATGCTGGGTCAGAGTTGGCTGATGAAGGATTTGCCATCAGGGCAGAGGTGGAGCCCCTCCCACCATGGCGATGGGGCTCGGGGTTGGGATGGAGGACAGCAAGGAGCTTCGGAGTCTGAGGGACCTTGATTTGAATCTCACCACCCCACCACTTGCCGAGTCCTTTCTCTGAGGTCAGTTCTATCTGTGAGGCCCAAGCCTAGAGAATGCAGTGAGATGATGCATGGAACATACTTAGCTCACATTAAGCACGAGAATGTTCCTGCTACCAGGGCTGGGATTTTGTGTTTTGTTCACCAGTGTATCCCAGCAACCGGAACTGTGCCTGGGCACAGTTAAATGAATGAATGAATGAATGCTCCATCATTCAGAGATATAATTATCCATCATTCTGTGTTCCAGGGCCCCACAGGGCTCCCAGGAGACCTAGGCCCCCCCGGAGACCCTGGGGTTTTGGTGAGTGTGACCCCTCCTTACTCGAAAGCCCAGCATATTCCCTATTCTGTTCCCATCTCCACAACGCCCCCACAGACCTGGGCAAGGTCGATGGAGAAAATAACCTTCATTTTCCTCCAAACCTCACCCCTAAATTCTCAGGTACCCCCATGACCCCTTCTGACTTTGTTCCTCCCACCACAGGGTCAAGACGGCCCCCCAGGGGAGAAGGGAGACCCTGGAGATGTAGGGGGACTGGTGAGTAGGGGAACGGAGGGCGTGGTGCATGAAGAGGGGGGTCAGGGCTGGAGGGTGGGTGAATTGGGGGGTCAGGAGAGTGGGTTAATGAGGTACCCAGGGCCCTTGTAGATGCACGTGCTTTGCCTCTCTGGGTCCTCCCATGAATGTGAGTAGCTTGAGGGTAGAGGCGGGGGCTGGCTGGTGCTGGGTGATATGTGGGGAAGGCTGTCTTCGCATCACAGGCATCCTGATGGGGACATATGTATACGTATAACTGATTCACTTTGTTATAAAGCAGAAACTAACACACCATTGTAAAGCAATTCTACTCCAATAAAGATGTTTTAAAAAAAAAAAAAAAGGCATCCTGAAACTGTCATCCTCAACTACCCTTCTGATTATAATCTCCAGGGTCCACCTGGTGCTTCTGGGGAACCCGGTCCCTCTGGGCCCCCTGGCAAAAGGGTGAGTGATGAGTACGCCACCACCACCTCCTGGCTTCCCTGGCTCCAACTTCGTTCCATTCACTCTCACAGCCCCCCGCTCCCCCCTACAAACCCCCCACTCATCCCCAGAGCACCCACTCACCTCACAGCCCCCCACTCACACTTTCTCCCCTAAGGGTCCTTCTGGTCGCACGGGTCGAGAAGGCAGAGAAGGGGAGAAAGGTACCAAGGTGAGTGCCCCCTGCCAAGGGGTGGGGGGGCCTTATCCTGACCCGTCAGCCAACAGTTGGGCCATCAGAATGGGGAGAGGCCTGGGACACCACAGGTGCTCCAGTTCTGCCCCCCCGCCCACTGGTTCTTGGCTGGCGGGTCGGGAGGCAGCCACCCCCTGACTCTCTCTGCCCCCTCCCTTGCCCCTGTCCTTTTCAGGGGGAACCAGGTCCTGATGGGCCCCCAGGGAGGACAGGCCCAGTGGGGACTCGAGGGCCCCCTGGGCATGTCGGGCCTGAGGGTCTTCGAGGGATCCCCGGCCCTGTGGTGAGTGGGGTGGGAACAGGGACAGGGCGGGGGGTGGGGATCCTGCTTTCCTTATGTGCTCCCATCTTATAATTTCTCACCATAGTTAGAAGGAGCTGACCCTGGTGGGCAGTGGGACATCCACATTGTGTTCTGGCAGAGTTCAGCCCCCCATGTTCTGCTTTGCCCTAGGGTGAACCAGGCCTGCTGGGACCTCCTGGACAGTTGGGTCCTCCTGGCCCCCTGGTAAGAGGCTTCTTTGTCCCTAAGGTCCCAGCCCTGGGAACCACACTGGGCATCCAGTGAGCATCTAGTGACCATGGATGCTGACGCTGCAGACTGACCACTCATTGACTATCCATCTGATGGTCAACCCTGACCATCTATACTAACCATCTCTTCTGATCACTCCTCTCAATGGTCTACACTGACCATCCACACTGACCCTTCGTCTTGATGGTCTACACTGACTATCCACACTGACCCTCTATCTTGATGGTCTACATTGACCAAACAGACCACCTATCTTAATAGCCTACACTGACCATCAACACTGATGTTGACCACTGACCATCCAAGTTGGCCATCCTCCAACAAACCCCTTCATTCATCTCTCATCATCCCTCCTCTTTCTTGACCATCATCCGCATGACCACTTCCCTGGTAATTCCATTTGAAACCTGGGTAATTTCCCATTTGACCATCCCCCAATCACTCACATGGACCTTGAGGCTTCCTGTTTGAGACTCACCAGCTGACCCTAACTCTCCTTCCAGGGGCCCTCTGGCCTCCCAGGGCTGAAGGGAGATGCTGGCCTCAAGGGGGAAAAGGTAAGGATGCCTCCTTCCATTATTCTCCCCCCCCACTTAACCCCCCCTCCTCCACCCTTACCTCCCTCTGTAGCCAGAGGGCTAGGAGATTGGAGTCTCTACTACTCCAAGGCTCTAGGAGAAAAATCTCCCAATCCCCCGTCCACACTTCTATCCCCACGTGTGCCTCTTTTATCCTCCAGGGCCACATCGGATTAATTGGTCTCATTGGCCCCCCTGGGGAGGCTGGTGAGAAAGGGGATCAGGGTTTGCCAGGAGTGCAAGGCCCCCCTGGCCTCCAGGGAGAACCTGTGAGTGTGTGTCCTGCCTCGAGTGGGAAGATTGTGTTCAGAGGGTGGTGGGAAGGCAGAAGTGGGGCTTGTTTGGAGACTGTGGGTATGGGGATTTGTGGGAAGCCTGGGTCTAGAATGATAGGGGTTGTGTCTGGAGGAAATGGGGGACTCTCTCTGGGGACTTGAAGGTTGAAGTCTGCATCTGGGGTTTGGGGTCTTCTTTGGAGGGAACTGGAAGTCTGTCTGGGGGATGTGTCTGGACCATAGGGATGCACCCTGTCAATGATGACTCTGATGTCCTTTCTCCAGGGTTCCCCTGGTCCCGTCGGCTCTCTGGGCCACCCTGGACCCGGAGGTGTGGTGGTGAGTATGAGGGATTTGTGGGGTGGGGTCACCTTGCTGGGCCAGCCAGGACTCTGGCTCTCCCTGTCTCTACCCCACAGGGTCCTCCAGGACAGAAAGGCTCAAAGGGGTCCCTGGTGAGTACTCACTGTTCCCTTGGGCTCCCACATCCCAGCTTCCCAGCCCCCTTCACTGCGCCAGAACCCTCAGGGCCTTTGCATTCATTCATTTATTTATTCAGTCAGTCAGGCATTCAACACCTACCATTGTATTTTATCAAATCTAAGATGCCGTCCATCGTAAGATGAGCCATTATTTTATAAACTGCTATGGAAGAAAACAGTTCTACCAAGTAAACTATGACTTGTCACAGATGTTAAGATGATGATTTCAGAGATGTTCACATATAGAAAGAAAATGTGCAGTTTATGCTTGGTGCTGAAAATTGCACGTCCTTACCCCCAGTGCTGTGTGTGTGTGTGTGTGTGTGTGTGTGTGTGTGTGTGTGTTGGCAGGCAGCGGTCTCCATAGGCAGAGTTCACACCCAAATGACTTCTCCCTACAGGGATCCCAAGGTCCCCGCGGAGACACCGGACCCCCAGGACCCCCCGGCCCCCAGGTGAGTTACCCAGGGACTATGTTGGAGTGTGTCCCCCTTGGGTCCCTCAGTGCCCAGAACTGGGCAGAGCACCAGGTGTTCAGGGGGTGCAGGTGGGGTGGGAAGTGGCCCCAAAAGCTGAAGGAGGATCTGGGCTGTGTGTAGGGTGCTGGGGGGGACATCCACGGGGGCTCTGACCGTATCTCGTATGTCCATCTCTCCTGGCCTTTCTCTGTCTCTGTCTCAAACACTTGTTTCACTATTTTCTCTTTGTGTCTCTCTTCCGGGGGCACCCTCTCTCTCTGTCTGTCTGTCTCTCTCTCCTTTGCCTGACTTTGTGGTTCTGACTCTTTATCCTCTCTCCACTTCGGCCTCTCTCCATCTCTGAGCCCTTCTGTCTCTCTCCTTCCCGTGTCTCTGTTTCTGACTGTCTATCTGCCCTTGTCCCTGTCTCTGTCTCGCCCTCCCCTTTCTCCTCTCCCCGCACCCCTGTGTCTTTCTGCCCCCCACGCCTTTCATTTCTGCCCCTCTCTCTCCCTGTCTCTTCCTCCTGCGTCTCTGACCTCTCCGCCATCCCCACCTCCGTCCAGGGTCCACCTGCAGAGCTGCACGGGCTGCGCCGGCACCGGCGCTCGGTCCCGGGCCCGGGAGTCCCGGAGGGCGGCCTGGAGGAGGTGCTGGCCTCGATCACGTCGCTGAGCTTCGAGCTGGAGCAGCTGCGACGCCCTCGGGGCACGGCTGAGAACCCGGGCCTCGTGTGCAGCGAGTTGCACCGCAACCACCCGCATTTGCCCGACGGTGAGGTTCCGTCCCTCCCCCGGTGGGCGGGGAGCCTTGGGGTCCGCCCGGCTCATCTGTCCTACCTGGCTCTGCGGCAGGGGAATACTGGATTGACCCCAATCAGGGCTGCGCGCGGGATGCGCTCAGGGTTTTCTGCAACTTCACGGCGGGAGGAGAGACCTGCCTTTACCCAGACAAGAAGTTTGAGACCGTGAGTACCTCTGGGGGTGAAGTGGGAGGTGGTGGTGGAATGAGGGACCAGACTCTGGAAACCATTTCATTCATACCCTGTCCACACACACACACCAGGCGTTGACTGGGACTTTATTTTTCCTTCAACTAACATCTATTGAGCACCTACTGTATGCCAACTCCTTGAAATGCTGGGGTTACAGCAGAGAATCCAAAAAAAAAAAAAAAAAACTGCTTTGCTTTTATGGAGCTCATTTTCTATGGGGAAAGACAGATAAGAAAATCTAGTAAAGAAATCAATAATGATGGAGAACCTTGAAATAGCAGGTATGTGTGCCAGCCCTAAGCGCCTGGCTGCATTAACAACCACCGATGTGGCCATTCTGTTATCATCCCTAAAATAGGTGACCAACAAGAACCTACTGTGTAGCACAGGGAACTATACTATGTAGCACAGGGAAAGAATCTGAAAAAAATAGATATGTATGTGCGTATAACTGAATCACTTTTCTGTAACCTGAAACTAACACAACATTGTAAATCATCTCTTCTTCAATTAAAAAAATAAAATTCTGTTATCATCCCCCAGACAGGGAAACTGAGGCACAGAGCGGGACAAGATTACCCACGACAGTCTGCCTCTTGTCCCAGCCCTTAACCACGCTCTATTGTGCCTCCTAACCTGCTGTCTTATAGGCCCCATGGGCTCACTGCCCTCCACCTGGTTCCCCAGAAATCCTGGGGTTCTCCATCAGGGAGCTCTGAGCCTAACAGCCTCTGACACCAAGCACCAGGCTTAGCTATAGAGGGCAGTGGGTGAGCAGTGAGCTTCTGGACCCTGGACTGCTCAGACTGGAATCCAGATGTCACCTCAGTTTTTTCATCTGTAAAGTGGGGTTCAAGAAAGTATCTACCTCATAGGGTGGTTGTGCCATTGGGGCACCAATGAACATATCAGGGGACACTGATTGAACACTGACTACGTGCGTCGCTGTGTTAATTCCTCTATTGCAGGTAAAACACGTTGTAAGCACAGGGCCTGCGAAAGTGCCCAATAATGTCCTTCTTATTTATTCTTATTTTTTACTGGTCAGAGCCCTGGTTTAGTGGGAACTCAGATACCCCAGTGGATGCAAATTTAGACGAGCTCACCCCCACCCAGTTTATGGAGGCTTGAGGGCAGGGCTTGATCTCTAAACAGTTGCTGACACCTGAGGCCTGGTCTTTCACCACCTCATCTTCCTTCTGCCCATAGAGAGGCTGGGGCGGGGAATGAGGAACATTCTTGGTTTGGGTTCCCCAGACACAGACCCTGAGATGAGGGTTTGACAAGGGCAAGTCATTTATTTAGGAGGTGATCCCAGGAGGGGGAAGTGAGAGGGGCCAGGGGAGGCAGCCAATAAGGGGTGCGCTGTTAAAACATCACCGCTGGACACCCAAGGCTCAGTTCCACTGGGGACTTCCAGGAGACAGTGTAGGGTAGGCTCCTGGGAGCTGTCCCCCACCTCGGGGAGAGGGAGCCGGGGCATTTATCCACCAGCTCTCGTCAATCATCGGTGGAGGCTGCCTCAGAAGGTGGGAACACGCAGCCTCTTGGGTCTGTCCTGTGCACCAGCCAAGTCCAGTCCAACAGTCAGAGAACAGACTGAGAGTCCCTGATATTTACAGTCAGTAGCTTTTGTTGTGGGGAGATAAATGCAGAAAGGACATGGTGGCCCCCTGGGGCACCTGCTACACCGTCCCCTCCATCCCCCAGGTGAAACTGGCCTCCTGGTCCAGAGAAAAGCTGGGAAGCTGGTATAGCACATTCCGTCGAGGGGAGAAGGTGAGTTGCCCTGGAGGCCAAGGTGGGGATGGTATAAAAATCGGTGGGAACCAGCATGGGAATCGGAGGAGGTGAGATGAACAGGATAGACTCACTTCGCCTTCTTGATGATCACAGCATCAGACGTAGGATAGGGCAAAGCACAGGTCACGGTGGCGATCCAGAGGCAGTGCTGGAAGGACCTGAAGGCTTCCTGGTAGAAGTCACAGCTCAGCTGAGGTCTAAGGAATAAGTTGGGTTGCAAGTTTGGGAGGACAAGGAATAGTGTCCCAGGCAGATGGAACAGGATATACGAAGGCCCAGAGTCAAGAGAGGGCCTGGTAAATTTAAAGAAAAGGTGACTTGCTGTGCTCTAGAGAATGTGAGGGGGAATGTGGTAGGAGAGTCTGGGGAGGTGGGTGTGAGCTAGGCCCACTTCCTCAGAAAGATCTATGAGCAGTAGGGAGCCATGGAATGTTTTTAAGTGAGGGAGGCACCGAGATTAAATCTCTGTGATAGAAAAGTGCCTCTGAGCTGGTGGTGGTGGTGATGGGGAAATTGGAGGCTGGGAGCCCCAGAAGACTGATGTGTTGGTCCAAGAGAGCAAGGAAGGGACCAGGCTGGAGCTGGTGCTATGGGGATGGAGAGGAGGGCATGGCTTAGAACAACCTCTAAGAGGGGAAGTCAGTGCGACCTAGTAATTGATGAGATAACAAATCAATAGGACCTAGTAACTGATGAGATGGCACGTGAATAGGACCTATCAATAGTAATTGATGAGGTGAGTAATTGATGAGATGCAGGGGAGGGAAGAGATAGGAATGACACCCAGGTTCCTGGTTTGAGGGACTGATGTCTAGTGAAGTTCTGAGATATGTAAATGGCAAGAAGGTCAGGTTTACGAGATAGAGTGGAATCTTGGGTTCATTTGGGATTTGTTTATGTAGCATATATGTGTATGCTAAACATTGGGAACATAGCAGCAAAGAAAAGTTCCTAACTTCATGAAGGTGATATTCTGCTGGGAATATGACCAAGGAAGCAGACACAAAATAACCAAGGAAACAAAGCTATAATATAATGTCAGGGGGTATCTTGGTTTGGGTTCCCCTGAAACAGACCCTGAGGCAAAGACTCAATTGCAAGGGGTTTATCTGGGACGTGATTCCAGAAAACATCAGTTGTGGAACATGAAAGGGTACAGGGAAGAGAAGGAAGCCAGGACGCGTTACCAAGCCAGTTATCTCAAGTTAATAATATATTTTATGTAACCCAATATATCCCAAATATTGTCATATCAGTATAAAAATTATTGAGGCATTTTAAACTTTTCCCCTCTGAGGTCTTCAGAGTCTGTGCATATTTTATATTTATAGCACATCGTAATTTGGACACTAACTTTCCATGGAAGTACTTAGATTGCATAAAACCTGCAGTTGAAAAAGTAGATTCACATCCTCAAGCTGTTCCAAACCTCAGTTTTCTGCTAAATGGATTGAAGCTCAGTTATTAGTTATAAATTAACGTTACAAGTTTTAAATTAAATAATTAAACAAAAAATTTAAATTTAAATGGATGGACCTAGAGATTAGCATACTAAGTGTAGTAGGTCAGACAGAGAAAGACAAATATATGATATCACTTACATGTGGAATCTAAAAAAAATGATACAAATGAACTTATTTACAAAACAGAAATAGACTCGCAGACATAGAAAACAAACTTACAGTTACCGAAGGGGAAAGGGGAGGGAAGGATAAATTAGGAGTTTGAGATTAACAGATACATACTGCTATACATAAAATAGATGACCAATGAGGACCTACTGTATAGCACAGGGAACTATATATTCAATATCTTGTAATAACCTATAATGGAAAAGAATCTGAAAAATAATATATATATATGAGTATATGTGTGTATATATATATATATATATACACACGCACACACACACAAATAACTAAAACTTTTCACTGTAAATCTGAAAATAACACGACATCATAAATCAACTATACCTCAATTTTTTTTTTTTTTTAAAGAAAGTCATTGTGTTTAATGCTATGGAGCAATAATATGTCTAAGAATCAGACACCTGGAATGTTTGGTCTCATTCTAAGAATATACAGATCATTAGAAATTAGCCCACAACTTTATCTTAATAGGATTTTGTCTTGTTGAAACATCTGAATTTCAAAGGTTAAAAGAACAATTAAGCTTTTTTTCTACGTCAGGAAACAATAAAATGATACAACCATCATGGTATATGCACAAAAGAAATTTCCCTCTTTTTTATGGGAGAGTCTGCCTTATAGTTTTTAGCCTCATCAGGTTGACACATTACAAAGTCACTACTGTTGACAAAAACATTTTAGGATCTACGATCTAAGTAGGGAGTCTAACTAACTAGTGATGATATCTCCTAGAGATCTTTTTGGGAACTTGGGTAGACCAGTCTCCTCATTTTAACTGTCATGAAATAACTGGAGATGCTGAAAGAACTCAGGTGCCCAAGAATGTGAACCTTGTTCACAACTGGAGTAGAAATATGTAAACCTTTCACCAACATTTCCAGGGAAGTTGGATATAGGAAAAGAAAATGACATTTATGGCAGACTGCTGGTTATTCTCTAATATTCAGTTTCCATTTTTTCTGTAGTAGTCTGGCTCCTAATTTTCATCTGGGCTTTCCGGACGCGCAGGCTCAGCGGCCATGGCTCACGGGCCCAGCCGCTCCGCGGCATGTGGGATCCTCTCAGACCGGGGCACGAACCCGGGTCCCCCGCATCGGCAGGCGGACTCTCAACCACTGCGCCACCAGGGAAGCCCCAATACTTCAATTTTTAAAAAATGAGTGCCAACAGAAAAAAATTAAAATTTAAATAAAGTTTTGAAAACTTTCTCGGTCTCACCGGCTGCATTTCAAGGGCTCAGTAGCCACACGTGCCTAGGGGCTTGCAAGAGAAGCATGCACGGCCGGATGGCTGGTGGGGCTGATAAAGATGAGGACATGGCAGGGCGGGCAGGTCTGCAGTGGGTGGAGATCCTGGGAGGTGGGTACCTCAGAAAGAGTAGAGGCGAATGGAGCACCCTCACCTCTTCTTTGTCCCACCTCCAGTTCTCCTACGTGGATGCTGATGGGGCCCCGGTGAGTGTGGTACAGTTGACCTTCCTGAAGTTGCTGAGTGCCACAGCCCGCCAGAGCTTCACATATTCCTGCCAGAACTCGGCCGCCTGGCTGGACGAAGCTGCAGGAGACCATGGCCGCTCTGTCAGTTTCCTTGGGACCAACGGGGAGGAGCTGTCCTTCAACCAGACGGCAGCAACCACCATCACTGTCCCCTATGATGGCTGCAGGGTAAGGGAGGGGTGACGGGCTGGCCAGAGCAGGGCAGGAGGCTGTGGCTGCCCTGCCCCTGACTCAGCATCCGTGTCTTCCCACCGTCAGCTCCGGAAGGGACAGACGAAGACCCTCTTCCAGTTCAGCTCTTCCCCAGTGGGATTTCTGCCCTTATGGGACATGGCGTCCGCTGACTTTGGCCAGATGAACCAGAAGTTTGGGTTTGAACTGGGCCCCGTCTGCTTTAGCAGCTGAGAGCTTCAGGGGTGGGAGGGAAAATGAGGGAACCCCAGATGGGGCACATTTGGTGCTGAGGCTTTGAAGCCATCACATTTATCGTCTCCTGGGACTGTGGAGCCAGGGGAGAGTCTGCTCATCACGGTCAAACACTATTCCTTCTCCATTCCGGGGGTCTGGAGGCTGGACTCCCCTGGCCCATGAGTCCCGTTTCCCTGCACTTCACCCCGGCTGGCATAACTGTAGTCTGGCTCTGTCTGCCTTTCATGCTCACCCGATGCTCAACTCCCTCCCCCGACCCCCATGCAATGAACTTCTAACTCAGAGCTGATGAATGCCCCCCATGCCTGCCTCCCACCCCTCAGTCAGTGCTCTCAACACCCTTTGGTGCTACCTTCCGCATAGTTAAGCACTGGATGTCTCCTGATCCCAGGCTGGGACCCCTTCACTCATTCCTATTTTCAGGTGGGTTCACAGTGAACGGACTGAGGTCAGACGACAGAGGGAAGTGGGACTTGCCTAGGCTGAGCTGTGTGTTCCTTCTGCTGCCTCAGCCCCACTAGCTCTGAATACTGCTTCCCCCCATATCTCCCCAAATGCACCTTGCCATGCCAGATGGTTTGGGGGCCAAGATGGTGGGGGTGTAAATCAGGATCCTAATGGTGCTGCCCTATTTATACCGGGGTCTGTATTAAAAGGGAAAACCCCCTCTGTTGTATATTTAATCTGCTTCTTCCTTAGGGAGGCCTGGGATATGATGAGAGAGATTCTAGCGTGATCCCGAAGTCCGCCCCCCGCCCCCCCCCCGCGCCCCAGGCCATAGGGCATAATTGGCATCTCAAGTCTGAGAATAAACCAGTGAACTGTGTCCCTGTCTGCCTTTCATCTGACGCTGGCCATATCTCTCTAAGGGTCAGGCTCTTGTCTCACCCAAGGAATCTGCCACCACTTGTCTTAATAATTGAGTCTTTTGGTAGACGTAGCTTTGGGGGTCGGGGAACCTAATTATAATGGGATTCACTGGAAGTGATGGGCCTGTTTATTAACTTAGGCTGCTAGAGGAAAAGTTGAAAAAATAGCCAGATCTCTAAGAGAGCAGATCTTAAGTGTTCTCAGGACAAAAAGAAATGGTAAATATGTGACGTGAGGGAGGTGTTAGCTAATGCTATGGTGGTAATCTTTTTGCCATATATAAGTGTATCAAATCAACATGTTATGTACCCTTTAAACATCCACTGTGTTATATGTCTATTAGATCTCAATAAAGCTGGGAAAAATTGTGAACCTATCAGGAAGACATTTAACTTTAAAAAAGAAAATAGCCAGATCTCTATGTTGACCTTGATTGGTCTTGGAATCACTGCCTGAGCTGAGGGGATGTATCAGGAGGTGACATGGAATGTGGTTTTGGTTTGAGATAAAATGACTCGGGGTCAAAGGTTTGGGTGGCAGGTCAAGGGAGTGAGTTGGGGGTGAAGAGAATTGAATTATGAGTTGACCCTTGTGGTGAGTTGGAGGTTAGGGGTTAAGGGTAGGGTAGATTACATTGAAGTGGGTTGAAGATAAGTTGAGTTGGAGGGTGGTTTGAAGTGTGGTGAATCAGTTTGGGGATCCGTTGAATTGGGGGTTGGAATGATGAGTGGATTGCATTAAGGGTTTGGCATTGGATATTGGGTTGAATTGAATTAGGGTTGATTTAAGAAGTAGAATGAACTGAGTAGAGGTAAGTAGGGGTTACTATGAATATGGGGTAGGGATTGCCAGTGTGGTAAGTTAAGATGTGATCAGTTGAGAGTTGGGTTTGGGGTGACTTGAATTTGGGGTGAGGTGTTGGGTTGAAGGTTTTAAAAAACAGATTTATTGAGATATAATTCACATACCATATAATTCACCCACTTAAAGTGTATAATTAAATGGTTTCTAGGGTATTCACAGACTTGTGCAACCATAACCACAATCAATTTGGAACATTTTCATCACCTCAGAAAGAAATCCCATATCCATGAGCAGTCACCCATCATTTCCTCCAAACCTCTCGGTGGTAGGAAACCACTAATCTTTCTGTCTCTGTGGATTTGCCTGTTCTCCACATTTCATATAAATGGAATCATACGATATGTGGTCCTTTATGTCTGGCTTCTTTCATTTAGCATAATAATGTCACAGCTCATGTTGCAGAATGCATCAGAACTTCATTCCTTGTTATTGTTGAATAATAATTTACTGCATTTTGCTTATCCATTCAGCACTTGATAGACATTGTTGAGTTAGGAGTGATGGAGGGCTGGTGTGAGTTAAGTTGGATCAGGTGGGATTGTGTGGGTAGAGGTAGCAGGTTGGAGTGAATTGCCTCCCTCAAACCCAGGGCTTGGGACTTCCCTGGTGGCGCAGTGGTTAAGAATCCACCTGACAATGCAGGAGACATGGGTTTGAGCCCTGGTCCCGGAAGATCCCACATGCCGTGGAGCAACTGAGCCCGTGTGCCACAACTACTGAGCCTGCACTCTGGAGTCCGCGAGCCACAACTACTGAAGCCCGCAAGCCACAACTACTGAAGCCCACACGCCTAGAGCCCGTGCTCTGCAACAAGAGAAGCCACCGCAATGAAAAGCCCGTGCACCACAATGAAGAGCAGCCCCCGCTCGCCGCAACTAGAGAAAGCCCATGCGCAGCAACAAAGACCCAATGTAGCCAAAAATAAATAAATAAATTTATTTTAAAAAATCCCCAAACCAGAGCTTACTCTGCTATTCCTGCCAGCAGCCTTCTAAGGCCACCTGAATACTTGCTCTGGATTCCTTTATTCATTCCATAAATGTTACTAAGAGTGCTAACTCTATGAAGAATATTGCTGCCCAGAGGTTAATCAATGAGTTCATCCCTTTATTTGTTTATTCATTTGTTTAGCTCTATTGAGTGTGTACTCAGCACTAGGCATTGCTCCAGATGCTGGGGATAGAAGAAAGATGCCGTATCTGCCCCTCAGGATCTTACTCCTGAGAAAAACAGATTATACACAAATCTCTATGTAATGTGACTTCAGGTAGTATTAATTGTTGTGAAGGAAAATCAAACAAGTTACATGGAGAATGATGGAGTCGGGGGCTTATTTGAAATAGGTTGGTCAGAAGAGGAGGAGCTGGTGTTTTAGCAGAGACCTGAAGGATGTGAGGGAAGAACCAAGTGGAGTCTTTTTTTTTTTTTTTTTTGCGGTACGCGGGCCTCTCACTGTTGTGGCCTCTCCCGTTGCGGAGCACAGTCTCCGGACGCGCAGGCTCAGCGGCCATGGCTCACGGGCCTAGCCCCTTTGCAGCATGTGGGATCTTCCCGGACCGGGGCACGAACCCGCATACCCTGCATCGGCAGGCGGACTCTCAACCACTGCACCACCAGGGAAGCCCTAAGTGGAGTCTTTTTTTTGGCAGAGGGGCTTGAGGGATCTCCGTTCCCTGACCAGGGACTGAACCCAGGCCACAGCACACAGCAGTGAAAGCTCAGAATCCTAACCATTAGGCCACCAGGGAACTCCCCATATAGAGTCTTGAAGTATCCGACACACAATGAAGAACCCAGAAACCCTCAAATACCAGTGAGGGCTCTTGAGGGGGTGGTGTTATTCCTGGTCATCTCTTCTCAAGATGTGTTGCTTTTGCTGATTTCTTCACCCTGGGTTGACATCTATCAACCCAAATGTAGACCTGAGCCTTCCTTCCTTTTAGTTCCTCTCTCAAACATCTTTAACTCAAGAAAGCATGTGGTGGAAAAAAAAAAAAAAAAAAAAAAAAAAGAATGCATATGGTAACACCAGTGCTGTGCGCTATTTTTCTCCTCCTGGGCACACGTGATTGAGATCACATCTCCCAGCTTCCCTTGCAGTTATGTTGGGGACACGTGACTGGGTCTTGGCCAGTGGGATATGAGTAGCCATAAAACCTCCCGCATAGCCCTCCTTGCTCTTTCTCTCTATTCCATGAAGACCTTGGAGATCACGTGTGTAAGATGAGCATGTCATACATGGAACTAGTAAGGGGCCTGCTTCCATGAGTTACTGCAGTTGACCCTTGAACAATGCTGGGGTTAGGGGAGCCAAGCCCCACACAGTCAAAAATCTGCACATAACTTTACAGTCAGCCCTCTGTATCCGTGGTTACAAATCTGTGGGTTCAACCAACCCCGGATCATGTAGTAATGTACATATTTATTGAAAAAATCCACAAAGAAATGGACTTGCACAGTTCAAGCCCATGTTGTTCAAGGGTCAACTGGACTTGGAAGAACACTGCCAAGACCTTCGTTAAACATGACTAAGAAATAACTTGATTGTTTTAAGCCCTTGAGAGTTTAAAGAATTGCTTGTTACAGCAGCTGTCATTAATTATCCTGACTAATACAGTGAACAAATCCAACTTTTACTGAAGGCCAGCATGTAAGCATGTGTGCGAACCAGGATGTCTAATTGCAGGAAAATCAACATGTTAAAATTTACTATTGAATATCCTTATCCTCAAAAGTGCCCACCACTGTGAAATTGTCACTGGAGGTGTGCTCTTCCCAAGTCCAGGTTTCCTACCATTCTGCTGTCCTCTCCCATCCTTCCCTCCCTGACACCTCTTCTTGCCTACCCTCTTCACTCCCTTACTCTAAGCCTTTCTGCTCTTTTTTTTTTTTTTTTAATTTTTGGCCAAGCTGCATGGCTTGTGGGATCTTAGTTCCCCGACCAGGGATCGAACCCAGACGCCCTGCAGTGGAAGCTCAGAGTCCTAACCACTGGACCGCCAGGGAAGTCCCAAAGGCTTTCTGCTCCTAGATCAAATTTATCTCACTTTCTTATGAAGAACCATCCCCTCAACCCTTCTTACAGACCCTGGCTTCACACCCACATGATCCATGATTAGTTTAACTGATTGTCTGCATGCCAGACACCGTTCATCGAATGTTTTCCCAAATGAATTTATTTATTCCTCATCACAACCTTTGAGGAAGATTCTGTCACTACCCTCATTTTGCAGATAAGGAAGCTGAGAAACAGAGAGGTAGAGAGAGAGTGACTTGCCCAGAGTCTAGAGCTGAAGATTTTGCTAAACAAAAAAGCCATCTTCTCCCTAAAGGGAATTATTTCCATCGTAATTTAAAAAATTACATCCAATAACAGCCCAGGGTTTGAATGCAGGTCAGCTGGCATGCCCTTTTGCAACTCCAATCCCACGCTGGTACAGGTGTTTTGGAGGGGAGGAACAATTAATAGTGTAATGAGGAGGCTTCCCAGGTGGCGCAGTGGTTGAGAGTCTGCCTGCCGATGCAGGGGACACGGGTTCGTGCCCGGGTCTGGGAGGATCCCACATGCCGCGGAGTGGCTGGGCCCATGAGCCATGGCCGCTGGGCCTGCGCGTCCGGAGCCTGTGCTCAGCAACGGGAGAGGCCACGACAGTGAGAGGCCCGCGTACCGCCAA
>NW_006787698.1:4300883-4307638 GCF_000442215.2 Lipotes vexillifer | reverse complement strand
CACGACAGTGAGAGGCCCGCGGACCGCCAAAAAAAAAAAAAAAAAAACCGGTGTAATGAGGACTCTTTAATTACGTAAAAGCTCATTAAAGAATTAGAAACTCGGCCCTGCTAAATTAAAGGGTACTTGACAAAGGTGTAAGGAGGGAATTTTAGGCCTTGCACGCTCAGCTCTGTGTATTTACCCAGCATCATCACCGGCACCCTGGCGGCTGCTGGGAAATTCCCAGCTGATTTGCATATTCAGCAGCCATAATTAATCACACTGCTTGTGCTTCAGGAGCAATTACTCCAGAGCTGGGGGTGGGGCAGGGCGGCCAGCGTGGGGGCCCTGCTGCAGATTCAGACCGGGTTGTAGGGGGTGGGTGGAGCAGGAGATGTTACACATACACACTCACAACATTGTCAGAGATACGAACAATGACATACGCAGCCCAAGGGCTCATGGAATCGGACCCTCATCTTGTCACCTCCTTCCAACCCCCGCTGCTACCACAGCTGCAAGTCACTTCCTGGACCCACAAGCAGACTCAGGCAGACCCGCATCACACACTCCCCTACACCCTCAGCCAGATCCAGATACACTGACACACAAAGGCCACACAGACAGTTGCACACACCCAGTTGTGTCTGGACATACACCTAGAGCTGCCCTGCAAAAACAACCGTGTTCACAAACCCACCCTCAGAGATGGAGCCACATCTGGAGGGAGATCCCCATTGTCACACATAGAACTACTGTATCGTGGGGCCTGGCATATGCTAGGCACACAGAGGAACACGCAGCCCCACACAGAGACATGCCACCAACACATGAGCCACAGATGTGGGCCCAGGTAAACTCCATCATGGGTGGTTCAGAGATAACCCTCCCTCTGCCCACATATTCATTCATTCATTCAATCATCAACCAATCTTTGTTAAGCACCTACCATGTGCCAGGCACTATTCTAGGCTCCAGGTACCCAGCTGTGGACAAAACAAAGATCCATGCCCTCGTGGAGTTAACACTAGTGGGGTTGACAGACAGTAAGCAAATACATATATGATATGTCAGGTGGTGCTATGAAGAAAAATAAGGCAGGGAGGAGGACTAGAGGGGTGTTCCTTGAGACAGAGTAGTCAAGGAAGGCTTCCTGGAGGAGGCATCCCTGGAGTGGTGGCTCATACACAGAGAGAGGGAGGGAGCCATGTGACATCTCACACAGCCAGGCCCAGAGGCACTGACCCATGCAGAACTGCGCCGATCCACATCTGGCCATGCAAAGAGGTCCTGACCCCACAAGGGCAGACGTGTGGCCTCCTGTGCTGAGTGCCCCAGACACCAGAGCTTCCTTTCGAGAGGACAGGCCTGGACTCTGAAGGTGACAGTACAGCCCTGGGAAGACTGGAGGCTGAGCAGACGGAAGACCCAGATTGACACCAAGAGGTTGTCCTGTCTTTCCGTGATGCTAGTCTAATCTCCTTTATACACGGTTTTTCCCCCTTGGTAAATTTCTTATTTTATTTTATTTTTGTGGTGAAAAACTGCATAACATAAAATTTACCATCTACCATTTTTAAGTGTACAGTTCACTAGTGTTAAGTATATTCACGTTGCTGGGCAATAGATCTCTACAACTTTTTCATCTTGCAAAACAAAAACTCTATACTCATTAAACAACTCTCCATGCCCTCCCACCTCAGCCCCTGGCACCCACCTTCTACTTTCTGTCTCTATGGATCTGACTCTTCTAGGGACCTCACATGAGTGGAATCATGCAGTATTTGTCTTTTTGTGACTGGCTTATTTCATTGAGCATCATATCCTCAAGGTTCATCCATGTTATAGCAGGTATCAGAATTTCCTTCCTTTTTAAGGGTGAATGATATTCCATTGGATGGATGGACCACATTTTGTATATCCAGTCATCCACTGATGGACACTTGGGTTGCTTCCAGCTCTTGGCTACTGTGAATAATGCTGCTATGAATATGAAAGTGCAAGTATCTCTTTGACCCTGCTTTTGATTCTTTTGGATCTATCTCCAAAAGTGGAATTGCTAGATTGAGTATTATTTCTTTCTTAGAAATTGTTTTCATCCAGGCACACATTATGTACAATAAAAGGCACTGATCTTAAGTGTTCTGTTGGAGGAGTTTTGACAATTGTCTACACACCCTAAACAAGATGTAGACTGTTTCTTGCACCCAGAAAATCCTGATGCCCTTTCCCATGCCCCCCCCACCCCAGAGACACACCTTCTTTTCGGATCCATTCCAAGTGTGGCAAAACTGATGAATGAAATATGGAAAGGGTATGGAGGTAGTGTGGTGTAGTGGTTAGAGCCAAACCACCTGGTCCAAGTTTCAGCTCCTTTGCTATATCAGATGTGACCTTCATCCCTCTGAACCTCAGTCTCCAGAGCTGTAAAGTGGGGTGAATAATAGCACCTACAGCGTCAGATTGTGTGAGCATTAAAGTAGTTAAAATAGATCACATACTTAGAACAATGTCTGCCATGTGGTAAGTGCTACAAAAGTGTTACATTTTAAGTGTTGCATATATAAAAATATGCATACATATGCAACACTTAAAATGCAACATACATATAAATATATGGGGAGAGAGAGAGAGGGAGAGATAGAAACTTTATAATGAACACTCATGTGCCCACCACCCAACCTAAGAAATAAAGCATCATACCCACAATTGATGCCTCCTGTATACATTTCTGCCATTGCATTCCTCTCCTTTCCCCAGCAAGGGTAGATGAATGTGGAGAATTTAAAACATGGGTTTAGGGACTTCCCTGGAGGTCCAGTGGTTAAGACTCCGTGCTTACACTGCAGGGGTTGGGGGTTTGATCCCTGCTTGGGGAACTAAGATCCTGCATGCCGTGCAGCGCGGCCAAAAAAAAAATACATAAAATAAAATTTAAACCATTTACCCATTTTTAAGTGTCCAGTTCAGTGACATGAAATACATCCACATTGTTGGGCAACCATTCCCACCATCCACCTCTAGAACTTTTTCATCTTCCCCAACTGAAACTCCGTCCCCATGAAACCCTAACCCCTTATTTTTTCCTTTCCCTAGGTTGTGGGAATTTTTGACCTCAGTTTATTTCTCCATGTTTACTGCTTACAGGACCCTGTATCCAGGCATGATGCACAACATGATTTTGCAAGTTTCTAAACTATCTCTCACTGGTACAATATTGAACATGTTTTTTTGTGACTTGCTTTGTTAGTTCAGCCAGAGATGTTTTCATCTTTTCCATGTAGGCACAAGTATTTCTAGTCTTGTCTTTTTAATTGCTTTGAAAATGCTCACCTCAGCAGAGTTAGCAGTTCTCCTACTCATAAACTTTTAGGTGCTTCCCATTTTGTTCCTCTTCAAACATCTGGGCATGTGTTGCACGTGGTAAGTATCTCTAGGGTGTATAAGTATATAAGAAATTAGGAAATTCTGGGTTAGGGAGAAGGTGCATTTTCATCTATCCTGAGTATGATATTCATGCTGGTTGCCCAAACCTCACTATGTACCTTTCAGATCACCACTCTCCCGAGACTCCCTTTTAGACCTAAGACAAAGTCCAAGTTCTTCTACCTGCGGTTCTGGCCTCACTTGCCACCATACCTCATCAGGAGACCTAGCCTCCTGCACCTTGTGGCCTCAGGGCCTTTGCACCTGCTCTTCTTTCTGCCCACCACGCCCTGCCAGCTCTTACTCATCCCTCGGATTGCAACTCTGGTGTCACTTCATGATGCTGACCCCTCAGGCTAGATATGGGCCCCCTAGTCACACTCAGTGAACCCTGCCCATCTGTGCAGGCACCCCACTCCTAACTCTCAATTACTTGAAAACGGGGTTTCGCTAAAGCCAGTGCAGGCTGGGCCTGGATTGAGTACCCTGTCTCTGCTTGTGGATAGATGGAGGAGTCTGTGCATCTGCCTTGGGGCTGGGGTGGCAGCTGCACAGAGACCTGGGCTCCAATCCCAGTTCTACCACTTGCTAGCTGTGTGACCTCAGGCAATGGCTTAACCCCTTTGAGCCCCTCACTTTCCTCTCCTGTGAAACCCTTCCCAGGGCTGTTGCAGGGGTTGAAATGAGCCCCAGCCAGGTCTGGCTCAGGGTAGACTGCTCTTGGTAGGAGCTGCTGTGGTTCTGAGCCAAGTTCCGGCCCCATAACCTTGGATTAGGGCTTCACTCCTTCCTGGCTTGGCAGGGCTGGGAAGTGATGCTAGGTCTCCTTGTCCCGCCAGCTCATTCCTCAATTCCCAGGCCTTTAATGGGAACCATATGCGCTGGACGCCTGCCTGCCCACCCGCCCTCCCTCCTCCGTATCCTCCCCCAGAGAGGCCTCCTGAGTCATCTGGTCCCCCTCCCCCTCCCCTGCTTCTCACAACCTCATTCCCACACTGCTCCGGCCTGGGGTTCGCGTGTCGTGGGTGTCTGTGTTGTGTCATGGGTCCCTGTGGGTGTGTGTGAACTGTCTGCCTGTACTTTGTGACTGTGTCTGAACTGTGGGTCTGTGGGTGGGTTTTATACAAACAGTGTGCCTCTTTTTTGTTGTTGTTTTTGTTGTTGTTGTTGTTGTTGTTTTTGCGGTACGCTGGCCTCTCACTGTTGTGGCCTCTTCCATTGCGGAACACAGGTTCCGGACGCGCAGGCTCAGCGGCCATGGCTCACGGGCCCAGCTGCTCTGCGGCATGTAGGGATCCTCCCAGACCGGGGCACAAACCCGTGTCCCCGGCATCGGCAGGCGGACTCGCAACCACTGCGCCACCAGGGAAGCCCCCCTGGTGTGCCTCTTTTGTGTGTCTGTGTGTTGTGCTTAAACTACCTGCCCTGTTTTGTGTAATTGTCTTGTGAGTTTGTGCATGTTACTGTATGAACGATATGTCTGTTTTATAGATCTCCACATACCTGAATCTGTGTGTGTGAGCTGTGCGTCTGAACTGTGGGGTTTGGAGGTCTGTGTGTGTGTTGGATCAAATGTATTTGTGAGCGCTGGTTCTTGTGTAACTGTGGTTGGTTCACCTCTGACATTCTTCCACCATTTGATGGGTGTGTGTGGGTTTCTGTGGGCTCTTCTGCCTGGAACGTGTATCAGGCTGTGTGTTGCATGTGGTTGTATGTGCTGGTTCTGGGTGACACTGTTCCGTCTGAGCATGGCAATGTGTCTGGACCATTTATCAGGGTGCAGTGTCCCTGGGTGACTCTAAGTCCATGTTGTGTGTTTGTGTGTCAGTTCACTTGAGGCCAGGCCTGTGCAACTGGGGGACAAATTCTCATTTTCACATGGTCATTGTGTGTGTGTGTGTGTGTGTGTGTGTGTGTGTTGCCTGGAGGGGAGGGAGTCCCTTTGGTGGCTGCAGCTCCATGGTGAGAAATGCTCAAGAGAAGGAAAGAATGGGGCTGAACAGTGGGGCCAGTCTGTGGGGAACCCCCAGGCTCAAGGGCTGAACTTAGGAGCCTCTCCTAGGACATGGAAGGAGAGCTGGGCTCCATTCTGAGTGAACAACTAGAAGGGCAGAATTGGACCTGGAGGGCTCCTGGAATGGTCGCCATGGAGATGCATGTGCAAGCCGGGGAGGGGAAGAGGTGATGCTCAGCTCATCTGGGATGGACCAGGTCTTCTGGATGCCACGTGAACATATCCCCTGCCACGTGAACAGATATCCCCTGCAACCACAGCATAAAAAGCCTCGTGTCTGGAATCCAACACGAACCAAATTATGCTCTTAGCTCTGCTGTACACCCTCTCTGTGACCTTGCTCAAGTGTCTTAATTTCTCTGAGCTTCAATTCCTCCATCTGAAAAGTGGGACTGAGGCAGATGATGTCAGTGTCCTGCCTGTATCCCCCTTGCCCTCATGGGTTCCTGTGCACACCTTAGCCTCAGGGCTTTCTCAACTCATATTCTGGCCAAACCAGAAATGCTGAGGAGCTGATGCTCCTGGGAGCAGGCCTCCCACAGTGACACGTGGGACTTGGAGAATAAATACCTGCCTCCCTCACCCTCTGGTGGGACAACTATGAAGGGCAGCATCTACGCTCTCTCCAAGGGGTCTCCAGGAGGACTGACCCTCAGTTGTCTATGTGGATTTGATAGGAAAGGAAAGATGCAGAACAAATAACCCAGTATAATGCTACAGAGGTCAATAGGTTGGCTTTGAGTCAGACAGAACTGGGTTTGAACCCTATGTCTGCTGTTTGTAGCTGGGTGGCCTTGGTCAAGTTAGCTAACCTCTCTGAGCCTCAGACTTTTCATTCTTAAATTGGGGATAATAATTCCTACCTCATAGGGTTGTTGTAAGAATTCAAGGAAATAGGGACTTCCCTGGTGGTCCAGTGGCTAAACCTCTATGCTCCCAGTGCAAGAGGCCCAGGTTCAATCCCTGGTCAGGGAAGTAGATCCCACATGCTGCAACTAAGAGTTCACATGCCGCAACTAAAGATCATGCACGTGACAACGAAGATCCCACACGCGGCAACGAAGATGCTGCATGCTGCAACAAAGATCCCGTGTGCCACAATTTAAAAAAAAAAGAAGAATTAAAGGAAATAATGCATGGAGAGGACTTCACCTGGTGTTGAGTCCTTAGTGGGAGCTCGATGAGTGGGGATGGTTGTTATTGAGATGTAGGGAATTCCCTGGTGGTCCAGTGGTTAGGACTCTGCGCTTCCACGGCAGGGGGCATTGGTTTGATCCCTGGTTCGGGAACTAAGATCCTGCAAGCCATGTAGTACAGCCAAAAAAAAAAAAAA